>NC_088783.1:110867334-111183199 GCF_958450345.1 Calliphora vicina | reverse complement strand
CGATTGAAGTCAACTTAATTACAACTATATAAAGAACCATGATTAAAGCTCAACTACAACTACAAAAGAAGCTACGATTGTAATTCAACTACAACTATAAAACGAGCCACGCATGAAGCTCAACTACAACCAATCAGTGTTAATCGAATATAGTTATAAGTTATTAATTCTACCCTTATGTCCCCTTGCTGCATTTTATGGAAAGAGCCACAACATTGAGTCATCTGTAAAGATCTCAAGATCAAGTTATTCTTACGCAGCTGGTGCTGGAAGAATCGACATTTAAAAGGTCTTCACCAAGAAAGATTTACCCCCATTTTCTCAATATCTGGTTATTTTGATAGTTCTCATACAAAATAAATATTAATTGAAAGTATATCTTTAGGAAAAATTATAACCAGATATTGAGAGAATGGGAGGTTAGGTTTACAACAGTTTATGTTTATCGTTAGTTCAACAAAACAGCCGATTAGGGTTTCATGTACAAAGATGGCCAGTCTCACGGCACAATTGAGAGGCATCTCCAAAGTTCAAAGAATAACGAAATACTACTTCATTATTTAACATTAAAAACGATTCTCAAAACATCTCGTTTTGAGAATCGGTGATTGAGTGTCTGGATTTTACCAGTTGAAAACTTTTCTTTCTTTAGAATATAGTTTTGTTTTCTAAATATCTTGATTTTCCGTCTATTACTGAAGCTACGACATTTTTTTTTATTTTTTATATTTCTCCATGCAGCTGTTGGAGCAAAAATAACCAACTTTGGGAAAACCATATTAAATAACCGCGGACAACAATAAACCGTTTGAGAACTTGAAGTGGGATACCACAATACAAACTAAAATATTACTAAGACGACAGCAATTGTTTATAAGTGATCGCTTATGAGATTCCAAATTTCAAAATTTATAACTCTTGTTTGTAACAATATATTTTAAACTTAAAACTCATTCTAAAGGTAACTTCGTATTTTCAACAACATTTCCGAAAATCTTCTAAGGAGTCTACTGTTGACCTAAACAAATAAATTAAGATGTAAGCAGACATCCGTTAGTGATCTTTTTTTGTTAAGCCATCTTTGAAAAGATCAGCATATTTTAGAAGTTCTTCTGTCTGATTGATTAAAAGAAACATTCATTCAACATTGATTAAAAGAAACATTCATTCAATTAAAAGAAACATTCATTTCACTGATCTCACTTTGCAGTGATCGAAGAAAAGACGGACGGATATAGCGTTCAATAACACCAGCAAATGATCAAATAGTTTTATCAAAATAGGAGTTCTGTTCGGGCAACGTTCCGCGCTCTTCGCCCACTTTGCAGTCGCCATAATCATCTTCTCAGACTCTTCGCATTGTGTTGGATAAATCTGCTTCCATTAGTTCAGTAAACAATGAATCAACAGCCGTAGGTCAACGAACCTCCAAATCTGCCGAAAATATCTGCGAAGTCTGTGAGCAGAATCCTTGGTATTCGATTTCGCGTCGCTCACAAGAACTCGGCCTTTCGCAAATCACAAATTGGCGAATTATGCGTCGTGACTTGGGCCTGCAGCTGCATAAAATTCAACTGATCTAGGAGCTGAAGGTTAATGATCATAGAAAACGACGTGTGTTTGAGATCTATGTAGAAGTCTAAAAAGGCACTGTGTGGTGAGAATTTTGGGCTGACACACAGTGGGGCAGAATCGAAATTTTTTGGAAATAGATCTGGGATTTCTAAACGGCTGGTCCGATCGTGACTGAGTCAGAACCAATGATTTGTGTTGAATAAAATATTAAGAAAATTTATAAAAAAAAATTTAGTATGAAAAAGTGCAATATTTTTGAAGAACGGAGTTTTAAAGTGGCAAATTTTTTTTGTAAGACCATAAATTAACTTATCTAAACAAAAAAATATAGCTTGGAATAAATGTGGATCAAATTGTTACTAATATTTGCAATCCTATTAAAATTTTGATATAAATTTTAGTTTTAGAAACTCAATTAATATGTAATATGTAATAAAATCTTTATTTATTAACAAAACTCAATGAAATTTTCAGCGTTTTTTAAATTTATCATTCTAAATAAAAAAATTTAAAAAAAACTTGTGAAAATGTCAAAGGGAATCCCGCAATTCCTAAAAAATGGAGCGAAAATCCCAAAAATGTTATTTTTTACAATTTTGCCTATAGGGTCCACATTTCCTTTGGGGCTGGGAAAATAATTTAGAGATAAATAGGGCACACATCAGGGTTTCCAAAGCTGCTTTCCGTTTTCTGATCCCAGCTTTGGGATTTTAGAACATGTGGCCCAAAGTTGAAATTTTGATAAAAAATAGGTCAATTTCCAAAGGGCCTAGAGCCGACATGTTTGAAAAATAGGACATGTTTTTATACCAAAATCTTCTGCGTAAAGAAAATTTATAGAAAAACATAAAATTGTTATATGTTTTTAAGAAAGTTGTTTTTTAATAAAAAAAGAGTTAAGTCACCTTTTTGTCCAAAAAACAGCAAAAATGTACTATTTTTTGAAGTTTTAAATTGAAAATCGGTTATTTTTGTATTCGTAATTGATATTGCTGTGAAATCTTTTGTAAGTTGTTGGTAATTTAGTTGTCTAACTAACAAAAAAAAATTCGAGTCCATTCCGTCCAAAAGTGCGCCCTATATTTTTAAAAAAGCTGACCAAGGTATGGCAAAATTTTAAAATTTCAATTTTGAAATGCCTATAACTAGGAAATTATAAGAGATAAATAGCATACGCAAGCATATTTTTTCAAGATCTAGCCGAGCGCTTTCCAAAAATATAAAATTCTTTGAAATCGGATGGGAAACCAAAAAATGGCAAGTGCCCTCATAGCGCCGCCCCTGGATTATTTGTAGGGCCCATTTTAATAACTTAAACTCGAATACTCCTTGGCTACACCCAACTCAAATTTTATCCCGATCGGATCAGCCGTTTAGAAATGCCAGATTTTTTTCCAAAAAATTTCGATTCTGCCCCACTGTGTGACGACGCACAGTGGTATGATAATAAAAAAAGATGGAAATAAATCTGTAACTTCTAAACCCTTACGCCGATTTGAATGAAATTTCACATGCGCAAAGAGGAAGTGTAGTCGAATTCAAGTTTTGAATTTGGACCTCATGAGCCTACCAGGAGCGGGACCAGGGGTTCCCAAAGTAGGACACCTCGGGTATGTTCAATTTTTAAAATGATCCTATTTCTTCGTTTGTGTTACGATTTAAAAAACATTACACATATAGAATCTCCTCGTCGAGCACTACATAAAACCTCGTCGTAGCTATCAATTATCTCTTATAGCTTAGGAGATATTCGCATTTGAAAATTTAATTTTCAACATTTTTACCCACCCTACTCCAGTTTTTGGTGACCGCCGTTCCAAATATTCTCCGATTTTATTCATTTTTCTTTTATAGGATTAACAATAGATCTATATATCAAATAAAGAAAGAAGTGTTTAGAAAGCATGGCTGAGTCCAAAGTTATATTCATTTGAATTTAAAAAAATTAAAAAAGGCGATTTTTCGCAATTTTTTTGAGGAAAAAGTATTTTTATTCTTTTTAAGTTATCTAAAAAATTTCTAAGAGGATGTATAATGAATTTGTACTTTTTGAAAAGCTAACTTTACGCAAAATATTTTAAATGAAAAAAACATTTATAATTTTTGATACCGACGGGAGCAGGTCCATTCAAAAAAAGCCTATTTTTTATGTAAAATTCAATATTAGGGCAAAAATTCTCAAATTGCATACTCGATATCAAAATATAGTAACCTATTTTGGATGGCCCAATAAGTTTTTAATTATTTTGTAAAGGGTTCCGATAACCCCGCCCCTGGTATGGATATTGTAGCCAAAAAACAAAAAAATCCCATTTTTGGGATTTTTCAAGATTTTTTTGGGAATTGCGGGATACTTGATAACAAATTTCAAAATTTGTTTTCATTTTTGCATTTTAAATAGAAAAATCTACATAACTGTGAAATTTCATTAAAAAATATTCATAAATAAAAATTTTATTTCAATTTGAAAAATTTTTATCTATGCAAAATTCAATAAAAAGCATTTTTTGTCATATTTTTCAAAAAAGTATTCCATGAATTTTTTAATTGTCAAAATATATATAATTTTTTGAAAAGTAGACAAAATCCTCTATCCATTGATATATAACATGTCTACCTTATGTCTTTTACGTGTCAAATAAATTAGGGAAAACTAAACAACTCGCTGAGAATTTACCTAACATAGAAATTCATAAAAAAGCATGTTGCCTACATAACAAACATTTTTATGAATGTAAATAACAGTGCTAGGTAAATTCTCATATATACATAGCTGGACATGCACATTCTACACGAGCGATTTGTGGGCATGGTCATGGCATGTGGATTTGATGTGAACTGGCCACCGAGATCGTGCGATTTGACTCCATTTTCTTAAATCGCAGCCCTCAAAGCCATCATAACCCATGCCATCGATCGGACATTTGCACAAAGTAATATTTAATGTAAAAAAAACATTATTTTCCAAATACTGGCAGTTTATACTCAACCATTTTATTAATGCATCGTTAATTATAATTAAAATTTTAAACTAATATTCAATATATAAATACATTTTCGTTTTACTTTTAGCCTACTAAACTAATCCTAAATTAAACTAATCGTTTAAAAGGGCATTAATGCCTACACATGGGCAAATTGACAGGAAAGAATACATTCAATTCGATTAGAGTGTAGATGGCCATAAAACCTATATACATGATCATACATGACACTCCCACGCACCAATTCAAAGTGAATTTATTCAAAACAAATACTAAGTAGAGACCCAGCAATGAGGTTAATAGCAAAATGCCAGCATACACTAAACTGGCTGAATTTAAGACCAATAACTTCTGATCCAAAACATCGGGAAGGAAGTAGGATTTTATGAACCAGGGTAAACCCAAACTTAGTAAAATGTCAAAGGTATTGGAGCCCAGGGAATTGCTGATGCCCATGGAGCCCTGGCCCTGTTTGGTAACGATAATGCTGGAGACAGCTTCGGGTATGCTCATGCCAGCTGCTAGAATTGTAAGACCCATAACGGCATCGGGTATATGCAGGGTGTCACCTGAAAGGAAAAGGGAAAATTTTATATTATAAATTAATTATTTTGATAGCTGATGATAAAGAAATCCAAACAAAGGAAATCGTGGGAGTTCTAAAAAACTTTGAAATTCTTAAACTTTAAAGATTAGATAACAAAAATTTACACTCACCTATTATTGTTATGACAAAAGCTACCAAATACGAAATGCCGGCTATCCAGACTATGGATAATATAAAGGTTAGATATTTTAACGAATGATGTTTTCGGCTATTGGGCACCGACAACCACAGCAGGAAGGTTATGGGCCAGCGAAACATAAATTCCACAAATGTTTGCTCCTCACAAGACCAGGGAGAGGCTATGGATTCTGAAAATAAAAAACTATTTAAAATATGTTCATAAAACAAATGTATATATAACTTACCTTCTCTCTCCTGATGCTCTAAATATAGCATCATATGTGAAGTACTTAAACCCTGCTCCATTTGCTGATAAGCTTCTGTGGCCAAGCTAAATTTTGATTCATTATTACATCTTCTATGGGCCAATAAGGCAGTAAATTCGGTAACCTCTGTATATCGGGGTTTATAAAAACCACATTTCTTAAGTAACTTTTTGGCATAACTGGATATTTTTGGATTGTGATACATAACTAAAATGAAAAAATAAGATTTAAAATTAGCTTAAATTCCTTTATCTTATAATTGTTTTGTTAAACTTACTTAACATATACACAAAATAGGCTATGATTAGGCCCAAAGCCTCATACCATAATACCTGGCCGTCCCATAATATACCCACTAAAGCTAAGACAGCTGTCAAATAAATTAAACAGTCTCTGGTTATGGGCCACCAATCCAGTTTCAGATAATTGGCCACAAATAGACCACAACAGGCGGGCACTGCCAAAACATTGAATACAGCCGAGCCCACTATGGTACTTACACCTATATCACCTTTAGTTATAAAGGTACCAATACAGTTCATAAACAGTTCGGGGCTAGAAACGGCAGCGGCCATAACTGTGGCTCCAATAACATCACGATCGATTTTGAAATCTATAAAAAGAAAATTAATAATTTTTAATAAAATTTGAAAAATAAAAATAAAAAAAAACAAGTAAGAAAGTATGATCGGTTAAGCCCGACCATATAATACCCTACACTAAGTAAAAGAGCAAAAACATTTTTCTTTTAAAATTTCAATAATTTATATTTTAGAGTGATTTTCGGAAGTGGGCCTTATATGGTGGCTATGACCAATTATGGACCGATCACCATGAAATTAGGTCGTGTGATTTATGTCTATATTAAAGTTAACCATATTAAATTTTGTGTGTATACCAACATTTTTAAGCGATTTATGCACGTTAAAGTGATTTTCGGAAGCGGGTCTATATGGGAGCTATGACTAATTATGGACCGATCGTAACAAAATTTGGTGACATGAATTTTGTGTATATAAAACTTATTTGGAGCGGAATTTGTAGAGATACATATATAAATTAAACATTTATGACCGATAAAGTTCAATTTCGGAAGGACATTTGTATAGGGGCTAGGTGAAATAATGGACCGATTTCAGCCAGTTTCAATAGGCTTGGTCCTTGGGCCGAAAAAATAACATGTACCAAATTTCATCGAAATATCTTCAAAATTGCAACCTGTACTCTGCGAACAAGGTTTACATGGAAAGCCAGCCGACCAGACGGACGGACATCGTTTAATCGACTCAGAAAGTATACTTTATCTTATAGGTTTATTTTTGGGCGTTACAAACATCTGCACAAACGCATTATACCCTCCCCACTATGGTGGTGTAGGGTATAAAAATTACGATATTGTATTTGTTTCAGGCAAATTAATAAATTTTACTACTCAAATTTTACGATATTGAAATTTTTGAAACACAATTTATTTGAAAATTGTTTATAAACAATTTTTACGATATATGTAAAAAAAAATATTTACGATATAAAAATGTTTTTCTTAAAAAAAAAAAAATATTTACGATATTAAAATTTTTTATAAAAAATTTTTTTAAAACCAACTTTACGATATTAAAATTTGTCCATAAAAATTTTACGATATTAATATTTTTTCATAGACATTTTGCAATCATAAAATATTTTACGATATTAAAACAACATTGACTTTTTTTAAAAAAATATTGAAATTTTTGAAACGCAATTTATTTTTGAAATATAATTAATTTTTGATTTATTTTGAAATTGTTTTTAAACTATTTTTACGATATTTAAAAAAAACATATTTACGATATAAAAATGTTTTTTAAAAAAAATAAAAAAGATATTTTTTTCAAAAAATATTTACGATATTAAAATTTTTTAAAAACAACTTTACGATATTAAAATTTGTCCATAAAAATTTTACGATATTAAAATTTTTTCGTAGAAATTTTGCAATCATAAAATATGTTACGATATTAAATACGACATTGACTTTTTAAAAAAAAAATATTGAAATTTTTGAAACACAATTTATTTGAATATTGTTTATAAACTATTTTTACGATATTTAAAAAAACATATTTACGATATAAAAATGTTTTTTAAAAAAAATATTTTACGATATTTTTTTAAAAAAATATTTAATATTAAATTTTTTTATAAAAAAGTTTTCAAAAACAAATTTACGATATTAAAATTTGTCCATAAAAATTTTACGATATTAAAATTTTTTCATAAACATTTTGCAATCATAAAATATTTTACGATATTAAATACATTGACTTTTTTCAAAAAAAATGTTACAGTATTGAAATATGTTTAAAAAACTTTTATGATATTTAAATTTTTTAATAAAATTTTGCAATATTGGAAATTTTTCAAAAAAAGACGTAATTTTTTATAGAAAATTTAATGATATTGAAATTTTTTAAAAACAATTTCTCGATGATGAACTTTTTACATAAACAATTTTACGATATTAAAATATTTAAAAAAAAAATTGTTTGATATTAACATTTTTTAAACATAAATTTTAAAATATGTATTAACATTTTCTATAAACTATTTTTTTTATAAAAAATAATTTACGACATTGAAATTTTTTCAAAGAAATGTTACAGTATTGAAATTTGTTTAAAAACACTTTTGCGATATTAACAATTTTTAATGAACATTTAAGGATATTGAATAAAATTTTATCAAAGAAGATTGTTCAATATTGGTATTTTTTTAAAGAAAATCGTATGTTTTTAAAATTATTACGATATTGAATATTGAATGTTTCAGAAACAATTTCACGATATTGAACAATTTTCATAAAAAAATTTACGATATTAAAAAATTGTTTTTTGGATATTGAAATTTTGTCATAAAAAATTTTACGATATTAATTTTTTTTTTTAAAAATTTACGATATTAGAATTTTTTTAAAAATTATGTTGACATTTTTAAAATAAAATTTTACAATATTGAAATTTTTCAAAGAAAATTTACAATGTTGAAATTGTTCAAATAACATTTTACAATAATGAATTATTATTCCAAAAAATTTTTTCAAATGAATTTTTTTTTAAATTTTTCAAATGAAACAAAAAATTTAATTTTTTTTATAGAAAACTGTATAATATTGAAATTGTTTAAAGTAAATTTTACGATATTGAAATTTTTCAAAGAATATTTAACAATATTCAAATATTTTATACAAAATATTTATTTTTCACAGAAAATTTTATTTTTTATAGGAAATATTATAATATTGAAATTGTTTAAAAAAAATTTTACGATATCAAAATTTTTCAAATAATATTTAACAATATTCAAATTTTTTGTATAAAATTTTGCGATTTCAGCGAAACTTTCACGATATCGCAATTTTTCATAAAAAATTTCAAAGAACATTTTACGATATTGATATTTTATGAAAGAAAATGCTTGAATATTAAAAGTTTTCATAGAAATATTTTTTTTTGAAAAAAGCGATATTGAATTTTTTTAAAAAAAATTTTACGAAATTAAATTTTGTTATAAGAAAATATTGCAATAATGAAATTTTTTCAAATAAAATTTTATTTAGAAGAAAATTTTACGATTTTTTTGTAGGAAATTTTACGATATTATTTCAACTAAATTTTAGCGATATTGATAATTTATGAAAGCAAATGTTTGAATACTAAAAGTTTTCACAGAGAACATATATTATATATACGATATTTAATTTTTTAAATTTCGATATTAAATTGTTTCCAAAAAAAAATTTACGATAATTTATTTTTTTTTAAAAATACGTATTGAAAATTCTTTATTTAGAATTTCACAATATTGAAATTATTTTAGAGAAAAGTAACCGATATTGAAATTTAAAAAAAAATTACGATATTGTAATTTTTCTTAGAATTTAATTTTATATTTTCAGAATTTCACAATATTGAAATTTTTTTAAAGAACATTTAGTTATATTAAAATTGTTCATAAAAATACGATATTATTATGATATTAAACGATATTAAATTTTGTCCAAAAAAAATTTACGATAATTATTTTTTTTTTTTAAATTTCTAATATTGAAATTTTTCCAAAGAAAATTTTACGATATTGAAATTAATTTTTTCAGAATTTCACAATATTGAAATTTTGTTAAAGAACATTTAGCTATTTTAAAATTGTACGATATTAAATTTTTTTAAAAAAAATTTACTATATTGAAATTTTTTCATAGAAAATTTTACGATATTGAAATTTATTTTTTCAGAATTTCACAATATTGAAATTATTTTAGAGAAAATTAATCGATATTAAAATTTTTCCAAATAAAATTTAACGATTTTGAATTTCACAATATTGAAATTTTTTAAAGAAAATTTAGCAAAATAAAAAATTCATTAAAAAAAATTTACGATATTGAAATTTTTCCAAATAAAATTTAACGATTTTGAAATTTATATTCTCAGAATTTCACAATATTGAAATTTTTTTAAAGAAAATTTAGCAAAATAAAAATTTTTCCAAAAAAAATTTACGATATTTATTTTGCATAGAAAATTTTACGAATTGAAATTAATTTTTTCAGAATTTCACAAAATTGAAATTTTTTTAAAGAATATTAAGAGACAATAAAATTATTTTAAAGGAAATTTAACAAAATTATTTTTATTTAAATTTTTTTGAAACCCTTGTTATGTGGTAAAATACTTACTTGAACAGATCTGTTCTATGCTGGGTATTAAGTAGTCATCACAAATGGCGGCCAAAAACCAGAAGCCATAAAACATCAACACAATATGGAGAATAATCCAACCATGTCGACGCTGCTCTCTGGAAAAACCATCAGAGGGGAATTCCAAAATGGCGGGCTTAGAGCAATTGCTTTGATGCAAATGATCATGATGAGAATTCAGCGATAAAATTTTACGTCCATTATGAAGGGAATTAAAAGCTTTAAGAGAAAAATAACAAACTTTAAGTAACTCTTTTTTTTTGTTGGTTTAAAAATAACTTACAATTCTCATTTAGTTCTTGCAAATCTAATTGCGGAGTTGCCATAAATAAAAATCTTATATAAAATACACTCAAAACTATAGAAACTAAGGCCAAACGTATTAAAAGTATAAGTTTGGATTTCTTCCATTTTTGTTTAACAAAATTTGAGGTTAGAAGCATGTTTAATTAAAATTGATTTTATTTATTTACAAAACAAAAAAAGAATTAAACACTAACTATTATTTATTTAAATTTCACTAAAATTGTTTATTTAATTTTGCACTCCGCGAAATGCTACCGTATTTATTTTTCACCAATTATTTTCCAACAGTGTTGTATGTTTCACAGTTGACAACCGAATAATTGAAATTCATGTGGATTGGCAACCTTTATGTGTAAATTTTACACAAAACTAAATCTCGTGTTTGGAAACTAATTTGAGCAAATAGTAATTAAGAGATATTGATAAGCTGCATTTACAAAGAAAAAAATTTTCCATGCATTTTTATGACTCACACATGGGCAACTTATTAGAAATTTTCCGACAAAAAGGGATTTAAACTCTTTGGTTAGGTAGTTATTTATGCTGAAAATGTTTACCTGCTACAGTAGTTCCAAAAATTTGTTTTAACGCACAGTGGAAAATTTATGTCAGTTTTATTAGGTTAGGTTTTCGCGGAATTGTAAATTGCAGCTGTTTTGCTCTTTACTGTTTAAGCATTTGCCTTTGAATTTTACTTTGATATGTATGAGTTATATACCACGTATTTAAACTGATTATTGTGATTTTTGTCAAAATATTTTTTATTGTTTATTTATAAAATTAAATAAATATTTGTGAGAATTGTTTGAAAATAAGTAGATGCATAAAGAAGTTTGTATAACTTTTTGTTATTTGGGCTGATTATAAGTAAATCAATATTTATGTAGTATGTAATTCTAAATTTATTACAATGGAAATTATAGAAATTTGGCAGAAACAAAAGTAAACACATAGAATTGGGGCGACAACCTCAATAGTCGTTAGATGGAAATTTGTTAAACACGTGACACGTGCTTATCAACATGACTGACTGAAATAGTTTTTTTTTGTAGGTTTTAAGCAAAAACTGCTAAAATTGCTCATATTTTATCATTGGTAAACAAAATATCAAGAGATTGGAAAATGTATTAAAAAAAAATCTGTCAAAATAAGACAGTTTTTTACCGTTTTAAGAAGTTTTGTAAAATAGTACTTTCTCAAAAAGTACTAGTTTTTGTAAAACTCATTTCCAAAAATTAATAATAATACTACATATTAATGCACTCGGTTGTTTAAAGACATTTTGAAAAAGTACCAAAAAAAGTACTTTTCGAAAATGTACTAATTTCTATAAAAATCTTAAAAAATTCCAAAATTATATAATAATATTGAAAGATATGACCATTTTTGGTTCTTTAAAGTGATTTTAAAAAAAAGTACCAAAAAAGTACTTTTCCAAAAAGTACTAATTTTTGGAAAAATCTTGAAAAATTCAAAAATTAAATAATAATATTGAAAGATATTCCCATTTTTGGTTCTTTGAAATGATTTTGGAAAAAGTACCAAAAAATTCCTTTTCCAAAAAGTACTTATTTTTACAAAAATCTTAAATAATTTCACAATTAATTAATAATATTACAAAATATGGCAGTTTTTGGTTATTTTAAGTGAATTTGGAAAAAAGTACCAAAAAAGTACTTTTTCAAAAAGTACTTATTTTTACAAAAATCTTAAATAATTTTACAATTAAATAATAATATTGCAATATGGCAATTTTTGGTTATTTTAAGTGAATTTGGAAAAAAGTACTTTTCCAAAAAGTACTTATTTTTGTAAAAATCTTGAAAAATTCCAAAATTAAATAATAATATTGAAAGATATGACCATTTTTGGTAATTTAAAGTGATTTTGAAAAAAAGTACCAAAAAAGTACTTATTTTTATAAAAATCTTAAAAAAGTTCAAAATTAAATAATAATTTTGAAAGATATTACCATTTTTGGTTCTTTGAAGTGATTTTGGAGAAAAGTACCAAAAAAGTACTTTTCCAAAAAGTAATTATTTTAATAAAAATCTTAAATAATTTCGCAATTAAATAATAATATTGCAAAATATGGCAGTTTTTGGTTATTTTAAGTGAATTTGAAAAAAAGTATCAAAAAAGTACTTTTCCAAAAAGTACTAATTTCTATATAAATCTTAAAAAATACCAAAATTAAATAATAATATTGAAAGATATGACCATTTTAGGTTCTTTAAAGTGATTTTGAAAAAAAGTACCAAAAAAAGTACTTTTCCAAAAAGTACTTATTTTTATAAAAATCTTAAAAAAGTTCAAAATTAAATAATAATATTGAAAGATATGACCATTTTTGGTTCTTTGAAATGATTTTGAAAAAAGTACCAAAAAAGTACTTTTACAAAAATCTTAAATAATTTCACAATCAAATAATAATATTGCAAAATATGGCGGTTTTTGGCTATTTTAAGTGAATTTGAAAAAAAGTACCAAAAAAGTACTTTTCCAAAAAGTACTAATTTCTATAAAAATCTTAAAAAATTCCAAAATTAAATAATAATATGTCCATTTTTGGTTCTTTGAAATGATTTTGGAGAAATGTACCAAAAAATTACTTTTCCAAAAAGTACTTATTTTTACAAAAATCTTAAATAATTTCACAATTAAATAATAATATTGCAAAATATGGCAGTTTTTGGTTATTTTAAGTGAATTTGGAAAAAAGTACCAAAAAAGTACTTTTCCAAAAAGTACTTATTTTTATAAAAATCTTTAAAAATTTCAAAATTAAATAATAATATTGAAAGATATGACCATTTTTGGTTCTTTGAAAAAGTACCAAAAAAGTACTTTTACAAAAAGTACTTATTTTTATAAAAAAATCTTAAAACATTTCACTATTAAATAATAATATGGAAGTTTTTGGTTCTTTAAAGTGATTTGGAAAAAAGTACTTTTCCAAAAAGTACTAATTTTTGTAAAAATCTTGAAAAAATTCCAAAATTAAATAATAATATTGAAAGATATGACCATTTTTGGTTCTTTGAAGTGATTTTGGAGAAAAGTACCAAAAAAGTACTTTTCCAAAACTACTTATTTTAACAAAAATCTTAAAAAATTTCACAATTAAATAATAATATTGCAAAATATGGCAGTTTTTGGTTCTTTAAAGTGATTTTGGAAAAAAGTAACATAAAGGTACTTTTCCAAAAAGTACTTATTTTTATAATAGTCTTAAAAAATGTCACTATTAAATAATAATATGGCAAAATATTGAAGTTTTTGGTTCCTTAAAGTGATTTTGGTAAAAAGTACCAAAAAAGTACTTTTACAAAAAGTACTAAATTTAGTAAAAATTCTTAATATTGCTACATAATGCGTATTTTAGTTGTTTAGGAGATTTCATAAAAAGTACCTTTTAAGTACTTTTACAAAAAGTACTAATTTAAAAAAAATCTTTAAAATTTCCATAAATAGTTGATAATTTTGCTAAGATATTTCATAAAAAGTACTAAAAATCTTAAAAAAATCCATAAGTAAATAATAATATTGAAAAGCATAGCATTTTTTGGTTGTTTAAAGGGATTTTGAAAAATGTACTATTACAAAATGTACTAAATTTAGTAAAAGTCTTTTAAATATCCTTAGTTTGTGCAAATATTGCTAGATAATGTATATTTTAGATGTCTTAGGATATTTTATAAAAAGTACCTTAAAAGTACTTTTACAAAAAGTACGAATTTGAATAAAAATCTTTAAAACTGCCACAATTAAATCATAATTTTGAAAAATAAGTCAGTTTTTGGTTGTTTAGAGTTATTTTGAAAAAGGTACTTTTACAAGAAGTACCAGATTTAGGAAAAATCTATTAAATATTCATAAGTAGTTGCTAATATTGCTAGATAATGCTGTTTCAGGATATTTAATTAAATGTACCAAAAAACTACTTTTACAAAAAGTACTAATTTTAATAAAAATCTTAAAAATGTTTACAGTTTATAGTTGTTTTAAGATATTTTGAAAAAAGTACCAAAAAAGTACTTTTCCAAAAAGTACTAATTTTTTATAAAAATCTTAAAAATATACATATTACTAAGCAATACAGTTTTTGGTTGATTGAAGAAATTTTGAAAAAAGGGCCAGAAAAGTACTTTTACAAAAAGTACTAAATTTTGTAAAAAATCTCAAATTTCATAAATTGTTTATAATATTACTAAAAAATGCTGTTTTTGGTCGATTAAAGATATTCTGAAAAAAGTACCAAAAAAGTACTTTTTCAAAAAGTATTAATTTTTGTAAAAAATATACAAATTTACATAAATTGTTGATTATATTGCCAAAAAAAAAGTTGTTTAAGATATTAGGAGAAAAGTACTAAATTATGTAAAAAAAATTTGGTTGTATTTTAGATATTTAGAAAAAAGTACCAAAAAAGTACTTTTCCAAAAAGTAATAAATTTTGTAAAAAAAAACTCCAAATTTACATAAATAGCTGATAAAGTGGTTTTTGGTTGTGTTAAGATATTTGAAGAAAAGTACCAAAAAAAGTACTTTTGCAAAAATATGTTTCTTTTGTTAAAAAATATTGATATGTATTTTGAAAAAAGTACTTTTGCAATACAAAATTTTGAGAAAAGTGCCAAATCTAAACAATTTATAAAAATTTGCCAAACTCTTTTAATAAAATAATGCAGTTATAATTTTTGTAGAAAAATGCTAATATTTAAAAACTTACAATATTTTCCCAAACAAATTAAAGAAAAGTGTCAAACTGGATACTTTAACCATAGAGAATAGACATAGAGCGGAAACTCTCCTGTCAAAGACCTAACTCAGTTGTCAAAAACCTAAGTGGTGAGAATGTATTAGTATGTGAAAACAAACACAACACTCGTATGTGTGATTATTTTGAGTAGTTTTTTTGTTTGAGTTTTTTTCTAGTTCCCGTTCTATGTTCTCTATGACTTTAACTATAAAATCAGGCCAAAAATTATTAAAACATCAATTTCGATTTGATAGCATTGTCTTTAGTTAACTTGTTGCAGGTCAAAATTTAACTTTGTTGCTCACTTAAATAAAGATCCCTTTAAAGATCCCTTTATCTTCAAAAATATCCCCTGGATCTTTGCTAAATCAAAGCAAATTGCGCAGGCAATATTTTGTTTTATTCTTTTTGTTTTACGACTATTTTGTATATTCTATCTCAAGTACTAGAAATATCAAATCAATTTCTGCATTATAAATCAATCAATTAAGCATTAAAAAAGTATTTGTTTATTAATAAAAGAAAATAAATAAATTAATAAAATAAAGCGAGAGAATTTTGATTAAAAACATTGACCACAAAGCAGATATTATGAGAAAGACTAAAAGAAAATACTCATACCCAATGGGCAATTTCGCATACTAAACTTAATCTTGATGATTTTGTGAAGGACAAAATCAGCACTTGGTAATGACTTAGCTAAAATATGAAATTGCAAAATCATTACTCGATGTTTTGGAGCAGGTCAGGTAAAAAACTCATTAAGAGGTAAGAGAATTTTTATGACCTGTGTTTTAAAACTCTTCATTAACTTGAAAATTTCCTAGCGGTTATTCCCCATCAAGTACATTGTCGTATTTTAATGGCTTAAATAAACCACCTGTTTAGCTGTCAATCAAACATAATGTGTCAAATGTGATTTAAATAAATTTCAGGTAGAAGATATCAGAGTGAAACACACATAGATCGGAAACTCTCTTGTTAAAGACCTAACTCAGTTGTCAAAAACCTAAGGGCTGAGTATAAATTAGTAAAAAAACGTTTTTTTTTGGATTTTTTTTAGCAATTTTTTTATTTGAGTCATAGAGAATAGATATAGAGCGGAAACTCTAATGTCAAAGACCTAACTCAGTTGTCAGAAACCTAAGTAGAAAAACCTATTAGTAGAAAAAATTATGTGAAAACAAAAACATCTCTCGTATGTGTGATTATTTTGAGTAATTTTTTTGTTTGAGTTTTTTTTTTCAGTTTTCACTCTATGTTTCCGTTCTATGTATATTTCTCTATGGTAGATATGAACGAAGATACCTATTAATTATTTGTTTTAACTTCAAAAATATTAAAGTATTCCAAGTTTTGTGGTTTTTAATTAACAAGTAATTGAGATATGAAAACGAATACAATTTATTTTTATAATTTTTAATTTCTATTTTAAAATTTTCATTTATCTGTGATATTTAAATTAAAATTGATTTGGCAAATGAAGTGGTCAGTATACAGTTGAGGGGAAATGTCTGTTAACACAATGTGTAAACAATTAGATCTTATGAAATTGATCATATGAAATGATCCTTCAAATTGTTAATTATTGATTTGGAGTGAGGATCATGTCTTGTTTGATATCTAACGATCGCATATATTGTCTTATACTCACAATCAGATAATATGATCCGTCCAGGTTTAATGATTGTCTTGTAGAACAGTTAATATCTCGTTTTATATCTCACGAACGCAGATATTCTTGTCAGTTACTCTTTAGAAATGACTTATGAATTTGATCAAATGAAATGATCGATCAAGGTCCTAATAATTAATTTTGGGAGCTGATCATGTCTTGTTTAATATCTAACGATCGCAGATATTGTCTTATACTCACAATCAGATAATATGATCCGTCCAGGTTTAATGATTGTCTTGTAGAGCAGTTAATATCTTGTTTTATATCTAACGATCGCAGATATTCTTGTCAGTTACTCTTTAGGAATGACTTATGAGTTTGATCAAATGAAATGATCGATCAAGGCCCTAATAATTAACTTTGGAAGCTGATCATGTCTTGTTTAATATCTAACGATTGCAGATACTGTCTTATACTAACGATCATATAATATGATCCGTCCAGGTTTAATGTTTGTTTTGGAGAGCAGTTAATATCTTGTTTTATATCTAACGATCGCAGATAATGACTTATGAATTTGATCAAATGAAATGATCGATCAAGGCCCTAATAATTAACTTTGGGAGCTGATCATATCTTGTTTAATATCTAACGATCGCAGATATTATCTTATACTCACGATCAAATAATATGATCCCTATATTTTAAGAATTTCATTAATATTTAAGTCTTTCTTTAACCATGACCAACCTTATGTTTAAATATAAATGATAAACTCTTATTATTTGCCTCATTCCCTAAAGTAGCGCTCTCTAGTTCGCCTATACCTCATACCACCAATGCACTTAAATTATCAAAATTCCCCTTAAAAAATTTTAATTTCTTTCTCCGCCTCATTATCAGCGACACATTGTTTTATAATTTTCGAGATGTAATTTGGTGATTTTTTATTATTATTATTATTGTTTTTTATATTTGGCAATTTGATATATTCGAAAATGGCTCAAGTACTTTTTTCACAATAAAATATCACCATTTTTTTTTTGCTGATGTCATAGAATTTCTTAATTGACGTCATATCAATATTCGTTTAAATCATTTTTTGCAGACAGCTGGTTTATTTTTATAATGCATAATAATGATTTAAAATGTTTATTAGGTAAAAGAGATATTAAAAGAAGCGATAACTGGGTCAATGGGTGTTTTGAATATGAATTTTATTTCGGGAGTTCAAAATAATGAATAGATTCTTAAGCTAAATATAAATCCCATTCAAATGGCAAGAAAATATCTATACATTTTAATCTAAAATACTTGAAAGTTTTAAAAATAAAACCAGCTATTCAGGGGTCCTTAAAAATTTAAGATTCTACAGATAATCCACTTGTTAAGTGCTGGACTTAAGATATTTATTGAACGATTATCTTTCATATATAATGTTGTAGACACGTTTATGTATTCGACTAAAATTTGTTATTTTTAATTTCCCATTTATTTTAAAATATTAAAAATAACATATTTTTTAATACAAAAATCTACTATTATTCGCTAAATATTTACGAATAATCGGGAAAATTGCTCTTTAATCGTCAACATAAGTCACTAAATTATGTAATTTTTAAGAGCTACTTTGGTTGCATAAATTAAAATGATATTTTTTACATAATTTATGACGAATAATCGTTTTTCCAAACAACCGGTTTTTTTATTCGTTAAAAATATTCGAATAAAATTTATTATTTTTAATTTGGCATTTCTTTTAAGCTAAAATAAATATTATTTTAATACTGAAAATTAAGATTATTTGCAAAATATTTACGAATAATCGTAACGATTTTCAATTATTATTTTTATTTGAATCGATTATTTGAAGTAAATTTATTTGTTACGAAAAATTATTCAATTTATTTTAACAAAACATCTATAAGTTCATGGTTAATGAAAATATACGAATAATCGATTAATTTTTAATCGAATAATCGGTTATTCCAATATTTTTTATTGGGAGAAAATATTCAATTTAAACTTATTTGTGTTCTATGTAATTATACGAATAATTGTTTTTATGCATATTTATGTAATTATACCAATAATCGATTAATTTTTTTGTTACATTTCGTGTAAATAACTAATAAATTAATTTTAAATCTTTTTTTTTTTTTTTCGAATTATCGATTATTTTTGAAACGAATAATCGGTTAATCGAATAATTTTTTTTTTCGAAAAATTCTTCAATTTAAGTTAAACAAAGAGTAAATTTATTTCTTGCGTAAAATTATTCAATTTAAACCCATCAAATAATTTAAGGATTATGTAATGACATGGATAATTGATTATTTTTTATACGAATAATCGGTTAATCGAATTTTTTTATTGTTTTAACTAAACAAACAAAAGATTATTTTAAATTAATTCATGGTTAAAATGTAAATATACGAATAATAGATTACTTTTTAGTCGATTAATCGGTTATTCGAATAAATTTTTTTTCCAAAAATTCTTTAATTAAAATTTAACAAAGATTAAATTTATTTGTGTTTTTGTAATTATACGAATAATCGATTAATTTTTTAAACGAATAATCGGTTATTCGAATAAAACTCTTTTTGTTACATTTCGTGTAAATAACTAATAAATTAATTTTTAATCTTTTTATTCGAATAATCGATTATTTTTGAAACGAATAATCGGTTATTCGAATTTTTTTTTGAAAAATTCTTCAATTTAAGTTAAACAAAGTGTAAATTTATTTCTTGCGTAAAATTATTCAATTTAAACCCATCAAATAATTTAAGGATTATGTAATGACATGGATAATTGATTATTTTTTTATAGGAATAATCAATTAATCGAACACTTTTTGGTTAATTTTGCATTGTTTTAAATAAACAAACAAAAAGTTATTTTAAATTAATTCATGGTTAAAATGTAAATATACGAATAATCGATTACTTTTTAATCGAATAATCGGTTAATCGAATAAATTTAATTTTTTTTAAATTTCGTGTAAATAACTAATAAATTAATTAAATTTATGTAGTGACAGGGATAATCGTTTATTTTTTTTATACGAATAATCAGTTAATCGATTAATCTTTATATACGAATAATCGGTTAATCGAATAATTTTAATAATTATTTTAATTTAAAAAAAACAGAAAAAAATATACAAATAATCGATTATTTTTTAATCGAATAATCGGTTATTCGAATAAATTTAATTTTGCTAAATTTCGTGTAAAAAACTAATAAATTAATTAAATTTATGTAGTGACATGGATAATCGATTCTTTTTTTATACGAATAATCGGTTAATCGATTAATTTGAAAAATTATTTTAATTTAAAAAAAAGAAAACTCTTTTAAATTAATTAATTAATGTAAATATACATACAAATAATCGATTATTTTTTAATCGAATAATCGGTTATTCGAATAAATTTTATTTTGCTAAATTTCTTGAAAATAACAAATAAATTAATTAAATTTATGTAGTGACATGGATAATCGATTATTTTTTTTATACGAATAATCGGTTAATTGATTAATCTTTATATACGAATAATCGTTTAATCGAATGATTTTAGTAATTATTTTAATTTAAAAAAAAATAAGAAAAAATATACAAATAATCGATTAATTTTAATCGAATAATCGGTTATTCGAATAAATTTAATTTTGTTAAATTTCGTGTAAATAACTAATAAATTAATTAAATTTATGTAGTGACATGGATAATCGATTATTTTTTTATACGAATAATCTGTTAATCGATTAGTCTTTATATACGAATAATCGGTTAATCGAATGATTTTAATAATTATTTTAATTTAAAAAAAAGAACAGAAAAAAATATACAAATAATCGATTATTTTTTCATCGAATAATCGGTTATTCGAATAAATTTTATTTTGCTAAATTTCGTGAATATAACTAATAAATTAATTAAATTTATGTAGTGACATGGATAATCGATTATTTTTTTTATATAATCGATTATTTTTTAATCGAATAATCGATTATTTTTTAAACGAATAATCGATTATTTTTTAATCGAATAATCGATTATTCCAACTAAATTTATTTTTTTCATTATTAATATTTTTTATTCGAATAATCGGTTATTCAAATAAATTTCTTTTAGTTAAAATTATTCAATTTAAACACACCATATAATATATGGTTTATGTAATGACCTGGATAATCGATTATTTTTTAATCGAGTAATCGGTTATTCGATTTAATTTTGCTAAATTTCGTGAAAATAACTAATAAATTAATTAAATTATGTAGTGACATGGATAATCGATTATTTTTTTTATACGAATAATCGGTTAATCGATTAATTTTAATAATTATTTTAATTTAAAAAAAAATTCTTTTAAATTAATTCATGGTTAATGTGAATATACGAATAATCGATTATTTTTTATTCGAATAATCGATTATTTTTTAATCGAATAATCGATTATTTTTTAATCGAATAATCGATTATTTTTTATTCGAATAATCGATTATTCCAACTAAATTTCTTTCTTTCATTATTAATATTTTTTTATTCGAATAATCGATTATTCGAACTAAATTTCTTTAATATTTTTTATTCGAATAATCGGTTATTCGAATAAATTTCTTTAATTTTTAAATTAAATTTAAATTTATTCAATTTAAACACACCATATAATTTGGGTTTATGTAATGACCTGGATAATCGATTATTTTTTTTATACGAATAATCGGTTAATCGATTAATTTGAAAAATTATTTTAATTTTAAAAAACAAATTATTTTTTATTCGAATAATCGATTATTTAAACTAAATTTCTTTCTTTCATTATTAATATTTTTTTATTCGAATAATCGATTATTCGAACTAAATTTCTTTAATATTTTTTATTCGAATAATCGGTTATTAGAATAAATTTCTTTTAGTTAAATGTCTTCAATTTAAACACACCATATAATTTATGGTTTATGCAATGACCTGGATAATCGATTATTTTTTTATTCGAATAATCGGTTAAACGATTAATTATTGTTCAATTTTGTATTGTTTTAACTAAACAAACCAAAAATCTTTTAAATCTTGAATAAATTTAACAAATAATTAATTTTTAATCAAAAAAAAATATTTTATTTTTTCAAAAATAATTTTTTTATTCCCTTCATCTTCCCTCCATATGCAAACAATGTGGTAAACTTTTTTCAAAAAATAACATTTCAATCGTTACCGCCACCGTTATAAACGTAATATAAGTGCTTAAACTTAAAATGCCCACCGTACGACCCAATTGGAATCGTGTGATCATAAAGAAGATATACAAGAGAACAGCTGATACCAGCAGACAAGCAGAGGAATAGGCCAGACCATCGGATATAAGGGAAACAGCATGTCTAGTGGATGAAATGGGGAAGTATAAAGATTTCACCAGCCAGGGACCACCCAAACATAGGAGTATATCAATGGTATTGGAGCCGATAGCATTGCAAACGGCCATGGAGCCGTAGCCTAGGGGGGGGGGTTTAAGAGGAATATAATTAGTTCTACTAAATATTAATTGAGTTTTACACCCGATATTTACCCTTCTTGGTAACTATAACACTTGATATAGCCTCAGGTATGCTGGTGCCGGCAGCCAGTATTACTAGACCCATTACTGAATCCGGTATAAATAAATTGTAACCTAAAAAATCGCTTTAAATGTTATTACGAAATAGTTTCTCTAATACTCACCTATTACGGTTATGCACCAGGAACACAAATAGGTCAAACATGAAATCCATAACATAGACATTACTAGACATAAACCACTACAGTCCTGAGAGCAGCTCCGCCTTATATTGGGTATGGTTAAAAAGAATAGACATTCTAGAGGATAGGATAGCAGCCAAATAAATTTATTCCACTTCGAATCCTTAGGCCAGTTAAAGAAATCAAATGGTAGCTCATCATTATCGGGAGCTGACATTTGGTTAAAGTCTTTAACCTCGCCCAAGGGTACAAAACATTTCAGTTTGCAGGGCTGTTGTCTATCTAAAATGGATTTGAAAAAATTTGATTTTGTAACCAAGAATATTTCCATTATCCCCCTACTTCTGAGTTTCTCCTGACATATACGATCCAATAACAGATTTCCCACATTCAAGAAATAAAGCAAGACCAGTATTACTGCCTCCCACCAGTAAATAAAACCATCCCAAATTAAAAAGGTTAGCAGTGAAACACTGCAGCCATACCACAAAAGATCTCGAGTAATAGGCCACCAATCAAGAGAAAAGTTCTGGAAAGACCCCAAAAACTATTTAACAGTATTTTTCCCATTTCATCAACTTACCACGCCCGTATATAGGCAACAACAGGCGGTAATGGCCAGAGTATTAAACACCGAAGAGCCCACTATAGTGCCCAGACCCATATCGCCTTCAGTCAAAAAGGTGGCATAAAGATTTATAAAAAATTCCGGAGAAGAAGTGGCCAAAGCCATTAATGTGGCCCCAGCCACATCATAAGATAAACCAAATTCTAAAAGGGAAATAGGAAATGATAAATTAATGAAAATATATATAAAACGATTTCAGAATACTTACTATAACTTAACCTCTCCACCGAGGGCACACAATACTCATCACATACTAAAGCCAAGGCCAGAAACAAATAGCCGGTGATTAGACAACAATAGAAAACGAAATCATAGCGTGGCGGTTTATCGGTAAACCACTCGGGATACTCATCTATGGCATGCAGAGAGCAATTGGTTTGATTTTTGATATGGCCAGCAGTAATAAATGAACGAACTGTAAGATTTCAAATACTTTTAATTCAGTTCCAAGGGATTTTATTTGTCATTTATTACCTTCAAAGGGTTTGGATTTGATGTAATTTAAAGCCATTTGTATTTTTTTTTTGTAAGAATTTGGAATAATTAAAAATAGTTTTTAAAATTATTATTTTTTTTTTCCAATTTGACAAATTTGTTTTATTATTTTAAGGACACTTGTTGAAAGAAAATAATTTGAAAACTCTAAAAATATACAGCGGTTGATATTCAAAACAGGGATATCAATACTTTCAAATCCTCTAAGCTAGAACAATTCTCGATTTAATCACAATTTTACAATTTTATTCGATTAAACGATTCGAATAAAAAAATTCGTGAAATTACATAAACCATTAATTAATTTAATTTATGTAAAAAAAATTGAAAAATTTGTCAAAAAAAAAAAATTATTCGATTATTCGAATATATTATCCGATTATTCGAATAAAAAATATTCATTAATTTATGACCTTTTGTGAGTCTAAAATCAATAATTTTTCGAATGAAAATATTAAAATATTATTTATAAAAAATTTTAGAAAAAAAAATTTATTCGATTAAATGATTATTCGTTAAAAAAATAATCGATTATTCGTGAAATTACATAAACCATAAATTAATTTACTCTGTGAATTTAAATTAAAGAATTTTTCCAAAAAAAAAAATGTATTCGATTAACCGATTATTCGAATAAAAAAATAATCGATTATGCATGAAACTACATAAACCATTAATTAATATACTCTATGTGAATTTAAAAAAAAAAAAATTTATTCGATTAACCGATTATACGAATAAAAAATATTCGTTAATTTATGACCTTTTGTAAGTGTAAATTGAAGAATTTTTCGAATGAAAATATTAAAATATCATTTATAAAAAAATTTTACACAAAAACATTTTATTCGATTAAACGATCATTCGAATAAAATAATAATCGATTATTCGTGAAACTACATAAACCATTAATTAATTTACTTTATGTAAATTTAAATTGAAAGAATTTTCCAAATAAAATTTTATTCGATTAACCGATTATACAAATAAAAAATATTCGTTAATCTATGACCTTCTGTGAGTATAAAATTCGAATGAAAATATTAAAATATCTTTTATAAAAAAATTTTACAAAAAAAATTTTATTCGATTAAACGATTATTCGAATAAAAAAATAATCGATTATGCCTGAAATTACATAAACCATTAATTAATTTACTCTATGTGAATTTAAATTGCAGAATTTTTGAAAAAAAAAATTTATTCGATTAACCGATTATACGAATAAAAATTATTCGTTAATTTATGACCTATTCTGAGAATAAATTGAATAATTTTTCGTATAAAAATATTAAAATATTATTTATAAAAAATTTTAGAAAAAAAAAATTATTCGATTAAACGATTATTCGAATAAAAAAATAATCGATTATTCGTGAAATTACATAAACCATAAATTAATTTAGTATATGTGAATTTAAATTGAAGGAATTTTTCAAAAACAAATAAATTTTATTCGATTAACCGATTATTCGAATAAAAAATATTCGTTAATTTATGACCTTTTGTGAGTCTAAAATCAATCATTTTTCGAATGAAAATATTAAAATATCATTTATAAAAAAAAATTTACAAAAAAAAATTTATTCGATTAAAAGATTATTCGAATAAAAAAATAATCGGTTATTCGTGAAATTAAATAAACCATTCATTAATTTACTCTAGTAAAATTAAATTAAAGAATTTAAAAAAAAAATATTTATTCGATTAACCGATTATACGAATAAAAAATATTTGTTAATTTATGACCTTTTGTGAGTCTAAAATCAATAATTTTTCGAATGAAAATATTAAAACATTATTTATAAAAAATTTTAGAAAAAAAAAATTATTCGAATAAAAAAATAATCGATTATTCGTGAAATTACATAAACCATGAACTAATTTACTCTATGTGAATTTAAATTGAAGAATTTTACTAAAAAAAAATAAATTTTATTCGATTGACCAATTATTCGAATAAAAAATATTCGTTAATTTATGACCTTTTGTGAGTATAAATTGAATAATTTTTCGAATTGATAAAAAAATTTTACAGAAAAAAAAACACAAAAACCGATTATTCGTTTAAAAAAATTAATCGATTATTCGTGAAATTACATAAACCATAAACCATTTCTAGAGATAATCCAACTGTTAAGTGCTGGATAGTTATTGAATGATTATCTTTCTTATATAATTTTGTATACACGTTTATGTATTCGACTAATATTTGTTATTTTTAATTTCCCATTTATTTTAAAATATTAAAAATAACATATTGTTTTTAATACAAAAATCTACTATTATTCGCAAAATAGCAACGAATAATCGAAACCCTTTTTTTTATTCTTCATTACAACCAAATAAATCTAAAAATTTATAAATCACAATTTGTTTACATAAATTAAAATGATATTTTTTTATTAATTTATGACGAATAATCGGTTATTCTAATAACCGGTTTTTTATCCGTTATAATTATTCGATTAAAATTCATTATTTTTCATTCTTTATTTTATTTAAAAAAAGAAAATAGGAAAACTGTTTTTCTAAATAAATTTTTTTTTGTTAATTCCAAAATATCAACGAATAATCGAAAATCCGTTGTTTTATTCGTCAACATAAGGGAATAAATTTAAAAATTTTCAAGTCTAAATATGGTTGCATAAATTAAAATTATATTTTTTAAATTATTTATGACGAATAATCGGTTTACCCAACAACCGGTTTTATTATTCGCTAAATATATTCGATTAAAATTTATTATTTTTAATTTGGCATTTCTTTTAAACAAAAATAATTAAAATCCATATTATTTTAATACAAAAATTGACGATTATTCGCTAAATATTTACGAATAATCGGAAATATTGTATTTTAATCGTCAACATAATTAACTAAATTATGTATGTAAATTATGTAATTTAAGACCTACTTTGGTTGCAAAAATTAAAATGATATTTTTTAGTTTATTTATGACGATAATCGGTTTACCAAAAAACCGGTTTTTCTATTCGTTAAAAATATTCGAATAAAATTAATTATTTTTATTTTGGCATTTCTTTTAAACACAAATAATGAAAATCCATATTATTTTAATACAAAAATTTACGATTATTCGCAAAATATTTACGAATAATCGGGAAAATTATTTTTAATCGTCAACATAACAAACTAAATCATGTAATTTTTAAGACCTACTTTGGTTGCATAAATTAAAATGTTGTTTTTTAGTTTATTTATAACGGATAATAAAGTTGCACTTATCGCGTCTGTTTTTTGTAAAAAAGTTGCAGTTATAAAGACTCTAATGTTAAAAAATAGGCTGTTGCGCTAATCGGTCAGTTGCAATAATAGGTAGTTGCACAAATCGAGCCCGTACTGTATTTATATATGTAATAGATAATTGATCGTTCATATTTGTTTATGTTTGTTTAGGAGCCGGTCAAACCAGCAACATTTTACTGGATTTTACTGAAATGACGGAAAATTAATATCTTTTTTTTTAGGAACACCCTTACGAATAATAAGTGATTCGAATAAAATTTATTTCAATTAAA
Source organism: Calliphora vicina (assembly GCF_958450345.1). Taxonomy (NCBI): domain Eukaryota; kingdom Metazoa; phylum Arthropoda; class Insecta; order Diptera; family Calliphoridae; genus Calliphora; species Calliphora vicina. The sequence continues at coordinate 111,155,806 of NC_088783.1, read as the reverse complement.
AATCTCAAAATGTTAAAAAATCCTTTCATTTTTATAAATAATCGAATAAATATTATTCGGATAAAAATTTATTCAATAGATTATTCGAAAAAAATGTAATCCTATTTTATTTTTTAGATACATTTTTTATAAATGATAAGCCATTTAACTAATAAAGCCCAAAAAATCTATTAATTTTCACAATTTATTAATTAATTTTTTTATTCGAATAATCGGTAATCGGATTTTGTTCAAAAAATTCTTCTTTACTTAAAGACTAAATATTTTATGTTAAAAATCGTTTAATTTTTATAAATAATCGAATAAATTTTATTCGGATAAAAATTTATTCGATTGATTATTCGAATATTATTTTTTTTTTTCAAAAAATTCTTTAACCTAAACACATTAGCAGAAAATTAATTAATAGTTTGAATAATTTTAAATATAATTGAATATTTTTCATACGAATAATCGGTTATTCGAATAAAATTTGTTTCAAAATTTATTTTTTTTTATTTGAATAATTTATATTCGCAAACACTAAATATTTTATGTAAATATTTTATGCTTTACTTTTTGTAACGAATCAATTAAATTTTATTCGGATAAAAGCTTATTCGACTAAAATTTTTTCAATTTTATTTATTGCATAATTTTTTATAAATAATAATTTATTTAACTAAATTTATTAATTTAAACAATTTATCAATTAATTTTTTTATTCGATTAATCGGTATTCGAATTTAGTTTTATTTGTTCAAAAAATTCTTCAATTTAAAATCTCAGAAACTGAATAATTTATGTTAAAAAATTCTTTCATTTTTATAAATAATTGAATATATTTTATTCGATTAAAAATTTATTCGATAGATTATTCGAATAAATTTTATTTCAAATTTATTTTTTGATAAATTTTAAATAAATAATTATTAATTTAACTTAAAAACCCCAAAAAATCTATTAATTTTTACAATTTATTAATTAATTTTTTTATTCGATTAATCGGTATTTGAATTTATTTTCATTTGTTCAAAATTTCTTCAATTTAAAATCTCCGAAACTGAATAATTTATGTTAAAAATCGTTTAATTTTTACACTTAATTAATTAATCTTTTTATTTGATTAATTGGTATTTGAATTTATTTCCATTTGTTCTAAAATTCTTCAATTTAAAATCTCAAAGAGTAAATATTTCGTGTTAAATTTTATTCGGATAAAAATTTATTCGAATAATTATTCGAATAAAATTATTTTTTTTTTTCAAAAAATTCTTTAACTTAAACACATTAGCAATAAATTAATTGATAGTTTGTATAATTATAAGAATAATCGGATATTTGTTCATAATAATAATTGGTTATTCGGATAAAAAAATAATTGAGAATTTATGAAAATTAGTTAATTTTTTGGGCTTAATAAGTTAAATAAATTTTTATTAACCAGATTTTTGAAGAAAAAAATAAATTTGAAATAAATTTTATTCGAATAAAAATTAATAAATTTTTTTGGCTAATTAGTTAAATAAATTATTATTTATAAAAATAAAATGGGAACAAATTTTATTCGAATAAATTTTTAACCGAATAAAATTTATTTGATTCGTTATAAAAATTAAAGGATTTTTTTTACAGAAAATATTTAGTGTTTGCGAATACCGATTATTCAAATAAAAAAAATAAATTTTGAAATAAATTTTATTCGAATAACCGATTATTCGTATGAAAAAATATCCAATTATACTTAAAATTATACAAACTATCAATTAATTTACTGCTAATGTGTTTAAGTTAATGAATTTTTTTTAAAAAAAATAATATTATTCGAATAATCAATCGAATAAATTTTTATTCGAATAAAATTTATTCGATTATTTATAAAAATGAAGGGATTTTTAATAATAAATTTTATTCGTATAATCGAATAAATTTTTATCCGAATAAAAATTATTGGATTATTTTTTAAAATTTTGAGATTTTAAATTGAAGAATTTATTTAACAAATAAAACTAAATTCGAATAACGATTAAATAAATTTTAATATCTTAAAAACGTTCCCAAAAAATAAAATTGGAGTAAATTTTATTTGAATAATTAATCGAATAAACTTTTATTCGAATAAAATTTCCAAAAAAAAATTATAAATTTTTCGTCATTTCAGTAAAATCTAGTAAAATGTTGCTAACTAACATAAAAACAAATATGAATGATCAATTATATAAATATTGTTATTTCCATGATAACCTTTATATTCAAGATTTTTATATAAAATTTCGACTTTTATCTGGAATAGGGATCGTCAATATCGGGGGGATAATTGAGAAATTTGTTTTTCAAACATAAACATTAAAATGTATATGAATTTTACACATTGTATTTGACAAATTACGCAACATTTCCCCTTGATAATGTTGATCATCAACATTTGTATGATCATTTAAATTTTTATCTCCTTGATATTGCTTTACAATTAAAAAATTTCCCTTGTGTTGTATTTTATTTGTTTCGCAATAATTTTAATGTTAAGGTCATTTGTCACAAACATTTAAATTTGAGATATTCAAACATTTAAAAAAATTCTCAAAATTAAATGCAATAATTATAGGTTTTTTTCAATATTTTTTTTGTTTGATAGTTGTGTGAAAATTAGAAAAATTAATGTAATTAATGTATAAAAATATCACTAATTTACATGTAAATAATTTCAGATTTATTTAGATATCCCGTCTATCTTTAAGTCGGTGAATATTTAACTTTATATATGAATAGATGTATGTTTGTATGTAGCTGAACACGCACCTATACTACAACAAATTCAAACTGTGATTTTATCACTTTAAATTTCTTTTCATAAATAATTTTCATTCGTTTTAGGTTTTTTTTTTGTGAAATATTTTTTTTTGATTTTTTTTTCTTCTCTCCAATATTGTATAGTTGCCACTTAATTTGAATACAATGGGATACCGTTATTATTATTATTAGTGGCGATGTTGTTGTTGTTGTTATTGTTAGTATACAACAATAACAATATGGATGAAAAATGTAATGTGTATTAAGAAAAATCATTATTTATACAGCCCAGCCAAGCCAGCCCATCATGATCGGTCGGTCACATACTGATCCTCAATCAGAGTAATAAAAATGTGTGGTGAATTTAGACTACAACAAATAAATAAATAAATAAATCTGGAAAATAGTAGATAACTTATAATAAAAATCATATAAATACACACTTCTACATAAATAGTATTCGTTTATGTGTTCAAATGTATGAGTTTGAAATAAATTTCGCTAAATATTCATTGTTAAGATCTGACTGCTGCTTGCTGATCTCTCCCATACGAAACAACAGCAACAACAAAAAATCACCACCAAACAATAACAACAACAACACTATGAAGCTGAATATATCTTTAGTAGATTAAAGTGACAAGTGAATTAAATAAGATTTCTTTTCTTTTTTTTTTTTTTTCTTTTTTGTCACAAAAATATCTACTGACATTTATTTCAATATTGCTGGGGTAGTGGTGGTGCAAATACGATCATAAAACAAGTAAGAAAGTATGTATAGTCTGTCAAGCCCGACCATATGATACCCTACATTGAGCAAAACGATCCAGGAAATCAAAAAATATGACATTTTTCAAGGGGGTACAAAAGTCAGGGGGTACAAAATGAAAATTGTTAAAAAAAAAGAAAATTCCACAAAAACTAGCATGATAACAAATATAACAAACCTATATCTTTAAAAAATGGGAAAATTTCCTTAATTAACAGAAAATATGTAAAGGGGTACAAAAGACCACCCCAATAAAAGTTTTAAATTTTGCAAAAAAATCATATTAAATGATATATAAGCATATTTTATAAGCATATTTTATATAAAACCGGGAAATTTTCCTAAAAAATTCAGAAATTTTCCAAAGGGGTACAAAAGCCACTCTAATGAAAATTGTTAAAAAACAAGAAAATCTTACAAAAACTTGCATGATAACAAATATAACAAACCTATATCTTTAAAAAACAAAAAAAATTTCTTAATTAACAGAAAATTTCCAAAGGGGTACAAAGACCACTCTAATAAAAATTAAGTAAAAAAATAAAATTTCACAAAAACTGATGTTGAATGATGTCTAAGGCATATTTTATATAAAACCAGGAAATTTTCCTGGAAAATTCAGAAATTTTCAAGGGGGTACAAAAACCACTCTAATGAAAATTGTTAAAAAAAAAGAAAATTCTACAAAAACTAGCATGATAACAAATATAATAAACATATATCTTTAAAAAACTAAAAAAATTTCTTAATTAACAGAAAATGTCTAAAGGGGTACAAACACCATTCACATAAAAATAGTAAAAACAATGAAAATTCTATAAAAATTGTTACAATATCAAACATTATAATCATAATTTGTTTGAAATCCTGGAATCTCCTTAATTAACTGAAAATTTCCAAAAGGGGTACAAACACCATTCAAAAGAAATGTTTTAGAATCCAAAATTTTCCAAAAAAAAATCATTATATTAGATATAATAAACATATTTTATATAAAACTGGGAAAATTTTTATAATTTTGAGAAAATTTTCAAAGGGGTTCATAAGCCACTCAACTGAATATTATTTTAAAAAGAGTACATTTTCCAAAACATCATAATAAGTGATAAATTTATTATATTTTATTTAAAATTATGAAAATGTCCTTAATTTTCAGAAATTTTTTCAAGGGGGACATTAGCCACTAAACTAAAAAATATTTTAAACAGAGAAAATCTTCCAATGAATCGTTATAAATGATAAACTGATTATATTAAATTCAAAATCACGCAAATTTACTTAATTTTCAGAAATTTTCACAAGGGGTACTTGAGCCACTCACATGAAAATTTTTAAAAAATATTAAAAATCTATAAAATGTTAACAATATCAAATATTTAATTTCAAATCACTAATATTTTCTTAATTTTCAGATTTTTTCGAAAGGGGTACAAAGACCACTCTAATAAAAATTAAGTTAAAAAAGAAAATTTAGCAAAAACTAATATTAAATGATATATTAAGCATATTTTATATAAAACCGTGAAATTTTCCTGGAAAATTCAGAAATTTTCCAAGGGGGTACAAAAGCCACCTAAAAGAAAATTGTTAAAAAAAAGAAAATCCCACAAAAACTAGCATCACAACAAATATAACAAACCTATACCTTTAAAAAACTAAAAAATTTCCTAAGTTAACAGAAAATGTTTAAAGGGGTACAAAGACCACTCTAACAAAAATTAAGTTAAAAAAGAAAATTTCACAAAAAATAATATTAAATGATGTATTAAGCATATTTTATATAAAACCGGGATATTTTCCTGGAAAATTTAGAAATTTTCCAAAGGGGTACAAAAGCCACTCTAATGAAAATTCTAAAAAAATATTAAAATTCTATAAAATATCAAATATTTAATTTCAAATCACTAATATTTGCTTAATTTTCAGATTTTTTCGAAAGGGGTACAAAGAACACTCTAATAAAAATTGTGTTAAAAAAGAAAATTTTGGAAAAAAAATTCATAAGATATGATAAATTGAACATATTTTACTTAAAAACAGAGAAATTTCCTTAAATTTTGAAAATTTTCAAAGGGGTACAAAGGCAAATCAAATTAAAATCCTTTAAAAACTCCAACAATATCAAATATATTGTTCATATTAAAGTGGAAACCATATAAGATGGGTGTTAGACTTATATTTTTGGGGGTTACAAACATCAGCACAAATGCATAGCGTGGTGTAGGGTATACAAATACTGAACGCCAGCAGAATTTCAGATTTAAATTTGTATTTATTTAAATGTAGTGGTTTTATGTCTTAAAATATAGTTGTACAATAGCATGTCTATAATATGATGATTTAAAATTTTATATTATGGTGCATAAGCACCTTTAAAATTTATCTTTGAAACTTTTAAGAAAAACATAGAAATTGAGATAGCCGCTCTATATATATTTCTCTATGACTAAAAATCTTTATAAAACAATTGATAGAAAAACGAATTAATTTTTTTTAAAAAATTCAAATAAACTGCTTTTAAAGGTCAACAAAATATACCTACCCACAGCAAGAATATTTGCATTTCAATGAGTTTTACCCTTATCTGCCAACTCGTAGGATCATCTCATCAGAAAATGACTACCTGAAAAAACGTGGTTTCTAGAATCATCTAGAATTGTTATAGTTTCAACGATCCCTTTGAGTTATGTGATCTTGTCAAAACAGAATCATATAGGTTATCTTTGATTATGTTAGCAGAATTAGTTTGAACTTAGCCAAATAAAGCTCTTTTTTTCTAAAAATTTATGTTACATAATTTTCCAAAAAAATAAAGAAACCGATCCTCAAAAATATATTGTATCTTATCTTCTCTCTATGAACTTTTAAACAACATCGTTTTTTACTCATTTTTTTTCCACTTGTTGTCGTTATATTTGTTCATAACGTCTATATGGAGAGTCTGTAAAAAGAAAATCTGATGAAGAAAAAAAAATATATATATAATAATAGACTCTCCATTTCTGTTCTGTTGTGTTCTTTTATTATTATTTTTTTCAATTACTACTATGTAGTTTCTTTGACAAATTTAATTGAATGTCTTCTTGTTATTTAAGTGAATAGGAAAAAATTTAGATGCACATGAATAGACGACGGCTAGAATTTTACAAAATTCTTATGGATTCTATGGGAGAAATGTAATAAAAATGAAAAAAATAGAAAAAAAAAAATTACGAAATTAGTTAAAGTTTATTGAATTAACTTTAATTTTAAAGTTAAGCATTAAAACTTTATATTAAAACAAAGTTATATCTCTCTCTCTCTTCAAACTTTACTAAACTTTTAAGCCCCAAAATCTCCAACTAATTCTAATCCAATTCTAACCAGCCTCAACCATTCATTCATGCATTCATTACCAGCTATAGATTTAGATTTACCCATCCCATTTTATAATTAAAGCGTGTGCGTTGTAAAGAAAAATTAAATAATAAACAAAAACAAGTAAGAGAGCTATATTCGACTGTGCCGAATCTTATATACCCTTCACCAAATTATACTTCAAAATACAAATTTTAAATATATTTAGGTAAACAAAAATTTTTTTTTTTTTCCAAAGTTGTTTTTTTTTCATTTTTTGTTAAAAATGGTTTTTTAAATTTAAATTTTTTTTTTTAAATTTTAAAAAAAAATTTTTGATTTTTTAAATTTTAAAAAAAATTTTTGATTTTTTAAATTTTAAAAAAATTTATTGATTTTTTAAATTTTTTGGGTGAAAAAAAATTCGGGTTAAAAAATATTTTTTCCGATTTTGACCCATTCATTGTAGGTCCAACTTACTATGGTCTTATATACTTCGTTGTAAATGTTTTTTTGAATTGTTATTTTTAAATTTTTTAAATTTGAAATTTTTTTTTTAAATTTAAAATTTTTTTTTTTAAATTTTAAAAAAAAATTTTTGGTTTATTAAATTTTTTTTTTTGGTGAAAAAAATTCGGGTTAAAAAATATTTGTTCCGAATTGGACACATTGTAGGTCCAACTTACTATGTTCTTATATACTTTGTTGCAAATGTTTTTTTGAATTGTTATTTTAAAATTTTTTTTAATTTTTTTAAATTTGAAATTTTTTTTTTTTTAAATTTTAAAAAAAAAATTTTGATTTTTTAAATTTTTTTTTACAAAACAAAATTTATTTTTTTTTTCCAAAATTGTTTTTTTCATTTTTTTTTAAAAATGTTTTTTTGAATTATTTTAAAATTTTTTTTTTAAATTTGAAATTTTTTTTTTAAATTTAAAAAAAATTGTTTGGTTTTTTAAATTTTTGTTTTTGGTGAAGAAAAAATTCGGGTTAAAAAATATTTTTTCCTATTTTGACTCATTGTAGGTCCAACTTATTATGGTCTTATATACTTCGTTGCAAATGTTTTTTTGAATTGTTATTTTAAAATTTTTTTTTTTAAATTTTTTAAATTTGAAATTTAAATTTTAAAAAAAATTTTTGGTTTTTAAAATTTTTTTTTTTTTGGGAAAAAAAATTCGGGTTAAAAAATATTTTTTCCGATTTTGACCCATTGTAGGTCCAACTTATTATGGTCTTATATAAAGGTCTTTGAAATATCTATCATTAGATACAAATTTTAAATATTTTTAGGTAAACAAACATTTTTTTTTTCCAAAATTGTTTTTTTCATTTTTTGTTAAAAATGTTTTTTTTAATTGTTATTTTAAAATTTAAATTTTTTTTTTAAATTTCAATATTTTTTTTTTAAATTTAAAATTTTTTTTAAAAAATATTTTTTTCCGATTTTGACCCATTGGTAAATGTTTTTTTGAATTGTTATTTTAAAATTTATTTTTTTTAAATTTTTTAAATTTAAAATTTTTTTTTTAAATTTTAAAAATGTTTTTTTTTAATTGTTATTTTAAAATTTGATTTTTTTTTTAAATTTAAAATTTTTGTTTTTTAATTTTTTTTTTGGTGAAAAAAAATTCGGGTTAAAAATTTTCTTTTCCGATTTTGACCCATTGTAGGTCCAACTATGGTCTAATATACTTCGTTGCAAAGGTCTTTGAAATATCTATCATTAGATATCCATATTGTCTATATCAGACGCGGATCCAGGTCAACCATTTGGGGGGGGAAATTAAAATTTGTTCTACATTTTTCTTTTTATTCCTTTTTTTATATGAAAACTTTTTGGTTTTGGGGGGGGGGGGTAATTTTCTATTTCACCCCCTCTGGATCCACGCCTGGTCTATATTAATGACTTAGTAATCCAGATATAGGTCAAAAATAGGTAAAAAATCGAGGTTGCTCTGGTTTTTACCTCATATCTCAGCCATTTATGGACCGATTTTGCTGATTTTAAATAGCAAACTTCTCGAAAGCATGTCTGACAGAGTTATTGAAGATTTGGATACCAATGATATGTGGGGTTTTCAGAAAATTGATTTCAACAGACAGACAGACGGACATGGCTTAATAGACTCCGCTATCTATAAGGATCCAGAATATATATACTTTATAAAGTCTGAATTGAAAAATGTAGAAATTACAAACGGAATGACAAACTTATATATGTATACCCTTCTCACTAAGGTGAAGGGTATAAAAACCGACGCACGTTCATAACACGTAAATTTTACAATAACTAGAGAGAAAAAAATTCAAATTCAAATACTAAAATTAAAACAAACATCGTTAAAGGTCAAAATCTAGAACATTAGACGAACCGTAGTCGAGTGTAACATTAGTGTAACGACAGCACTAGCAATCACAATTGACTACTCTGACATAGACAAAAAGAGACATTTTATTTAAGAAGTAATTAACTAAACTAAACGTACATACATATGTACAATATAACGTCATTACAAAAATTATGATCACGATCGTGGCGATAAAGATGATAATGATGATGATGATGATCACAATAATCATGATGACGGTGATGATGCGACAACGACATTTTCTAATACTCTCGTACTCATAGTTAGTTGTTGTTATTTGATGATGCAGCTTTAAATAAACTGTGGTCACAAAGTAATGATTATGTGTTTAATACTGGCAAAATATATTTTCTGAAAGTAGTAAAGATTATTTGTTAGATACTGAAAGAACCTTGAACTATATTGAGACAAGGACAATCAGATATACTCACCTGAATCAGTAAGATTTCTCACTTCAAATGATTTATCAATTGGAACCGAAATAAAGAGAGTCTGGGAAGTAGAGATAAATAATATAGTTATTGGTAGTCCTAAGAGTTTTTGAGTAAAGACATAAGAATATATGGGTCTTAAGCCGTATGTAAATTAGATTTCCATGAGCTTCGATCTTCAGTGCTTCTTCTCCAGTTTTGCACACCGAGTTCGGATAGATGTTCCTCTAGTTAATCTTTTCACATGGAGAATTGGTCGCCCTCTTCTGCGTCTTCTCTCCAGGACATATTCGCTGGATCATGATCATGCTGGATCATTGTTATCCATTCTCACAAAATACCCGAGTCATCGTAATTGTTGTAGTTTGATACGTTTCGCAATGTTCACGTCATCTTTCGGAGTATTTTCCTATCAATGACACCAAGGACAGTTTCATCTGCCTGTGCAAGTACACATGGTTCTGCAGTATTAGCGTTCTGTAGAGCGTGAGTTTTGTCTGTCGAGAAAGGGCTCTGTTTCTAAATGGTTTGATAAGTCCTAAGTAACATATATTTGCAAGTATTATTCTTGGCTTTATCTCCAAACACGTATCATTGTCTTAGTTATGGCGTTACCGAGGTAATAAAGTTATAGTCACCAACATTCACATATTGACTCAGCCTGATGGATTCTCTGCTTGTCGAAACCATTAACTTTCATTCACTGTCCGATTCACTTTCACTGATGCCTTCTCGTAAATACTGCAGTAACATCTCTCAATATTCGATTTGCTTTTCCTTGGTCGTTTCTAGGATTTGGCGTAGTGTGAAAATTTGGTCGGTAGTCGATTTTCCAGGCCTAAATCCATACTAATGTCCGATTATATCGTTGAGTTCAGATTTGAATCTTTCACACAGCTTGACAGAATCTTGTTTGCGATGGGAACGGTATTGTCTTCATTTATATGCACAGGATACAACAAGCTGAGTTTCCAATATTCGGGAATATGTTCTTACAGCAAAATATTAACAATGAACTCTAATAACTTCTTTCCTCCAGCCTTAAATAGTCCGCTGGCAAACCATTGCTCCCACAGCTTTGTTGTTCTTAAGTCTGGATATCGCCAATTTGACATCACCTTGGTTGGATGCCAATAGATTTGAAAAATCATCTTTCCATATGTTCAGTATACCTGAAGTATCCACTACAAAATTCCCATTTCCATCCCTACAGGAGTACATAGCTGAACTGAAACCTTATGGTTGATGTTTGGCCCTTGGGTAGAATTTTTGTAACTCATTCCTACTCCTGTTCATTTCAATTTCCTCCCATCTCCCTATTCTTGTTCCGAAATAGACTTTTTTTCCGCTCTCCTTTTCTGCTGGTATCTCTCTCCAGTAGTTTACGTTACCACTGATCGCTTTAATGCCTTCTAGGCTGCTTTTTTCTCTTAAGTAGCGTTGCGTTTTCTCTTTACCATTGGTTTCTTGGGGAAGGTGTTTGGTACCCTAGTACAGATGTAGCAATATTCTCCAGAGAGTGGGAAATATGTTCCCATTGTACGCCAATATCACCGGAACAAGGAGTGAAAATAAGTTAATTGAGTGGAGTATGCGGTAGCCATATTTGGCACCTTCAGCTTAGCGACATCCACCTTCCTTCGTGTTGCAGTTAGGCTTGACTTAATCGAGTGCTAACCTTAGCCGCGACAAGATTGTGATCCTAGTCGATATTGGCCTCTCGGATTGAATGAACATCCAACACTGTACATCTTGGTGGATTGATCTGGGGATATCCATGTTGCATTGTGGATATCATGGTGTTGGAATCTCGTACTGCTGATAACCATATTAATGTCATTGCGGTAGTTTTCCCGTGAATGCTGAATTTATCGTCACTTACTATCATGAGAAGGGCAAAGGTCATATGTCCGCTCGAGGCGCTCATAAATCTATTGCCTCTGTGTATATATTTTGCACTGTTCGATGAGAGGAAATGAAAATAGAGAGTCACAGGAAAATCCTGCAATCGGTCAAAGTGAAGTTAAGGCGGAAAGTCTATAGGAAAATTGTGTACAAAATCAATTAACATTGACAGACCTTAAGCCAACCAGGGATTAAGCATTATAGTGATCTCATATAGGAATATCTGGTTGGCATCTACGAGAGGATATGCATTATTCATGAAAGATTTTAAAATGCATATAGCTACGATAGTGGAAACGGACACTCGAATGTCGTATAGGCTTTCCGATAAATGTAGCGTCATTCAGGCTGAGATTTCCAAAACCACAGACCTGGTAACAGGAGACCTTTTATATAGGCAATGAGGCTGTCAAAGTTCAATCACAGATGTGTTTCGAAATCACCGTGAAATTTAGACATAATTTGGGCAAACTAAAATATCATCGACAGAAAGTGTTCTAATGGATTTTTAAAGGATCAGATTTACCGGACAAGGTTCATTGGGTTTCGAAATAAAGAAGAAATCTTTGAAACCATCGTAACAGAAAACGACTGAGAACTTTACCAATCTATGATAAATTAGGTTAGGTTCACAGGTAGCAACCCAAAGCTTTTTGTTTTGTGTATAGCTCACTTGGGTCTACACAGAGAATACAGATTCGTAGTAGCAACCGAATTTGTTGCTAATCGAATGATTCGGTTGCACTCATAGAATTTTTCGGTTCTGTCAACAGAAAATCAGTTTTAATGAAGAATTTCGGTTAAAGCAACCAAAATTTTGTTAGCCCTTCTAAATTTTTGCAGCCACAACTGTAAAATTCGGTCACTAAGGTAGAATCATTCGATTGGCAACAAATTTGGTTGCTATCACGAATCAGTTTTCTCTGTGTATTGATTGTGTTATCTGAGGAAGAGAAGAGTAAATGAAGTATCAGAAGAGGTAAGGCGATAAGATGAGTGATAAGTTTACTAAGAGTAGAGTTAATAAGAGAAATTATAGGAATTAGAGGAGAGAAGAAATTCAGTGAGCGTAGACCATCATAAGACAGATACAGGGACATTATTAGGTGCCATATGCATGCTCAGTCATATCAACCATCTGTTTTTCCTAAAAAAGGCATACACCTTAATTCCTTTCCATATAATTCGGAGAAGTTGCTAAAGGATTGTTCCCCTAAAAGCCTGGCACGCAGATCACCCAGAGTCGGACAAGTGTAAGATGGTCTCTTCCTCATTTTGACAACTCCTGCAGTTACGGTGGGGCAGCCCAAGTCTTGAAAGTACCGAAAGTGCTGGTAATCATCGCCACCATATTGCTTAGTAAACCGAGTAGATCTGACGTGTGTTGACAGTCCATCACAAGTGGATTCATTACCCCACATAAGAAGTCTATCTCATCTTCCGACATCGATCCACCTATCCTCGCCAAGTTATCAGCAATACAATTGCCTTCATTATTCCTATGTCCACGTTCCCAAGTGAGTACAATTCATTCAAGGATGCCTGGTATTTCTGCACCTCGATTTTTGTACATTCCATACCTTGCTGAGCTTCTGGTTTAACAGCAGATGTTTTGGGCTCGTTATTATCATCATCACGATAAATGCGCCGTCAAATACTATCGAGTACTTAGTAAATCCGGCATGGCTTCTCTCGCAGTGGTGTCAATGATTCCTTATTCAGGGCAATGTCCACTATTTGCACCTTGAGGAGCGGAAACCTTCCGATTGATCTCGGTCTGCGAGGTATATCACATACCGAGATGCTGGTAGGAGGACCGGAACTGGCTTTAGCCGACAATTCCTTGCTTGTGATCGCATCGACCGACTTGGATCAATGCCAATCGATTAAACGCTAATCGGTAGGCCTTTGTAGGAAAGCCCTCCTTGATGGCTCTTTGCGAGTGGGGCATTCAGTGGTATCGTAATGGCGGGTAGTGAGGTTATGGAATTTGGACCCGACATCTGGTTCGATGATCCAACCTGTAAAGGGATTTTTCTTGGTATATTACCAGAGAATGCCCAGGAGTCATTTGAAAACGATGCTTCACCAAGACAACTTTTGTAACCCGACTTTGAAATCCATTGATTATATAAGCCAATGTTTGCCGCATTATCGGGGGATGCTCAGAATTTTAACACAAACTCTCTCAACAAAGCAACTGCACCAATAGTGTCCTTCAGATATAGCGAACTCCTGAAGGAGATGTTGCGTACATTTCAACAAGCCAAAAATATCTAGCGACTGTTCAATATAGATCAGTGGTGCTCAAACACATACCATCAAAGCTTTGGTTGTGTTGGTAAAACAGCAGAGAATAAAAACAACAACAACAACAACACCACAACTGATTTGATTTTGTTCTCTGAGATGAAAACAAAGCAACAAAAACACAAAGCTTATAGTGTATGTGTATCAAAGTAACGTCAGCAGAATTTGTGATATTGAGCGACACTGATATAGATATATACTGACAGCCAACCTATGATAAAATCTGCTTGTATACAATATTGAGTCTAGTCTAGGAATGTCGGGAATCCTTAAATGTAATGACGAGTTATTCGTCAATCGTATTTATGTGGGTGCGTGGACATGAGGACATGAAAGGCAACGTCATATGTTGCAGATGACCAGCTGAAACTGACATTCCGCTATCTATATCTAAAGCATAAGTGATGCTTACTAAGAGCTCACTCAGATAAGGTGGAGAAGTGAGACTACTTGCACAATCTAGGCCTCTTGATAGCGAGATATTTGACGGAGCAACAATGACTACATGAAAATATGTTTAATAAGTAAAGCCTACCATGATTCCGCTCAGATAAGGCGGAAAAGTGTCATTACTTGCATATGTTAGACCAAAAGCAAACATCGTAGTACCAGAGATTACAACGCACTGAAATTCTGCACTCATGCTAGAAGATTTGGGTAGCCATAACGTGACTTTTGAGCTGCATGGTCGTTTATATAAGGATTATTGGCTGGTTCGAGGATTGTAATCATTAATTTTCGTTTTTGGTTGATCATGAATCGGTCGAATGACTGGAACCATTGCATTTCTTTTCAATAGGTGCCAATGTGCTGAATTTTATTGCTGAAAACTACCCGTGCCTAACTTCAAATTAAAATTCCTAACAAATTCCTGGCATGTTTTTAAAGGCCGCGATCAGTGATCTCCAATCTTGACATTTATGTGGTATTCTCCTAGTACATGTTTTTGCCCCACTGTCACATATAGAGCAAATCATTATAGATCGACTTAGAAAGATACTAAACTTGCAACAATAGATTTTAAAACGTACAAAAAAAAGAACACCTCCCTTAATGATTGACCCGCATTATGGAGAAGTAAGAAAAAAAAAACCAAAAATTAAACGAAAATAAAACTAAACTAAATATTACAAATTGTTACGCTTTTATGTTTGACAAATAGAAAAAAAAATCTTTTAAAATCACCAATACAAACTAAATAAATGACCACTACAAATGCACAAAAGATGAATAAAAAAAAAAGAAAAATAAACTAATTTGAACAGCGGCACTTTTTTTTGTTTTTTTTTTTTTTGCCACATTTAAATATTAGAGCAAAGCTTGCAACTATAGAACTGAGCTTAAATGAATTTAGTCAATAATAACGGTGCGGTTACTCAACATCATTTACAGCAAATGATAAATTTGAAAAAATAAAAATAAAATTATAAATTAAATGATATGATATGGATTTGAAATTATTTGAAAAAATAACAATACACCCGCTAAAATTAAAAGAAATTAAAACCTAAGTAAGCATTTGATAAATGCCGAAGAAGTTGCAAGCAACAATAAAATAAATAAGTATTTAAATAAACGGAAGCGGATTCTGTTGGAAGAATTAAAATAGAACAAGAGCAAGACGAATTTCCTTTAAATTAAAATAACAACAAACAACAAAATTAAAAAGAAAATCAATCAAGCATATTGTTTTTACAACAAAAACAACAACAATAATAATAATAATAAAAGAAATACACAGAGCACCGTTATTATTCTTGCCTGCTTTAGACAAACAAGTGTGTGGCAGAGTGTGTGTTTAAGCTGGGAATTAAATACGAAAGAGAGAGAGAGCGAGAGTGCAAGAGTACAAGTTTAAGTAAATCAATGTAACGGTGAATATGCTAAATTGTTTGTGCTCCTGAAAAACACACAAACACTTACAGAAATACAATGTGTGTGGTTTTAAAGTGTGAGAGTGTGGGTTTTTAAATTTTCAAATAAACGTTGCTGTTCTATTTTGAATTTTGTAGCTTTTTTTTGTTTTTTTTGCTGCATTTTTTTTTGTATTCCAATGTATAGACAGTGCTGAGCGCAGTTTATGACGAGCGGTGTTCAAAATATCAAGCAAACAACGTTAAAGCGCGCTTACGCGATCTTTTTGCGCTGAAAAAAAAAATAAATTTTGAAAAAAACACACACCTCTAAAAAATAAAATAAATTTAATTTAAAAAAAATATATAAAACGAAATACCGTCGCTAAATCATTTGCTAGTTGTAAAGAAAAAGTATTTTTTTAATAAAAAAAAAAAAAATAAATTCAATATTTTTGAAATTCAATGAAATTCCTTTAATAAATAATACAAAACCAACTAAAAACTACAAAAAATTCAACAATCACAACACACAAAATGGAAGATTATTGGGGTTTAAGCAGCACTACGGGTATATAAAATTTATTATTAAACAAAAATACTCAAATTAACCTTAAATCTTTTAAAATATAAAACACTTGGTGGCGTATACATAATATTTATTTTTATTTCAATTCTTTTTTTGTTTTCAAATCTCTATTAGTTTTTGTTTTTATTCAGTTTATTCAGTGAAGCATTAAAATATTAACAAAACCTTAACTAGTTTAATATTATTTTTATTTAAATCTCTACCACATGTCATTTGCCATTTAAATAAATAAAATTTTTTTTTGTTCATTGCTCAAACTGTTTGTAATTAAAAACTTTGTTTAGCTTTTAAACTGAAAAACACACAAAAAAATTTCAATAAAACTAAATGTTTATATGCAAAAAACAAATAATATAAATAACAAACAAATAGATATAGTAAACATGTATAGAAATTTGAAAAATTTCAAATATTTTTCAAAGGTATTTTATAGAGAAACGTGCAAATAACTAAATAATTTTTGCCGGTGTAATTTATAGGAAATGTAATGTTCAAATTATTTTCAATTCAGTTACATGCACGTTTTGATTTGAACTTTAGCAATTTATGAGAAATTTAGGGTTAAGGGTTTAATCATGATTGAAATGCTCAAAAATGTTCAGTTTCCATTTTGGAATCGCTTGTAAATAGCATGAAAGAAACATTAAAAATAGTATAACTTAAAGGATTTTGATGAAAAACTTCAATATTCTATTTATAGTCGAAATCATTGGTCATTTTCCGATCAAAAATCTGTAACTTTTGAATGGATGAGGATTTTTGTAAGATTTTTATACCCTTCACCTTCGTGAGAAGGGTATATATAAGTTTGTCATTCTGTTTGTAATTTCTACACTTTTCATTTCCGACCCTATAAAGTATATATATTCTGGATCCTTATAGATAGCGGGTTGATTAAGCCATGTCCATCTGTCTGTCTGTCCGTCTGTTAGTTGAAATCAATTTTCTGAAGACCCCAGATATCTTCGGGATCCAAATCATCAATAATTCTGTCAGACATGCTTTCGAGAAGTTTGCTATTTAAAATCAGCAAAATCGGTCCACAAATGGCTGAGATATGAGGAAAAAACCAAGACAACCTCGATTTTTGACCTATTTTTGATCTATATTTGCATTACTAAGTCATTAATATAGACAATATGGATATCTAATGATAGATATTTCAAAGTCCATTGCAACAATGTAGATAAGGCTATAGTAAGTTGGACCTACAATGGGTCAAAATCGGTAAAAATATTTTTTGATCCGAATTTTTTTTTCATCAAAAAATTATTTTTGTCATAAATTTTTTTTCCAAAAAAAAAAAATTTAAAAAAAAAATTTTGAAATTTTAAATATAAATAGTCCTTGAGAAAATCTACGAAAAAATACGCTTACAAGTGTAGGTTATCTCTATTAGTGGATGAGATATTCAGGTTTATTGATTTATTCTTTTTAATTTTGCTCGATCTTTGATGGTTTTTTAGATATGGCGGGCCTATTGAGGGTCAAAATTTATTTTTAAAATATCAGCTATATTCGCAATAAAATTCTAAATAAAATAATAGTAACTTGCTGACAGTTATCTCCTGCCTATAAAAAGTTATACGCATCCAAATTTGGATGTAAAAAGGGACGTTTTTTTCCCAAAAAAGCCCATATATTTTTTCTTTTGTAGAAAAAAAATTTCTTCAAAACTATATAGAATTTTTATATGATTCGAAAAGATAACTTAATGCAAAAGCGTATAAAGACAAATTTTGCTCACTTTAGCGGACATATCACCCCCCAGAACTATCCAAAATTGGCCAATTTTAAAAAAAAATTTCGGTTTGAAAAAAAATTCTAAAAAGGCAAAGCACTGATCCACGAAAATGCTACATATTTGTATAACCCCGTATGTTTCTTAAATACCTGCAAAGTGTTTTTACTATCACACGGTAAATAACGTCACAGTGGGCACTTTTCTAAAAAAAATCAGTTTTTGGAAGACATTTTCCCCGTTTTAGGAATTTTGGCATTTCAAAATAAAAAATAACAAAAATTCTAATGCCATTAATTTAAGGACATTTGATTCTATATTGGTTCCAAATTTTGTTATGATATCTTTAATTTTTAAAATTTTACATTAATTCAAATTTTATATTTTTATTTGTGGAAAATCACCATATTATAATTTTTTTAGTTTTTAAGGTAAATTAAGTCCCAAAATTTTATAAAATTATTTAGTTTTACTAAATTATCAATCCCGAAGTCATAATGTTTTCAACAATATCAAATACTTATATGAAAGGCCTTTATTTACTCATCAGAAGCTCCACAAACCTTGACCCCTTTGACAGATTTGTACGTTTTTTCATACGTACAAATTCTTAAATTTTATAACTCAAAAAATTATGTAGTCTTTATACCCTACACCACCCTAGTGGGGAGGGTGTTATGTGTTTGTGCAGATGTTTGTAACGCCAAAAAAAATTAGTCTAACACCCACCTTAATGTATACCGATCGACTTAGAATCACTTTCTGAGTCGATTAAACGATGTCCGTCCGTCCGTCTGACTGGCTGGCTGTCCATGTAAACCTTGTGCGCAGAGTACAGATGGCAATTTTGAAGATATATGGCTGAAATCGGTCCATTATTTCACCTACACATTTTTGTTATTTTTTGTGTTTTCAATTACGAAAATTATCTATTCAATAATTTTTGTATTTAAAGTTCAACCAATAACAAAAATTGTATATGCAATTGTCAAAATTAACAAATTCAAAACTCAAAATTCAATAGAAAATTTAGTTTTTGAGCACATGAATACTTGATTCAATTATGAAATAATTGAAACCAGTTCAACGTGTGATAAATGTTTGAATTGAAATATAATTTTTTCTGTGTAAATTAAATATTGTACAAAAAAAAAGAAAAAATAGTTTTTATTCATATGCCCTGAGGGAGAAAATACTATAAAAGGTGTTGATGAAAACTTGAATAACTTTTACAATTTTCATCCCTTTTAAAAAACTAAAACACTGTTTTGTTAAGAACTAAATTTTCTTTATATATATTTAGAAATTTTTATAAGCTATCATAGCAATATAAGCAATGAAAAGCAATTAAAATCAAAAAAAGTTAATAATTTTTGTTTTTAAATTTCTGAGTTGCTCAACATTTTTCCATAGCATTTGTTTATAGGCACAAAACGGCAGCTAATTTTCATATATCTTTTAGATAATAAGTTAAACTTTAATTCTATGTTAAACTGGATAGGCGGCATACGGCACCAATAATTAAAATCCTAGTCAAAGTTGCATAGGTAAGCCAAAAAACATTATATATTTTAAATGAATAAATTTCAAAGCTGCTAACAATATATACAAAACTCCTAACAAACATAGAATCTGGACAAGGTAGCCTTTCCAACAAGATATAACAATCCCAAGAAAAAATAATTATAAATATATAAATACGCCTTTGAATATGGTATAATTTTAACTCCTTAAAACTTTAATGTCGAAAATAGTGTGTTCTGTCGCCATTTTCGAATAGTTCTGTTGATATAATAACTATAATTTCTGCAAATAATTATTGCTTGAGATCTTAACTTTAATTTCAATCATTTGCAAAAATCAATTATAAGATGCATTCACCTTATATGATCCATTGTTCGTTGGGACTGTTTTCAAAAGAAAGTTTTGTTTTTTTAAATATTTTTTTACATAATTTTCAAACTAAAGATAGACCTCTCTTTAATTAACTTCAAATTTTGAGCCACTTTTTCAAACCTTGCTGGCCGTATGTGACAGGCCAAAAATTGTTGCTGGTTTATCAGGATAAACCAGTGACTTCACGTGGACCCACAGGAAATAATCGCGAGGTGTCAAATCGCACGACTTTGGAGGCCAATTGAAAAGTCCATTTCTAGAAATCAAGTTATCGACAAATTTTAATTTCAATAAATCCATGGTTGCGGCAACGATCTCCTCTTCATTTTTAAAAAAATATGGTCCTATTTTTGAATGTAATAGAATCTGTAGGGTCTGTTGTGGATTGATCTCACTCCATATGCCGCCATTTTGTTTATTAACCAAAAATTAATCATTGATATGTTGCGGGAATCGATGACTGATTTTAAAAGTAAATTTGGTCCCTAAACTAACTACCAGTGTCTATGTAGAAACTGAAAGTAAAACTGAATTTTGTCGAAGATCAATCAGAACTTCTTCTTAATTTCGACTATTCAAAACTCGCAGAAAAGCTGATCCCAGCATTCAAACCGGTTTTCTAATATTTAAAGTCTAAATTAGTTAGAGATTGTGTTTATGATAAGTTAGGTTTACCAAGCAAAAAAAAAAACAAGTAAGAAAGTATGGTCGGTCAAATCCGACCATATAATACCCTACACTAAGTAAAAGAGCAAAAACATTTTTCTTTTAAAATTTCAATAATTTATATTTTTGAGTGATTTTCGGAAGTGGGCCTTATATGGGGGCTATGACCAATTATGGTCCGATCACCATGAAATTAGGTCGTGTGATTTATTTCAATATGAAAGTTTACTATATTGAATTTTGTGAGTATACCAACATTTTTAAGCGATTTATGCACGTTAACGTGATTTTCGGAAGCGGGTCTATATGGAAGCTATGACTAATTATGGACCGATCTTAACAAAATTTTGTGACATGAATTTTGTATATATAAAACTTATTTGGAGCGTAATTTGTGGAGATACATTTATAAATTAAACATTTATGGCCGATAAAGTCCAATTTCGGAAGGACATTTGTATGGGGGCTAGGTGAAATAATGGACCGATTTCAGCCAGTTTCAATAGGCTTGGTCCTTGGGCCGAAAAAATAATATGTACCAAATTTGATAGAAATATCTTCAAAATTGCGACCTGTACTCTGCGCACAAGGTTTACATGGCCAGCCAGCCAACCAATCACGGACGGACGGACGGACATCGTTTAATCGACTCAGAAAGTGATTCTAAGTCGACCGGTATACTTTAAGGTGGGTGTTAGACTATATTTTTGGGCGTTACAAACATCTGCACAAACGCATAATACCCTCCCCACTATGGTGGTGTAGGGTATAAAGACTTCATAATTTTTTGAGTTATAAAATTTAAGAATTTGTACGTATGAAAAAACGTATAAATCTGTCAAAGGGGGCAAGGTTTGTGGAACTTCTAAGGATTAAATAAAGGCCTTTCATATAAGTATTTGATATTGTTGAAAACATTATAACTTCAGGATTGATAATTTAGTAAAACTAAATAATTTTATAAAATGTTGGGACTTCATTTACCTTAAAAACTAAAAAAATTATAATATGGTGATTTTCCACGAATAAAAATATAAAATTTGAATTAATGTAAAATTTTAACAATCAAAGATATAATAACAAAATTTGGAACCAATATAGAATCAAATGTCCATAAATTAATGGCATTAGAATTTTTGACATTATTTATTTTGAAATGCCAAAATTCCTAAAACGGGGAAAATAAGTTCCAAAAACTGAGATTTTTTAGAAAAGTGCCCACTGTGACGTTATTTACCGTGTGATAGTAAAAACACTTAGCAGGTATTTAAGAAACATATGGGGTTATAGAAATATGTAGAATTTTTGTGGATCACTGCTTTGTCTTTTTATAATTTTTTACTCAAACCGAATTTTTTTTTTTAAAATTGGCCAAGTTTGAATAGGTCTGGGGGGTGATATGTCCGCTAAAGTGAGCCAAATTTTTTTTTACACGCTTTTGCATTAAGTTATCTTTACGAATCATATAAAAATTCTATATAGTTTCGAAGAAATTTTTTTTCTACAAAAGAAAAATTATATGTGCTTTTTTGGGAAAAAAACGTAAAAAAAGGCCATTTTTTACATCCAAATTTGGATGCGTATAACTTTTTATAGGCAGGAGATAACTGTCAGCAAGTTTCTATTATTTTATTTAGAATTTTATTACAAATATAGCTGATATTTTAGAAATAAATTTTGACCCTCCATAGGCCCGCCATATCTAAAAAACCGTAAAAAAATCGAGCAAAATTAAAAAGAATAAATCAATAAACCTGAATATCTCATAAACTAATAGAGATAACCTACATGTAAGCGTATTTTGTAGATCTTCTCAAGGACTATTTATATTTAAAATTTCAGCTCATTTGGATCATAAATGGATTTTTGGGGATTTTTTAAAAAAAAATTTAGACCCGAGGTGACCAATTTTGAGGGGCTACGCACTGGCCCCCATTAGCGCTAGGAAGCTGAACAAGCGTAAATCAACTCAGAAACACCACAGCTCAAACCATGTGAGATTTCGTAACAATATCTCCAATAGTTCACAAGATACCGAATTATTTACAAAAAAAAAAAATTCTAAACCACTGTGCATAGTGGGAGAGAAACAAATCTGGCATTTCTATACGGCTAGTCCGATCAGGATAAAATTTGGAGAGGGCATAGCCAAGTTATTAAAATGAGCCGTAGCTTTCATTGAAAATAAACGATTTTCAATTTAAATTCAAAAAATATTAGATTTTTGCTGTTTTTTTTTAACAAAAAGGTGACTTAACTCCTTTTTTATTAAAAAAAAACTTTCTTAAAGAATGTATAACAATTTTATATTTGCCTAGAAGGTATCTTTACGGAGAATATTTTGGTATAAAAGATATGTCCTATTTTTTAAATATGTCCCCCCTATTCCCTTCTGAATTTAACCTATTTTTTTATTAAAATTTCAACTTTGGGCCACATGTTCTAAAATCCCATAGCCGAGATCAGAAAACGGAAAGTAGCTATCGAAACCTTGATGTGTTCCCTATTTATCCTCAAAGTATTTTCCCAGCAACGATAGAAATGTGGATCCTATGAGCAAAATACCATTTTTGAAATTTTTGCCGCAATTTTTAGGAATTGGAAATTATAAGAGATTTATTTATCTGTTGGAAATAGAGACCAAATATTTCAGAATAAAAATTTAATATTTTATTTTATAGTTTTCATAATAAACCAAAATCAAATTCGATTAAACGATTTAAAACGAAGCTTTAAATTAATATAAAATAAATTTAATTTATGTACGAGTACATGAACAGTTCAAATTCACCACTAGTGGTGAATAAATCATAACTGTAAAAGTATTGTAGAAGTGTAGATGTAGATGTATAGATAGTTATGTATCTTAAAGATACATTCATAAATCTTTAAGAGTGTAACAAAAAAAGAACTTACAGATATTTAGATTTATATAAATTTTATACTTTATATACTAAATACAAATACAAATAAACATTTGTAGCCTGTCTGTATGCATTTATTCTAACACTCAAAATAATAAATAACTCGTACAAATTACTAAAAAGTGACAATGATTGCGCTAAAAAGAGAAACATCACACCCAAAGCAATTTATTCCAAAATAAAATGCCATAAAGATGAAGATGATGATGAGGGTGATAATAAATGATAATACATATATCTAGTATATAAACATAGATTGAAAATAAAGTGACCCAAGTGAACTATTAAAGTATATAAAAGAATAAAGAAAAGAAAAACAAAATGGAGATTAAAAAAAATTTATAAAAAAAAAATACTTAAGAAATGGAAAAAAAGTGAGAAAAATAAAATACTTTAAATATTAGAAAAGGAAAATAAGTACAAAAACCTAACTAAGATTTGACAGCTTCCTAAGAAGCAGAAAAGTAAGGGGATATAAGAGGATGGGAATCTCAAAGGATAGCAATTCCTTGCCAAGGGAATTTGGTTTACCTTGTAAATTTTCCTTTTAAAGTGTCTTTCAATAGGGAATAACTTTGACAGTTGATAGCAGCCATATTAGTGAAGCTACTTCTGTCAAATTGGCTGTCATTTATTCAGTTTGTTTTGCCAAAATCACCAGGGACTGATATAGCGTGCAAATAAAAAAATTGTTTTATCAAAATGGATGTTCTGTTCGGGAAACATTCCGCATGCTTCGCCAAACAAAATTGAGATCCAAAAACGACATATGCTTCCCGAAAAAGTCACTGTTTGGTATGAATTTTGGGCTGTCATCGGACCATATTTCTTTGAGAACGATGTTGGCCAGTCCATCAACGTCAACAGCACTAAAGGTATCCAATGTGGCCCCACATTGGATATTCTGGACGTGTGATTTGAGGTCATGGTCATCTCACGTGAAGGTGATGTGAACCAACTAATTTTTTAGAAATCTAATGATGCAATTCTGTAGAGAAATGTTTCATTAGTAGAAAACCATGATTTTTTTCCAAAAAAATCAATTTTGTATAAAAAAGAGTGTGGTAAAGTTATCTAAATATGTATTATACAACGAAAACTGATGAAAATTTTACTACATTTCAGTTGTTTATACAATAAATACGGTTCAACTGCCAATAGTTTTACAGCATTTTTATTAAAATATAGTATTTTGAATTTAATAGGAAAGAAAAAAATATTTAAATTACATATATAGTTTAAGAGATCCGAGCAAATCAAAATGGCTCCAAATAATTTAGCATTTGCAGTTTTCATTAGAAAATAAATAAGTTAGCTCGGTCTACCTCCGTGCTAGTACTACTACTAAATGAAAGTTTGGAATATTTTCTTTCATTTTATGTAAAAATATTCTGCGACTTTTTGCGATCGCTGAACAAACTTATAAATTTTGTGATAAAACTCAGGTATTTTGTATGAATATTTACAATAAAAAGCTTTGCATACTTTTAGGCTTTTATTTTTTATATGAGGGATAGGAGCAATTATGCTCCTATCCTTATGAAACTTAACAGATAGATTTGGTTTTATATAAATATTGTTTATATCGAATTTCATCACGATACTATTATTTTTATGTGAGTTTTTAACGCTAAAACTATTTTCAGAAAGGGACCTATATGTGGACTAGATTCAAATATGTATCGATTTTCTTCATACTTTGTAGTATGATATCTGGGCACTTGGAACTAACATATGCAAAATTTAAATAAGATCGCTGCATTATTTAAGAATTTATGACTGATACAACGTTATTTTGGAAGGACCCTTGTATGGGAGGTACCCCTAGCGACTATCCGATATGAACCATTTTTAATATTTAGCTTTTCTATATGAAACTAGCCAAGTGTACCAAATTTTATTATCATAGGAGCACTCCTTCTACTTTTTGCAAAAAAATGTACCACTGTGCGGCCCTCAAAATCTACATAACACATGCCATCGATCAAATTCAGCCTGATTTATGCAGCAGAGTCATGGAAAATTGAACATTTCGGATGCTCGCCAATTAGAGACATCGATAAAACTTTCAAATGAATACAAAATTTCGATGATATCTCAAACACGCTTTCTTTTATTTAAATTTAAAGATAGGAAGCGCTTAATGAAATTGCCTTTAGTTCGAAGTATAGTTTTTGATCTCCTAGGAACATTAAGATCATCTAGTTACATAAATAGATGATACGATTTCTAACGAGTCTTGACTGTCTCCTTTGTTTCATTTCGATATTAGAAGAAGATGCTGTTTCCTATAGCTGGATGCATTATACAAGAGAATCTTATAGTCCCAAGTCTAGGGCTAAGCGAGGACTAAGGAGCCCCAGCATTTGAATAGATTTCAGTTTTATATGTGTCACTTTTGATTCAATATGGTGGATCCATGCAGGAAGGCAGTCGTACCAAGATACCTTACATGGTTTCGTTCCGGTATTCTGGTATTGTTAATCTGTATTGGGGGGCACATTAACTTTTATTTTTTGATTACAATTATATTGTCTCATAGCTAAAAATAGTCAAACCATTGGATTGGATTGGATTTACTGGTGCTACGAACAAAATCCCCATTGAACATAGTCCCCAAACTACAAATGAATTAAAACCCAAAAGTTCTAAATTAAATAAATCCCCAACCAAAGGAACTAAACCCCCAACCAAAATGAAAAAGAAACCGTCTTCGCATACTAAAAACTTTTGGCCACGAGATATGGCATCTAGTCTGTTAGAGGGAATTGCTGTCAACAGTTATCTCCATCTAGAAGTATATAAAACATTTATACAATATAAATTTTTTCAAAGTATTGGCCATTGTTAGCTAAGACCTTTTCCCATCTTTCTGGCAACATATGGATTCCGACCCAAAAGAACTGCTCATCTTTTGAGGCCAAAACCTAATCAAGCCAAAGAGAAGCGAATACCAGAGAGAGCGTTCTGCATCGATTGAAACAAAGAGTAGTCGGGCGGGGCACTGACTGGACTATAAGGAATAAGAATTAAATGAAGTAAATCTTTCCAATGATTATGATTAGAATAATAATGTCTTTATGGCTTAGCCAAGACTAGGAATTGGCACCTTATCCTTATATTTAGAATTTCAAAGATCCTCGAAGTTTGAGAAGATTTGTTTTTGAAATACTGAAACTAAAAACGAAAACCATTAAGTTTTAGATAAAGCACAGTTTCTTTTTTAGGTGAAAAATGGCAAATAGTTCAGGAAATGACCGCAATCAGCTTATATATGGAATAATCTTGATGCTTGCAGTTTGAGAAGTCGACTATGAGGAACAGAACTGGATTAAGTGTCAAGAAATTACTCTATCTTTTATATCTGGGATCTCTTGATTCTACAGAAGAAAATCTACTAGATGAAGAACATTCTAATGTTTATGATTGGAATGTCTTTCTTGCCAGGACTATTAAATATTTAAAATCTCAAAGATCCTCGAAATTTGCGAAGAAGTGTTGTTGAATTGCTAAGACTAAGAATGGAAAACATTATGGTTAAGATGAATCTCAGTGTCTTTTTAGGTGAAGAACACCAAGAGTACTGGAAATTACTGCAATCAGCTTATATCTGGAACCATTTGAAATGGCGACTATGAGGAACAGAACGCGATTAAATGTCAAGAAATTACTACATTGTTATAAAATCTTCTATATCTGGGATATTTTGATTCTACACAAGAAACTCTACTAGAATTACTATATAAAGAACATATTTCTAATGACTATGCTTGGAATAATAATGTCTTTCTTGCTTAACCAAGACTTGGAAATGGTACCTTATCCTTATATTTAGAATTTCAAAGATCCTCGAAGTTTGAGAAGAAGTGTTGTTGAATTTCTGAGTCTAAAAACGATGTATTACAGTTATTTTTTAGGTAAATAATAACATTCATCACCAAATATGTCTAGGAAATAACTGCAATCAGCTAATATCTGTAATCTCCTTGATCCTCTGAGTTTGAGTAGTCGAGTATGAGGAACAGGAAGGAAAACTTCAAAGAAAATATGAAGAACATCGCCGGACAGTGATATTGACAATATAGAAAGTCAATAGATTAAGATAGATGGAAGAATAACATATTTGAGAACATGTCTCAAACCCATTGATCCCTATGTTATAGGCGTATTCATTCAAAATACTTTTTAACAGGTATTGCAACATGTGGCCTAGTGTTTTCATGATAGAATATTACGGTTTTATATCTGGCCATATATTCTGGGTGTATTCCAGCCAATGCTCGCTTCAAACGAATCAGTTGCGTTCAGTACAAGTTCCCCGTGATGGATTGGTCAGATTTCAGCAGCTCATAATAGATAGGACCCCTTTGCTCCCACCAAATACAGATATTTGGCTTTGGTGTCGATTCGGCTAGTTGACCGGGCTTCACATTCAATCTCTTAGGCTTCGGGTTATCGTAATGTATCCATTTTTCATAGCAAGTAAAGATTCTCAGCAAAAATTATTTTCTTTTGTAGCGTTCAAGCATCATTTCTTATATGCAAAATAATTTTTCAAGGTCTCTCGGCTTCAATTCGTGTGATACTCAATTTCTTTTATGGATGAATCATGCTGCTAGCAAGCGTTTTGAAATTGCTGCTTGAATAGCTCCCAATGATCTTGCAAGCGCAACCAAAGGTTACTCATCTTGTCATGATATTGGAACGGCCGTGATATCATCCCTGCTATCAAGACATAGATAGAATATTCTTTACGGGTCATCCATTAGACTAGGTTCGCTCCGTTTTTCGTAGAGGCTATGGGCAATGTGAATGGTAGCAATGCCGAAGTCCTGTATGGTTAGCACAAAGCGCTGTTGTATGTTAGTAGGCTAGTTCACGAATGCCGATGCTGTGTGTCCGTCAGTACGAGCATAATCGTTGGAATAAAATTGAAGGTAAATGTTTAATTGGAAGGGATGTGGTTGGAAGTGGGTACTGATGAAGGGATAGCGGGAGGTCTAACAGATGTTCATGCCAGGATAATGGAGCCTGAAGGGCAGGTTAGGATCTTGGATGTGGACGAGCTTCTGGGATTGTCGAGAGACTCTCTTGGTGAATCTAGTACCACTCAAAATTTCAAGGAGATGGATCTGCTCTCTATCGAGGAGCTAGATATTACTGTGAAATTTACTAACAGTCAGCAGGCAGAGGGATCACCGGAAATCTCTAGCTTATATGGCTAATATGGAGAAAAGAGATCCAAAAGAGAGCTATGATTCGACTTTTGTTTTTTTATTCTTACGTATCATACATTTCTCTACGTGTGACAAATTAAAATATTTTCCTCATATCCAATTTCATAATTTAGTGGTTTAATTCCTCACTTAAATATTGTATTATTTTTGTATACATGCAGCACGCCACTGTATTTCCGTTTCGATTTATAAATCAAAATTAAAAAACAACGAGAGAGAGCAAAAAAAATCCAGCAACAGCAGCAGCAACAAAATTATTGTTTTAATTATTTGATAACATCAAGTAATTAATAATTTAGTATTTTTTTTTTTTAGTTATAACAATTGCAAATAATACACATTCAGCACATTCATACATTTAGCTATTGTAGGCGTTAATTGGATTTTGATTGAAATTTTCTTTTCAAAAGATTTTAATAATTTTGTTTTTATTGTTAAAAAAATAACAATATGAAAATAGTTTTTAACTAGCGTGCCATTATTAAATAATAAATATA
This sequence comes from Calliphora vicina, assembly GCF_958450345.1. NCBI lineage: Eukaryota > Metazoa > Arthropoda > Insecta > Diptera > Calliphoridae > Calliphora > Calliphora vicina. The sequence continues at coordinate 111,126,511 of NC_088783.1, read as the reverse complement.
TTTAAAATTAACAAATTAAAGTTGTTAGTTTATTGAAAAAAAATCTAAAACTTAAATCCTGACATGAACAACAGTTTTGTTTTTTTTTTTTGTTTAAAAAGTGATAATTTTTTAGATAATCTTTACAATGTTTTAATAAACTTTAAAAATCTATTACAAAAAAAGTAAATTTTAATCAAATCATTTGAAAATCATTTCGGGCTTTCGAATGACACGAACAATTTTGGCTTCCAAGGCGTCAATTTTATCAGTAGAAACCAATGACTGACCACAATTTTGCGATAAAACACTCGTCTATAAGATGTGCGAATCGATGACTGATTTTCAAAGTAAATTTGAATAGTTTGGTTGCGTTGTTTAAGTGTCAATCTATACTGATCATAAATATAAAAATGTGAGCGCATTATGACAGTTCGTTTGACAGTTAACCCATTCGTAAAGTAATGCCTCCAAGAATTGGAGGCATTATTGTGGAAATGTACTAAAAAAAACTATACATAAGCCCAGGAGATCTGAAAGCACAGAATTTACTTAAGTCCTAGCCTCTCGACAAGATTGTTACTCCGACAAATCATAATCTTTTGTTTGTTTTATCAAAATGGATGTTCTCTTCGGGGAAAGATCCGCGCTCTTTGCCATAATCGTGCTACCGAGAGGACTATTCGCAGTGTAATGGATACATTTGAGTCCTCTGGTTTAGTAAACAGTGAATCAACACCCGTACTAGGATAAAACTTAAGATATGCCAAATGACGCCGTCCATGAAAGTGTGCAGGAGAATCCGAGGCAGTCGATTTCCCCTCGCCCACAAGAACTCTCCCATTCGCTGATCAGAACTTGGCGAATTATGCGTCGTGAGTCATAGGATAAGGCCCATGGGATCCATGAGATCCAAGAGCGCCCAATGATTAAGTTCATACCTTCTTCTCTCTATTAACAAATTTTCTTATTATTCCAAATAATATTTAAAAAAAACACATCAATCACGCAAAACATTATTACCTCTAAATTATAGCAATAATATTAAACAAAAATATTCCAAAATTAATTTAAACAAGCAAACATATTAAACAAATAATTAAATTACTACAAATTTATTCCCTCATTAAAACATTAGAACATTAAAACTAAAATCAATTGTCATTTTGCTAACAACAATTAAGTAACAAAATAATAATAAAAATCTAAATAGAAATTCTCATCATAAAAACAAATCACAAGTTTTTCCACTTGTTTTTATTAAAAATTCATTAATTTCTCCAAAACATTTCAATTCAATCATCAGCATCATCAACATCATCATCATCAGAGTCGCAAAATAATATACAAACGATATAGTTTTGTATTTGAAATGGAAACAAACCAATTCGTATGTTTTAATATTTACAAAATAAACATTTGTATACCAAACCAAGCGACTAACCGATCGACCAACCAACCACACCACCGTCCATATGTCTGTTTATTTGATCATTTGTCATGGAATCACAGAATAATAATGTTTGGTTTGTTTTTTTTTAGTTAATTAAGCAATTTAAGATTCATTTAATTGAGAGAGAAAGCATTTTACTTTACGTTAGAAAAATAAAGATATACAGGGTGCTGGATTGAGAGAGAGATTTGGAAGTGTTTTTTTATTAATTCAAATTAGTTTATTTGATCTTTCAAATATCAGTTTAGATCATTATGATCGAACTTTTGTTTTGCTCTGTAATCATTTTTAAGTATCTTGTTAGGTCCAATATGTTGTTTTAGAGGCCAAAAAATGCGCGGAGCTCTAAAATTTCAAAATAGGCTTCAATTAGTGGCGAAATTTTAAAAAAAAATTTTCAATTTGTGGGTCAGAATTTGGAAATAAAACTGGCATTTCTTAACAGCTGGTCCGATTGGGATAAAATTACGTGGACGTAGCCAAGCAGTATTCGAGTTTAAATTATTACAATGGGCGCTACAAATGCTGCAGGGGCGGTGTGCTATGGGTGGTGCTATGGGGGCTCAAAGTAGGGTACCTTCTATGTGTAATTTTTTTGTTTCCCATCCGATTTCAAAGATTTTTTATATTTTTGGAAAACGCTTGCCTAGGTCTTGAAAAAATATGTATGTGCTATTAATCTCTTATAATTTCTGAGGAATTTTAAAATTTTAATTTTAAAATTTGGCCATACCCTGGAGTAGTCAACCAATTAAATGGTCAAACAATGCTGTTTTAAACCAGTACTAACTAATTACAACTTTTGCACAAATTTTATAATTTTAACATTTTTTATAACAAAAATATTGAAAATTTTTTAATAAAAAACCAGAAATTGTTAAAATTAACTAAAGCACAAGTTGTGGCTTAGAGTCCCTCATACGCTCAACAAATTTCGTTGAACTAGCAACTTTAGTTTAGAAGTTTGTCATATATCCTTTTTTGGAAAATTATAAAAATTTCGTAAAAATAGGTTTTTGTTTAAAGTTTTTAAACCAGTACTAACTAATTACAATTTTTACACAAATTTTATAATTTTAACATTTTTTGTAACAAAAATATTGAAACATTTTTAATAAAAAATAGAAATTGTTAAAACTAATTACAGCACAAGTTGTGGTTTAGAGTCCCTCATAAGCCCAACAAATTTCATTGAACTAGCAACTTTAGTTTAAAAGTTGGCCATATATCCTTTTTTGGAAAATTTTTAAATATTTCATAAAAATAGATGTTTGCTTATGGTTTTTAAACCAGTACTAACTAATTACAATTTTTACACAAATTTTATATTTTTAACATATTTTATTACAGAAATATTAAACATTTTTTTAATAAAAAATAGAAATTGTTAAAACTAATTACAGCACAAGTTGTAGTTTAGAGTCCCTCATACGCCCAACAAATTTCGTTGAACTAGCAACTATAGTTTAAAAGTTAGCCATATATCCTTTTTGGAAAATTTTTAAATATTTCTTAAAAATAGATTTTTGCCTATGGTTTTAAAACCAGTACTAACTAATTACAATTTTTACACAAATTTTATAATTTTAAAATTTTTTATAACAAAAAAATTTAAACTTTTTTAATAAAAAAACAGAAATTGTTAAAACTAATTACAGCACAAGTTGTGGTTTAGAGTCCCTTATACGCTCAACAAATTTCGTTGAACTAGCAACTTTAGTTTAAAAGTTGGCCATATATCCTTTTTTGGAAAATTTTTAAATTTTTCTTAAAAATTGATTTTTGCTTATAGTTTTTAAACCAGTACTAACTAAATACAACTTTTACACAAATTTTATAATATTAAAAATTTTTAATATAAAAAAAACAGAAATTATAAAAACTAGCCGGTACTCAATACCAAAAATTAACTACTCGATACTTTCATTGCTATATTCTTCAACCCTACTCCCATATGTGCACTTATTTATAAATTATCAAAATTTTTCTTTTTAAATTCCATTATGTGCTCTTCATTGGCACTTTAATGAATTTGTTTGCAAATCCATTTGAAAACATTAATGTCATATTTGTTATCTAATTTTTGCTAAATTCGAAACAAAAATTTTAAATATTTGCTCAATAAAGAAGACCTCTTTTAAACAGATAATTTTAACATACAATAACATTTTTTGAAAATTAGTTAATGTAAAATTAATTAGCATACCTTTATTAATACTTTCCATTTCAAAATGATACTATAAACTGTCAACTTATATAAAAAAAAACGGCCATTTGTCTTCAAAATCATTCATTATGATCATCAGGGCGTATGAGTTATATTATTTATAATTATTATTACCCATACGTAGGCAATTCATTATTATTATTATGAAAACAAGATTTACTTTGAAACAATTAAAAGTCTACGAATAAGTAATTTATTGAAATTCTATTTATATTTGAATATTTTAAAACCAATTTAAGTATATCCATGAATTTGTAAAGGTATTTACAGACGACAATACTGTGTATTAATACATGTCAAAATTACTTGGTTTACTTGATTTTAAAATATTAAAATAAAAATGCAATTTCAGTAAATTTCTGAAATACAATTACAGTGTAAACAAGATTTGTATTTTTCAAAATGATTTCTTGACAACCCGGATGGATTTAATAATATTTTAAATTGGTATTAATACACAGTAGTGACGTCTGTAAATACCTTCAGCAATATCCAATCGATATTGTGATGATGTTTTTAAATTTTAAGACATATGATTTATATATTGTATACGAATTTCAAAGCTTGAACCATAGAGAAATATACATAGAGCGTTAACTCTCCTGTCAAAGACCTAACTCAGTTGTCAAAAACCTAAATGGTGAGAATGTATTAGTAAAACAAACAATGTGAAAACAAAAAAATCCGTAACTTGTTTTAGTAGTTTTTTAATCACACGTACGAGTGTTGTTTTTATTTTAACACTGTTTTAACACAGTTTTTTTCACACCACTTAGGTTTTTGACAACTGAGTTAGGTCTTTGACAGGCGAGTTTCCGATCTATTTGTATTAATGGCTTGAAATATTTTTAATAAAATAAACTACATCTGATTTAGTTTGGCTTGCAACTGTCAAAGTTGTGATACCTTATTAAAGGAAATATATATTCAAATTTTTTGTTTTAAATAGTTAATGCTAAAAAAAAATAAATTGTTACTAGTTCTAGCACATAATCTGATAAATTATAACTCAAATCGTTTTAAGACGTAGAAATAAAAATGTAGATCACGCACTAAATTTTATAAAGTGGGAGATCCGAGATCGAAGAGGACATAATTTACCCATAGAGAATGAGCAGTTGAGAATTTTTACAAATGGCAAACGTCAAAATGGTTCTCAAGATAATAAATATTTATTATGGTTCAAAATGGTTCTCAAGATAATAAATATTTATTAGTGTTATTTCTTAGTTAAGACAGAATTCTTAGTACTTTTGCTCAGACAACTTTGTCTTGACAACAAATGTCATTAATTGTTATGATAAATATTTGACAAGTATAGATAAGGATTTGGAATATATTCCCTAACAGTGTGGTAATTTAATTTTCGTTCTGCATATTTGCATATAAGCATTTATTTAACTTTTTTATTATTATATTTCCTTTGTTCTCCGACATATTGTTTTAGTATTTATGCTATTTTCAATATAAAAATAGACAAAAGTGTCATACGAATAAATATTAAATGATTTCCTGGTGCTGCTACACGACAGTAAACTTAAGAAAACAAAGCAAATTCTTGTGGAATTTAAAAAAGAAATATTAAAACAAAAAACTGAGTTAATGAAATGTAATTGTTTCTTATATGTTATCAAGTACTGCACCTTTTGGATAACAGTGATTTTAAGGCATAAAAATCAACTAAATATTTTGAGGTTAGGAACCTATTTTGCTTTGTATCCTTTAAAAAATCCAAGTGATTTCATGAATTTTTTCTACTAATAGCATTTAAATGAAAAAACCAATAATTAGGTTATAAAATAAACTTTATGGAAGCTCATTTAGAAAAAATAAATTTGAGGTTAGGAACTTAATTTTTACTATAACTTCTATAAAACACAACTAATTCTGTTCATATTTGTTGTAAATGATCTAAGAACTAAAACGAATACTTGACTTTTAAAATATAGCCTAAAAACATAGTTTGAAAAAATTAATTTTGAGGTTAGAAACTTATTTTTCTCTATAACTTTTATAAAACTTAACTAATTTGTTTAATTCAAATTCTGAAAGATTTTTTGAAGAAGATATAACACTTTTGTTGCGAAATTAATCTTAGAGTAGCTAGTTTAAATAAAAATCATTTTGAGGTTAGAAAACTATTTTGCTCTATAACTTTTATAAAACTAAACCGATTTGTTCAATTTAAATTCTGAAAGATTTTTTGGATAACAATGAACACTTGTGTTGCGAAATTAATCTTAGACTAACTAGTTTCAAAAAAAATATTTTGAGGTTAGAAACTTATTTTTCTCTATAACTTTTATTAAACCCAAGCGATTTTCTTAGTTGATTATGTAAATAGTATATAAATGAAAAACGAATACTTGGGATGTGAAATAAACTTTACAGAAATAGGCTTGTAAAATATAGCCTAAAAACATAGTTTGAAAAAATTAATTTTGAGGTTAGAAACTTATTTTTCTCTATAACTTTTATAAAACTTAACTAATTTGTTTAATTCAAATTCTGAAAGATTTTTTGAAGAAGATATAACACTTTTGTTGTGAAATTAATCTTAGAGTAGCTAGTTTAAATAAAAATCATTTTGAGGTTAGAAACCTATTTTGCTCTATAACTTTTATAAAACTAAACCGATTTGTTCAATTTAAATTCTGAAAGATTTTTTGGATAACAGTGAACACTTGTGTTGCGAAATTAATCTTAGACTAACTAGTTTCAAAAAAAAAAATATTTTGTGGTTAGAAACTTATTTTTCTCTATAACTTTTATTAAACCCAAGCGATTTTCTTAGTTTATTATGTAAATCGTATATAAATAAAAAACGAATACTTGGGTTGTGAAATAAACTTTACAGAAGCTCATTTAAAAAATAATAATTTTGAGGTTATGAACATATTTTTTTTCTTATAACATCTACTAAGCTCAACCGATTTGTTCAAAGATCGCCGAATTGGGGAAATTTTTAAGTTCGATCTTTAGTTACAAACATATCTGTCCAACATAAAACTCATTTATTATATTATTCATTAAAGAAAACTTGTTAGTTTGGAAACAATAATACACTTATGAACAAATGAAATATTTCTTTGTGAATTCTACAATTGTTTTACAAATTTTACAAGTAACTAAAAAACATGATTAAATTCCATCGTTATTCATCGCATCTAATCTCAAAATCTCTCAGTGTAACATTTATCATATAGAGAAAATTTCGATTAAATTCATATAGAAAATTCAAAGATCACTATCATTAGATGTTGTTGTTGTTGTTTATTACCGCTACTTCGAATGTACTTAGTTTATTACATCCGGTTTAAATCGTTTAAAACCCGAACTTTGAGAGAAATTCATGTGTGTGTGTTCGTGAGCTCACACACTTGCTGTCAAAGCTAAATGTGTGTGTGTGAGTGTTTTAAATTTAGTATTTTTCTTAAAATAAATTTATTTCATTGTTGTTGTTTTTTTTCTCTCTAAATCAATTAAAAATTTTTACAAAAATTATTTTAATTGTGTAAAAGTAGCGCCGCCACTTCATAATGGATAATTTACGTTTATTTATTTGTTTGTTGTAGTTTTTAGTTTTTTTTCTATTTTTTTTCTAAATTTTGTTGTTTTTACTCGTATTCCTTTATTGTTTAGTTATTTGTCGTCATTAGTAGTTTTTCTGTATTTAGTATGTAGTTTTGTATCAAGGTTTCTATTGTGACTTCTATTTTGCATTTTTCTATTTATACGAATTGTATTTTGTTTGATAAATTGATACATTTTTACCGCCAAAAATTTGTTTTGAAGTCTAAAGCAACAAAACAAAAAATAAAACAACAACTTAATAATAATTTTCAATTATACGCAAAATTTAAATAAATCATCTTAAAGCTGATTATTATGATGAGATCACCTTCGATTATAATTGGAGATAGAGTGTTTATGAACAAAATTTTGAAGAAACTTTGAAAAACTTTAAATTAAATTTGATATTAGAATCATTTCTCATTGAAAATTTAAGTTTTTATTATATTGCGAATTAGTTTTATTATAAGACATTTCCTACCTATTGATATTATATTTTCCACATAGGGTGCCCCAATAGACTAGACGATAGTGTGCTGGACTATCAATCCAGGAGTTGCGTGTTCGGTTCCTGCCAGAGAATATAGGTGTTTCTGCAGACAAGTAAAACGCAGTTTGGTTTTTTTTAAAAAAAATCCTAAATTCCAAACCTAGGGAATATTCTGAGACTTGTATTGAATCCTCTACTATTGACACAAATTGGAGTTTTCAAAAGCACCTATGATTAAAAGTAATTTGAAACTCTGAAAAGATAAATATGAAAGAATTTAATTAGATACTTTAAAAACAAATTTATGTTAATAAAATAACTATGTTTTAGGATAATTTAAGAACTGGAACTGGAAGCCAATATAGGATAGTCCTTGAGAAATACCAACGACAGGTTCTAGTTCAGTTCTAGTTCAGTTCTAGTTCAGTTCTAGTTCAGTTCTAGTTCAGTTCTAGTTCAGTTCTAGTTCAGTTCTAGTTCAGTTCTAGTTCAGTTCTAGTTCAGTTCTAGTTCAAGTTCAGTTCTAGTTCAGTTCTAGTTCAGTTCTAGTTCAGTTCTAGTTCAGTTCTAGTTCAGTTCTAGTTCAAGTTCAGTTCTAGTTCAGTTCTAGTTCAGTTCTAGTTCAGTTCTAGTTCAGTTCTAGTTCAGTTCTAGTTCAGTTCTAGTTCAGTTCTAGTTCAGTTCTAGTTCAGTTCTAGTTCAGTTCTAGTTCAGTTCTAGTTCAGTTCTAGCTCAGTTCTAGTTCAGTTCTAGTTCAGTTCTAGTTCAGTTCTAGTTCAGTTCTAGTTCAGTTCTAGTTCAGTTCTAGTTCAGTTCTAGTTCAGTTCTAGTTCAGTTCTAGTTCAGTTCTAGTTCAGTTCTAGTTCAGTTCTAGTTCAGGATCTAATTCAGGTTCTAGTTTAGTTTCAGGTTCTAATTCAGGTTCTAATTCGGGTTATATTTCAGGTTCTTGTTGAGGTTGTAATTCAGGTTCAAATTCAAGTTCTGGTTTTTGTTGATGTTTTAGTTCAGGTTCTAGTTCAGTTTCTGGTTATATTTCAGGTTCTAGTTGTGGTTCTAGTTCATTTTCTATTTCAGGTTCTACTTCAGGTTCTATTTCTGCTTCTATTTCAGGTTCCATTTCAGGTCCTGCTTCTGGTTCTATTTCAGGTTCAAGGTCAGGTTATAGTTAAGGTTCTAGTTCATGTTCTAGTTCAGGTTCTATTTCAGGTTCTAATTGAGGTTCTAATTCAGATTCTAGTTCAGGTTATAGTTCGGGTTCTAGTTGAGGTTGTAGTTCAGGTTCTATATCGGGTTCTATTCCAGGTTCTAGGTTAGGTTCAAGTTGAGGTTTTATTTCATATTCTAGTTGACGTTCCCATTCAGGTTCTAGTTCAGATTATATTTCATGTTATAGTTCAGGTTCTAGTTCAAGTTTTAGTTCAAGTTCTAATTCAGGTTCTAGTTCAGGTTCAAGTTCAGTTCTAGTTCAGGTTCTTGTTCAGTTCTAGTTCAGATTCTAATTCGGGTACTAGTTCAGGTTCTTGTTCAGGTTCTAGTTCATTTCTAGTTCAGGTTTTAGTTCAGGTTCTTGTTCAGGTTCTAGTTCTAGTTCAGGTTCTAGTTCAGGTTCAGGTTCAAGTTCAGTTCTAGTTCAGTTCTAGTTCAGGTTCTTGTTCAGTTCTAGTTCAGGTTCTAATTCGGGTACTAGTTCAGGTTCTTGTTCAGGTTCTAGTTCAGGTTTTAGTTCTAGTTCAGGTTCTAGGTTAGGTTTTAGTTCAGGTTCTAATTTTGGTTCTTGTTCAGGCTCTAATTCAGGTTTTAGTTCATATTCTAATTTTGGTTCTTTTTCAGGTTTTAGTTCAGGTTCTAATTCGGGTACTTGTTCAGGTTTTAGTTCAGGTTCTCGTTCAGGTTCTTGTTCTTGTTCAGGATATAGTTCAAGTTCTAGTTCAGGTTCTAATTCAGCTTTTAGTTCAGGTTCTAATTCGGGTACTAGTTCAGGTTCGAGTTCAGGTTCTAGTTCAGGTTTTATTTCAGGTTCTAATTTAAGTTCTAGTTCAGGTTTTAGTTCAGGTTTTAGTTCAGGTTCTAGTTCAGGTTCTTGTTCAGGTTCAGGTTCTAGTTGAGGTTCTAATTCAGGTTTTAGTTTAGATTCTAATTCGGGTACTAGTTCAGGTTTTAGTTCAGGTTCTTCTTCAGGTTCAGGTTCTTGTTCAGGTTCTAATTCAGGTTTTAGTTCAGGTTCTAATTCGGGTACTAGTTCATGTTCTTCTTCAGGTTCAGGTTCTTGTTCAGGTTCTAGTTCAGGTTCTAATTCAGGTTTTAGTTCAGGTTCTAATTCGGGTACTAGTTCAGGTTCTTCTTCAGGTTCAGGTTCTTGTTCAGGTTCTAGTTCAGGTTCTAATTCAGGTTTTATTTCAGGTTCTTGTTCAGGTTCTAGTTCAGTTCTAGTTCAGGTTTTTGTTCAGGTTCTAGTTCAGGTTCTAGTTCAGCTTCTAATTCAGGTTTTAGTTCAGGTTCTAGTTCAGGTTCTTGTTCAGGTTCTAATTCAGGTTTTAGTTTAGGTTCTAATTCGGGTACTAGTTCAGGTTTTAGTTCAGGTTTTAGTTCAGGTTCTTCTTCAGGTTCTTGTACAGGTTCTAGTTCAGGTTCTAATTCAAGTTTTAGTTCAGGTTCTAATTCGGGTACTAGTTCAGGTTCTTCTTTAGGTTCAGGTTCTTGTTCAGGTTCTAGTTCAGGTTCTAATTCAGGTTTTAGTTCAGGTTCTTGTTCAGGTTCTAGTTCAGTTCTAGTTCAGGTTTTAGTTCAGGTTCTCGTTCAGGTTTTTGTTCAGTTTCTAGTTCAGGTTCTAATTCAGGTTTTAGTTCAGGTTCTAATTCGGGTACTAATTCAGGTTCTAGTTCAGGTTTAAGTTCAGGTTCATCTTCAGGTTCTAGTTCTATATCTTCTTTTCACACTCATACAACATCTTTCAGTCTGTCTCCAAAGACATTCCATAGACTTTCCAGCCATACAGCCTGAAGAAATGGATCTTGAACCACATTATATTCATAGAGTTTAGGTCATAGTAGAATTGAATAAAGAATTGATTATGGCGGGCTTCTACTATTTCTATTATTTAATTGTGCCTCCATAAACTAAAAATTTCCTCGTACTCAGGCTACTATACGATTATGATGAAACTACTATACACCATTGATGATTTGTTGAAGAACAGTTTTCTCGAACTCGTCCAAGATTGTGTCAGGATCCACCTTTTCACTGCCACCTGAAATATCGCACACTGAATATCACTGAAATATAGCACAGTTAAAGTAATGTCTGCCGGCCGTATTAGGATTAGGGAAAAAAACCTTTTTGGCTAAATATATGATGATTTTTCTATCATTGGTAAACTATGTAGCTTCAGTTTTTTGACAGCATTCAATTCAAAACATTCAAATTTTAAATTACGAGCCATCCCCAAATTCCTTGCATGTACTGAAGGTTCCTATAACAGCCTTCTCCAAATTTACTGCTCAGTCAAACGAATTTTAGTTGTGGATACAACAAGATGAAGTGGCGCCATGTCTTCAATATAACCTCATTATAGTCCCTTTAAGTTAAAGATCAGAAAGAAAACCCATGAAATTAGCTCTCGATATCTGTTCAGGAATAGGATATATTATTTGGGGTGTAAACATTTCTCTCATCCAATTATTTTTCATTTAATCATTAATCATTAAAGATTTTTGACTTTTTCTTCCTTCCTATTTACAGACATAAATTGCACACAGCCTGCTATTGATGATTTTCCCCGGGATTTATTCACAGAGGGACAGAGACAAGCGGGTGCTGTTGTACTTCATGTTATAGCCAGTTTATATTTATTTGTAGCTTTAGCTGTAGTATGTGATGAATATTTTGTGCCCGCCGTGGAAAAAATCTGTGCCGGTAAGTGAAAAATTCTACTATCTTTGATATTAAATATTAATTGAGTTAATTTCTTTTACAATCGAAGCCCTAAATATGTCTAATGATGTAGCGGGTGCTACATTTATGGCTGCAGCAACATCGGCACCAGAACTTTTTGTAAATGTGATAGGAACCTTTATCACAGAGGGTGATATTGGTGTGGGTACCATAGTGGGCTCGGCGGTATTTAATATTTTAGCGGTGGCAGCTTGCTGTGGCATAGGAGCGGGAATGGTGAGTATTAATTAATAAATAGAGATTTTTGGATTCATTACAAAATTACTTGTTTATTTGACAGACCATACCCCTGGATTGGTGGCCTTTGACCCGTGACAGTATAGCTTATGGTTTTACGGTGGCCGTTTTAATTTGTGTGATGCATGACGAACGTGTCGAATGGTATGAGGCTTTAATTTTAGTCTCCTTATATGCTGTCTACTTGGCTGTCATGTATTTCGATAAAACCTTTCAAAAGTGTGCCAAAGGTAAGTGATTTTTAGTTCCTGAATTGGGTTATCCTCTTTCTGCAATTATCAATTTTATATATAGGTGGTGTTAAACAAGCTCGTTCACGCAGCCGTTCTTCAAACTGTAGCATACAGACCAAGAACAGTAATGAAAAAGAACCAGGTTTATAATATTTTTTTGTTCAAAATATTTCTGGTCTATTACAACTAACTATTTACTTATCCTGGGTTGTTATAGAGTAATTAGATGCCTAAAAAGAGTATTGATTCAATTTTTAAAAAAGTGGAATCGAAATTGTTTCCATTGACATCTAATTATGGCCTTAAACTCCCTGTTAAACTGTCTTTTTCTCAATCAGATTCTTGTATAATAAAGAAAATTTATTTCTGTCTTTTTCTATGCTGTAAACTAAAGCCAAAACTACAATTTTAATTCTCATTTGTATCTCTATAATTTTAAATTAAATTTCAATGTTTTTACTAAGTATTTATTTAACTCCACTGTCAACTGTTAACCTTTAGTTAAACTGTTATTTAACTGTTCAAATAATCTCAAAATCTAACTGTAAATACTCGTTTAATCCAAAACTGTTCTCACTTCAAAACTATTGCTTAATTTTTCACCTTTCTAATCTAATTGTCTTTTATACCAGCTTTTTTATTAATATCTCTACCACATTTTCCCTTCCCAGATCTCGTGGAGAATCGTATATGCCATAATTTATCCACCATTCAGCTAAATGGTGGTGTCAATAATGAACCGCCAAAAATACCACCATCTGCTTCACCGCCTATAGCCACCACTTGTCTAACCACCAGCATTACTACTACAACTTCAACGGCCGCCTCTAATAATTCGGGTTGTGTGATTAAGGCACCCATAGCCCATCAGGAAAACACCGATGTTGAGGCCAATACGTTACAAGCTGCAGCGGCTGTGGATGCCGCAGTGCCTGCTGTAGAACCTGCAGATGAGGAGGGCTACTCATTGCTTAAGTATCCCTGGGGTAAAAGTTGTTTTGCCCAATTCACCTGGATCATTATATGGCCCATACACTTGCTGTTCTGTGTCGCCATACCGGATTGTAAGAAAGCGAAAAATAATAAAATATTTCCCTTGACGTTTGTGATGTGCATTGTGTGGATCGGTTCGCTGTCGTATGTTGTGGCCTGGATGATAACTATAATTGGTGAGTAGGAGTTCAGTTCTGTTCTAGTTCTGTTCTAGTTCTGTTCTAGTTCTGTTCTAGTTCTGTTCTAGTTCTGTTCTAGTTCTGTTCTAGTTCTGTTCTAGTTCTGTTCTAGTTCTGTTCTAGTTCTGTTCTAGTTCTGTTCTAGTTCTGTTCTAGTTCTGTTCTAGTTCTGTTCTAGTTCTGTTCTAGTTCTGTTCTAGTTCTGTTCTAGTTCTGTTCTAGTTCTGTTCTAGTTCTGTTCTAGTTCTGTTCTAGTTCTGTTCTAGTTCTGTTCTAGTTCTGTTCTAGTTCTGTTCTAGTTCTGTTCTAGTTCTGTTCTAGTTCTGTTCTAGTTCTGTTCTAGTTCTGTTCTAGTTCTGTTCTAGTTCTGTTCTAGTTCTGTTCTAGTTCTGTTCTAGTTCTGTTCTAGTTCTGTTCTAGTTCTGTTCTAGTTCTGTTCTAGTTCTGTTCTAGTTCTGTTCTAGTTCTGTTCTAGTTCTGTTCTAGTTCTGTTCTAGTTCTGTTCTAGTTCTGTTCTAGTTCTGTTCTAGTTCTGTTCTAGTTCTGTTCTAGTTCTGTTCTAGTTCTGTTCTAGTTCTGTTCTAGTTCTGTTCTAGTTCTGTTCTAGTTCTGTTCTGTTCTAGTTCTGTTCTAGTTCTGTTCTAGTTCTGTTCTAGTTCTGTTCTAGTTCTGTTCTAGTTCTGTTCTAGTTCTGTTCTAGTTCTGTTCTAGTTCTGTTCTAGTTCTGTTCTAGTTCTGTTCTAGTTCTGTTCTAGTTCTGTTCTAGTTCTGTTCTAGTTCTGTTCTAGTTCTGTTCTAGTTCTGTTCTAGTTCTGTTCTAGTTCTGTTCTAGTTCTGTTCTAGTTCTGTTCTAGTTCTGTTCTAGTTCTGTTCTAGTTCTGTTCTAGTTCTGTTCTAGTTCTGTTCTAGTTCTGTTCTAGTTCTGTTCTAGTTCTGTTCTAGTTCTGTTCTAGTTCTGTTCTAGTTCTGTTCTAGTTCTGTTCTAGTTCTGTTCTAGTTCTGTTCTAGTTCTAGTTCTGTTCTGTTCTAGTTCTGTTCTAGTTCTGTTCTAGTTCTGTTCTAGTTCTGTTCTAGTTCTGTTCTAGTTCTGTTCTAGTTCTGTTCTAGTTCTGTTCTAGTTCTGTTCTAGTTCTGTTCTAGTTCTGTTCTAGTTCTGTTCTAGTTCTGTTCTAGTTCTGTTCTAGTTCTGTTCTAGTTCTGTTCTAGTTCTGTTCTAGTTCTGTTCTAGTTCTGTTCTAGTTCTGTTCTAGTTCTGTTCTAGTTCTGTTCTAGTTCTGTTCTAGTTCTGTTCTAGTTCTGTTCTAGTTCTGTTCTAGTTCTGTTCTAGTTCTGTTCTAGTTCTGTTCTAGTTCTGTTCTAGTTCTGTTCTAGTTATGTTCTAGTTCTGTTCTAGTTCTGTTCTAGTTCTGTTCTAGTTCTGTTCTAGTTCTGTTCTAGTTCTGTTCTAGTTCTGTTCTAGTTCTGTTCTAGTTCTGTTCTAGTTCTGTTCTAGTTCTGTTCTAGTTCTGTTCTAGTTCTGTTCTAGTTCTGTTCTAGTTCTGTTCTAGTTCTGTTCAAGTTCTGTTCTAGTTCTGTTCTAGTTCTGTTCTAGTTCTGTTCTAGTTATGTTCTAGTTATGTTCTAGTTATGTTCTAGTTCTGTTCTAGTTCTATTCTTAAGCAACTTCATTATTTTTAAATCGATATTTCTTTCAGGTGACACTTTAAAAATCCCCGATTCCGTTATGGGCATTACATTCCTGGCTGCTGGCACCAGTGTTCCCGAGGCTGTATCCAGTGTTATAGTGGCCAAAAGAGGTACATTTATCATAACAAAACAAATTCATAACCTTCATATTATAACAATTATATTTTCCTCTCCTTATCAGGTCACGGTTCCATGGGCATTTGCAATTCCATTGGTTCAAACACCTTCGATATTCTTTTATGTTTGGGTGTACCATGGCTCATCAAAGCTGTCTTCTTCCCCATACAACCAGGACAAAATTATGTTGGCATTAATTCAGCCGGTCTTGAATATTCCGCCATAACCCTGCTCTCCACGCTATTCCTGTTGTATTTGACATTTTCGTGTAATAAATTTAAATTGGATAAAAAAGTGGGCACAGCCTGTCTGGTCATGTATTTGGTATTTTTGATATTTGCCTCACTAATCGAATTGAATGTATTCTTCCGGGTTAATCTACCCACTTGTGGTAGATCATGAATAAAGTCACCACACACACCCACAACAAAAAAAAACAATATAAATTAAATAAAATTTTATTAATTTCTATGTTTTTTTTCTCTCTTTAAATAATAAGTAAAAAAATTTCAAAAAAACCAAAAACCGTTAATTAAAAATTTAAAATTATTTTAAAAATTTCGAAACCTATTCTACTTGGTAATAAGAGTGACGTTTAAAGTCACTAAAGACAGTTGGTCCAAAATGTTTTTTTAAGCAATTGTATTGAAAATGGCAAAATAAATTTATTCAATTGTTTCTTTTAAGTGTATTTTTTAGTATTATTTTTATTGTTTCATTTAATTTGCTGCTTTTTCGCAATTTAGTTTATTGTTGTCTCTCTCTCTCTGTCTTGATTTAACTCTTTTAATGTTTTCAACAGTTTTTAAGCAAAAATAAAACCTCTTTAAAATTTTGAAATATTTTTTTTAATAATTATTCTTTAAATTTTGTTTTTAATTTCAAATACTATGTATGTAAATCATAATCATTTGCAATTTAATCAAAACTATAAAAATATGTCTTTAATTTAACAATAAAAATTTGATGTATAATAAAATTGTATAAGTTTTTAAAGCAAAAACAAAAACAATAATCATAAACAATTTTAATTTATTTTATAAGATTTGTAATTTAAATATAAAAAACAACAAATTTAAATAAAATGTTTTCAAAAAAATTATCGATCGTTGTGGGAAATTATTGAAAGGAAACCACGGAATTATTGTTTATTGGGACCGAACTAGGGTTCTATAAGTTAATTTTTTCCTTGGTCGGGAAAAAAATTTAAAAAAGTCGAAATGTCGATTTTTTTTAAATCTAAAAAAGTCGAAAAGTCGACTTTTTGTTTCAAAGTAGGCCTAACCTCCTACTCAACAGGGAACTCAATCGGTTAAGCTGGGTTTCCGCATACACCGTAATGCGTTGCGGCATAAAACAGAAACGAAATTCTTTTTTAAGTTGTCATTTGGAAATTAAATAGAATTTCATTTTTCCTCTTCCAATAAAGAAAATTAATTTTTTTTTATTCATTTTGATTTTCTTTAAATTTGAAATAAAAAATAATTAAAATAATTTCGTTCCTACAGCACCGAAAACAACCTACTTCAAGTTGTTTTCGTTGCGACCCCAATTGACAGGTTTTTCGTTACTGATCGGTGCCGTTTCGTTTCCAATTTTCGTTGCCGATTTCTGAAACGAACTTTTTTTCGGTGCAAATGAATGGAATTTCGTTTTCGGTGCCGATTACGGTGTAAGCGGAAACGTAGTTTTACTGGTATATCAACTCGATCTTGACCATATCATCCTTCTTCGATGAATTGAAGAGGTAGGCCAATTAACCACAATTATACAAGTCCTTGCATTCACCATAATTTCAATTAACCATTAATACAATTGGAAGATTTGATTCTGAATGATTTTTTTGGATACTAACAGTATATGTCAGCCCTACAAACCAATTAAGGGTTAAAAAACCTTTCAAAATCTGTGGATTCTAAATTAAATTTTGAAACACAGATACCATTCAGTTTAATTTCAAAATATAAATAATTTATTCAGAAAAAGTATAATAAAATCTCAACATGTTTGCTCTCAACAAATATATCTGCCCTAGAAACTCTTTCAAGGTAAAAAATATCCAATAAACTAAAAACAATAAATAATTCTAAATTCTATTCACCTCCAAGCCCCTCCTTTTACGTTGGGCCAGCACCAAACAAAATATTCTGCAAATTCCCTTAAAGAAAACTGAAGAATTCAAGGAAAACTTAAACCAAACTAAGAAGGACACAAAGAGCATCAACAACCAACAGGATTTCATTGAACTACTTGAAACTAAAATCCAGAAAGAGCGTCTTAGAATCTCTAAATTTAAACAGGAATATGGTCAAACTAAAGTGGCTGATATCACAGTGAACCAGTTGTATGGCGGCATGCGTGGTATGCTGGGCTTTGTATGCGACACTTCCAATTTGGATGCTGAAGAGGGCATACGTTTTAGAGGTTTTACCTTAAAGGAATTACAAGAAAAGTTGCCCACAGTAGAGGGTGGCAAGGAACCCTTGCCAGAGGCTATATTTTGGTTATTGGTTACGGGAGAAATGCCCAGTAAAGTGAATACTGAGTATTTATCTAAAACTTGGGCTGAGAATAGTCAATTACCGGAATATGTGGTGAAAGTTATAGAATCATTACCAAAGGATTTACATCCAATGACACAGTTTTCAATAGCAGTGGCAAGTCTTAATAAGAATTCCAAATTTAATAAGGCTTATGATGAGGTAAGTACAAGAGTTTAATAAGAAACTAGGAAAATTTAATGATTTTGTTAATTACTTCACATTTCTGTTAATTTTTCTAAATTATTGCTAGAATGTTGCCCGTTCGAACTATTGGAAGTTTGTTTTAGAGGACAGTATGGATCTTTTGGCCAAATTACCCTGTATAGCTGCCATGATATATAATAACAGCTTTAAAACTGCACCAAACAATTACACTGCCAAACCCAACCAAGATTGGAGTGCTAATTTTGCCCAAATGTTGGGTTTTAATGATCACAACTTTAATGAACTATTGCGTTTATATTTAACCCTACACTGTGATCATGAGGGAGGTAATGTCTCGGCTCATGCCTGTCATTTGGTGGGATCTGCTCTATGCGATCCATATCTAGCATTTGCATCAGGTTTAAATGGCTTGGCAGGTCCTCTGCATGGTCTGGCCAATCAGGAAGTACTCAATTGGTTGGATGAATTGATTAAAGTTAAGGGCTTAAAAGCTAGTGAACAAGATATTAAAGAATTTTGCCAGGAACAAGTAAAACAAAACTGCAAGGTATCATTTTCATAGTTAAACAGCCCAATTATGAATAAAAAATTCCCAGGGAGTTTGTTCCCCGGGAGGTTTTTTACATTGAATTTGAATATGAAAAATAAGAAAAGAGAAAACACTCCAGGGGAATTTTTATTCATAATTGGGCTGAAAGTAAATTTTCATATAAATTTGTTTTTGGTTTTTTAGCCTATACCCGGTTATGGTCATGCTGTTTTGCGCAAAACCGATCCCCGTTTTCTATGTCAACTGGAATATGCCCAACGTGTTATACCTAATGATGCTATGGTGAAGTTGGTGGCCACTGTTTATAAAGTGGTACCCACCGTCTTGAAAAGTTTGGGAAAAGTTAGCAATCCTTGGCCCAATGTTGATGCTCATTCGGGTGTTTTGTTAAGGCATTTTGGTTTAAATGAAGCTTCCTATTATACTGTACTGTTTGGTGTTTCTCGTGCTTTGGGTTTAATGGCTCAGTTAATATGGTCTAGAGCTTTAATGCTGCCATTAGAACGTCCCGATACTATAACTACGGATTTACTGATGGAAAGAGCAAAAGCCAGTGGCGTTTTAATGGAAAAAAACCAACAAATGAAGAAGAACTAATATGACCAGGTTTTTTTTATTTATTTTAATGTTTTCGTTAATATTGTCTTAATATATGTTCTGAATTGTTCTACTTAATTTTATTTTAATTAAAACTTATTAATATTTTAAAATATTTCTTCAAAATAATGGAATTTTCTCGTCTCAAATAATTGTTTCATCTCCGGCCATAAAAAACTCTATAGTCCAGTTTACATTTTACTCGATAGTCAAGTCTATAGTTTACTCTATAGTCTACTCTAGTTTACTATATAGCCTAGTCTAGTTTACTCTATAGTCTAGCCCATAGTTTACTCTATAGTCTAGTCTATATTCTGGCCTATAGTTTACTCTATAGTCTGGCCTATAGTTTACTCTATAGTCTGGCCTATAGTTTACTCTATAGTCTGGCCTATAGTTTACTCTATAGTCTGGCCTATAGATTACTCTATAGTCTGGCCTATAGTTTACTCTATAGTCTGGCCTATAGTTTACTCTATAGTCTGGCCTATAGTTTACTCTATAGTCTGGCCTATAGTTTACTCTATAGTCTGGCCTATAGTTTACTCTATAGTCTGGCCTATAGTTTACTCTATAGTCTGGCCTATAGTTTACTCTATAGTCTGGCCTATAGATTACTCTATAGTCTGGCCTATAGTTTACTCTATAGTCTGGCCTATAATTTACTCTATAGTCTGGCCTATAGTTTACTCTATAGTCTGGCCTATATTTTACTCTATAGTCTGGCCTATAGTATACTATATAGTCTAGTCCAGTCTGGCCTATGGTTTAATCTATAGTCTGGTCTATGGATTGCTCAATAGTCTAGCCTATAGTCTAATCTAAAGTGTTTTCGTCTACAATAAAACAACTGAATTTTTAAAATTGTAACTAAATTTATTTTCAAAAAAATATCCATTTTACACTATTTGGCAAAACGAAATAAAATACACAAAACTGATATTTTTTCCATTAAAAATTAACTTTAACTTAAACAGATTAATATAGAAAATGTTATAAATCAAACTAAATTTGTCTGGTTAAATTTAAAAAGACAACATAAAAACAGTTGTCGTCACATCAATTAATGGGCCGGCTAAAACTACTAAGGAAAGACCAGGAAAATATATAAGGATATTTACATACATCTAAAAAGGCTTTAGAATGTCATATTACAAAGATGCTAAACAGTTGTGTTCTGTTTAAAACTGGTGATAAAAAGAAAATTTATGTAAATTTTAATACATTTAAAGAGCTGGTGTTGGTGGCTTTATAGTTGTTGTATGTAGAAAGATATTTTGGTTTGTTTCCTTTTGGATTAATGGGGATTTTTTATACCCTGTTGGAATTGTAAAGTTTGCTGTTGTTTCTTAATTTCATCTTGCATTTCCATGGCCATTTTCTTGTATTTATCTGCTTCCTTTTCATTTTTATCTGTGCCATCGCCTCGTGCATACATCTGGCTTAGATTTGCACAAGCATACATGTTGCGCAGTTCACAGGCTTTGTAGGCAAATTCAAAGGCTTTTTTCATGTCCTTGTGTACAATGAACTCGGAATCTTTAGCTGGCGTTTGTGTGGGTAGGCTTTCTTCGGGCTTCTTCTGGACGCCTGAGATGTGCATGCCCGACAAATAGAAACAGGCAGTGGCATTGTTCATGTCACAGGATTTGGTCAGGAACTCAAGACCCTAAAAAATCATAAAAAAATTACAATATTAAAATTTTATTATTTTTCCCTATAATTCACTTACCTTCTTTACATCCCGATCAATTTCCTTGGGCATTGAACGAGACACCAACAACAAACCCGAATGCAGACACGAATCGGAATCATTTAAATTACAGCCCTTTTCGTAATAACTATAGGCGGCTCTTGGATCACCCTTGCTGCCACTTTTACCCTTGCCCAAGAAACTATAGTTGCCGAATTTGAAGCAGGATTTTGCGTAACCATAATCGTCACATGTCGATTTGTAAACCTTTGAGGCCTTTTCGAAATCTTTCTTAATGCCCTCCAAATAATCGCCCAACAGATGACAAACTACAACAACAAATTCATAAAATCACTAACATTTTAATTTTATGTAAAGTAAATTATTTATTTGTTAATTAAAGTCTTTAGGTTAGAATTGATTTTTTTTTTTGTAGGCAATAGAAATATTTTCCGGCATTTTTTTTCTGTTCATAATTTATTACCTTCTGGTTTCTTTTCCGAGTAGCAGCCAAAACGATATTCGACACCCAATTTGTCTATGTATTCTTTGACATCTGATTCCTTTTTTAAATCATAAGCCATTGTGTTGTTGTCTTAAGTAAATAGTTAATTAAATTTATTATAAAACTGTTTTTCTTTTCTTATAAAAACAACAGGGAATATTTTCTTCGGTGTGAAATGTCAAAATTTTCTTATTGGTCTCTTGTGAATAATACCAAACAGCTGTTTGGCTATTGTGAATGATTTGTTTGACATGGCGAAACAGGGATGGAAAGTGGGATTAATTTCATTTAAATAGTACTTTTTTCCCTCTAGACCATAGAGTTTAAACTATAGGCTAGAATATACAGTCATTTATTGGCTAGAATATAGTGTCGAATTGTCTTTTGACATAAAATAATGAAAATTCAGTTACATATCTGATAATATCGATTTCGAAAAGATAAAATGACATTAAATATTTCTTATTTTCGTTTTTTCCTTTGTTTAACATTTTATTGTGACACTTTTGAATCAAAGTTTCAAAAGAATTAATTTTTAATGCCATTTTCGAAATCAAAATAAATTTTATCTCCTAACCATCACGTTATTTAATTCATTATGAGTTCATTCAAAGGCTTAATTCCTTTGTATTTCAAATGTATTGTATTCATTCCTTTGAGAATTAATTCCTATAGAATTAGTTCCTTATAAAATCATTAAAACTTTCTTTAATTCTAATCCATTACAAGGAAATAGCTTTAAAAATATATTGAATTATTCAACGATGAATGAATTCTATTTAAATAAAAGATTTTTTTTTAGATTGTTGAAGCTGCATATTTTTGTTGGGTGTATGACTTAAAAATGCGGGACTTTTTAAAGATTTTAACTTTAATTTTGAAACATTTGTACAATTACCCATTACCTTTTCCATCTTTCTGCCAACATATGGATTCCAAGCCAAATAAAACTGCCCATCAATTTCGGACAATAAAGCGGGTGAGGCAAAACTTCCCAACCACTTCAATCTAACTACTTTTTAACAGGTATTGCAACATGCGGCCGAGAGTTGTCATTATGAAATATTACGGTTTCATGTCTGGCCGCATATTCTGGTCGTTTGTCGGCAAATGCTCACTTTAAACGAATAATTTGCGTTGGGTACAGGTTCCCTCAGCAGCTCATAATAGATAGGACCTATTGCTCCGACCAAATTCAGAGCATTACCTTATCGCCATGGATATTTGGTTTTGGTGACGATTCTGCTGTTTGGCCAAGCTTCACGTACGATCTCTTACGCTTCGGGTTATTACGGTTGCATTTTTCATCACAAGTAATGATTCGGTTCAAGCATCATTTCGGACATGCAAAATCGTCTATCAAAGTCTCGTGGCTTTAATTCGTATGGTACCCAATTTCCCTGCTTTGAATCCTGCGGCTCTCAAACGTCCTTAAATTGCTGCTTGAGTAGCTTCCAATGATTTAGCAAGTTGTTGTTGATTTTTACAACAATCTTCATAGAGTACTGCCTGCAATTCTTGGTCTTCAAACTTTTTTGACTGGCCTGGGCGATCTTTGTCTCTCCCAGGGAATTTATATTCATAATTAAGTTGTAAATGTAATTTTTGTTGAACATTAATGCTTAAAAACGTTGAAATATACTATATTTTAATAGAAAACATAGTAAATTGTAATTCTATTGAATAAAACCCTCCAAATTAATTATAATTTGAATGAATTTTTCGATATCAAGAATTTTCCTGATATTAATCAGCCGTTAAACCAAGAAACCACTGTAATCCCGTATAAATTGACTGGCTGGAGTGCTATGGTACTTTTGATTACAAAATAATTAAAAATTAAACAAAGATTTCCATCCCTGTTAGAGAATTATTGTGAATAAGTTCAGTGCAGTATAAAAGAGTTACCAGATCGGTGTTTATTCATTGTGTGGTGGTTGGTGTCTTTGAAACAATTACATATTGTGAATTGTTGAAAGCAATATGGTTGCCAGAGGTGTTTATTTGTATATAAAGAAATTCATGTGACACCTAGATGGCGCTGTGGGAAATAAATAACCGTTAAATTTGAGTTATTTTATAGATTATTATTTTTGCAGTTTTTAAATTAAATGTTCTCTGTTTTATTTCTAGTGTATTAAATAATGAGCATTTGTTTTAAATTTTTATGATTTTTTATTTAATTTTTACCTTTATTTAAGCAGTTTCTTTTTTTTCAGTTTTTCTTTTGTATTTTTAATAAATACGTAGATAGTTGTAATATAACAACTTCCAACTCTTAGTACATTTAATTTTATATAAGATGAACACTACAAAATCTTTTTCATATCCTTTTTTTAAATAATTTTTTTTTCTTTTCATATATGTATATATAATAAATATATAATTTAATTTAACATTTTTAATATGTTTGTATTAAAATGATCACTTATTTAAATTATTGTTACAGGTTGTGAGAGTAGAAGTATAAAATAATTAGAAAAAAAATAGGAAAAAAATAAATTAAAAAAAAAAGAATTTAAATAAAAATTCAACTATTAGAGTGTGATCTGATGAAAGAAAATTAAATTAAAAAGAGATCTATCTGTTGACAGATAACTTTAAGAGACAACCTAAAAAAGTATGTTTTAATACTACTCTTTCTTGTTCAAACTCAAATTCATTGAATTTTTTTTGCTTTACCAAACAGTTTTGGTTTTCCTTATTAAGGATTTATTATTGAAAACGAGGATTTTATTTTTGTTTAGGTTTTTTTGTGGTTTTTATTTTTAAATAGTTTTTTATTTTATTTGTTGTTTGTTTGTGTTAAATTAAATTAAAATTAATTAAGCTTTAATTTGTTAAGTAAATGTGTGTTTTTTTCTCTTAAATTTGTTGTTTTTGTTTGCTTCTTAGTTATTGTTGTTGTTATATATAATCCTCTCATTACATTCAAAATATTTTTCTTAATATTAATAAAAAGAAAAGAAAAAAGAAATTTCTTTCCTTTCTTTATTTAAATTAAACATGTTGTTTGTTTGTTTGTTTGTTTCAATAATGAATTTTTGTTTCGATACTTTTGTTGTTGTTGTTGTGGTTGTTTAGAAATAGTTTTTGGTTTTTGTTGATGTTAATTATTGTTATTGTTGCTGTAATTTACTAGAAAACAGATATTTACTTCTTAACCATCTTCATGAGCAAGTCTGTGGACAAGGATTTGGGACGTTCAATGGGCAGACCCAAAGCACGATCCCAGATGAGGGAGGCCAACACACCGAGGGCACGGGAAACGCCGAACAACACAGTGTAGTAGTTCATTTCCTTCATGCCGTAGTATTGCAACAAGACACCGGAGTGAGCATCTACATTGGGCCAGGGGTTCTTGACCTTGCCGGTCTCAGTTAGGATTGGTGGCACCACCTTGTAGATCTTGGAAACCAATTGGAAGAGCTCATCTTCGGGCAAGTGCTTGAGGGCGAACTCACGTTGGCAGGTGTAGCGAGGATCGGTCTTACGGAGCACAGCATGACCATAGCCGGGCACAACTTGGCCAGACTTGAGGGTCTTCCAGATGTAGTCCTTGAGTTGGTCTTCGGAGGGGTTGTTGCCGGCTTCCTTTTGCAATTTGCGCAACCAAACCAAGACTTCTTGGTTGGCCAAGCCGTGCAGGGGACCGGCCAAACCGTTCATACCGGCAGCGAAGGAGAGGTAGGGATCGCTCAAGGCGGAGCCAACCAAGTGCACGGTGTGGGCGGAGACATTGCCACCTTCGTGATCACTGTGGATGGTCAAGTAGAGACGCATCAATTCGGTGAATTCGGGATTGTCATAGCCCAACATCTTGACGAAATTGGCGGACCAATCCAAATTGGAGTCAATGGATTTGGAGCCCTTACCGTTGCGGTATGTGTTGCAGTAAATGGTGGCAGCTACTACGGGCAATTTGGCAATCAAGTCCATGCTGTCCTCGTACACATATTCCCAGTACTTGGTCTTGTGGACACCCTATTACAAAACAAAACATTTAAATTAATAAATTTTCTTTGTAAAATAAAAACACAATTTCTCTCTTACCTCTGAGTAGGCCTTGGCGAATTTGCTGTCGTGATTCAAGGCAGTGATGGCAGCCGAGAATTGGGACATGGGATGCAAGGTGGTGGGGAAATTGTTCAACATGGTGACAACGTGTTGGGGCAAAGCAGCACGATCAGCCCATTCCTTGGACAATTGTTTTACTTGAGCCTTGCTGGGCACATCACCGGTCATCAACAACCAGAAGAGACCCTCGGGCAAGGGTTCAGCACCGCCCTCAGCAGCTGGCAATACCTTTTGGCATTCGGGAATGGACAAACCACGGAAACGAATACCCTCATCGGCATCCAAGACAGAGGTTTCTGTGACCAAAGCTTTAATACCGCGCATACCACCATACATCTAGGGGATAAAGTGAAAGCAATGAAATTACGATTAGAATTAGGGTATAGAAAATATTTTTAGGGAAAATTATGGAAGAAAAATGCTCAAACTGTAAAGGAATTTTAATAGTTTGAGGCGGGCAAAGTTTTATTTTTAATTTTGAGGCGGACCAGAATTTAACATATAAAATATAAGGATTTTCAAATTTCCTTTATTTTTAAAAATTTCCCTTTGGGGGAAATTTTATTTAATCTAGATTTTTTACAGTTTTGATCCTTATAAGTACAAAACTTAACAAAAACGAAGAATTTGGCAACATTTTTAGAATTTCCCTTATTTTTAAAAATTTCCCTTTTAGGGAAATTTTATTTAAACAAGATTTATCACAGTTTTCTTCAGTATTAAGTATAAAACTTAACGAAAAAGAATAATTTTGAAAAAAAATTAAAAATTTCCCTTATTTTCAAAAATTTCCCTCTTATGGAAATTTTATTTAAGTAAGATTTTTTACAGTTTTATTCATTATTAAGTACAAAACTTAACAAAAAGGAAGAATTTAGCAAAATTTTTAAAATTTCCCTTATTTTCAAAAATTTCCCTTTTAGGGAAATTTTATTTAAACAAGATTTTTCTTGTTCAAGTACAAAACTTAACAAAAAATTAGAATTTGGCAAAATTTTTAAAATTTCCCTTATTTTCAAAAATTTCCCTTTTAGTGAAATTTTATTTAAACAAGATTTTTTACAGTTTTTTTCATTATTAAGTACAAAACTTAACAAAAACGAAGAATTTAGCAAAATTTTTAAAATTTCCCTTATTTTCAAAAATGTCCCTTTTAGGGAAATTTTATTTAAACAACATTTTTAACATTTTTGTTCATTATTAAGTAAAAAGCTTAACAAAAAATAAGAATTTGGCAAAATTTTTAAAATTTCCCTTATTTTCAAAAATTTCCCTTTTAGGGAAATTTTATTTAAACAAGATTTTTCATAGTTTTCTTCAGTATTAAGTACAAAACTTAACAAAAAATAAGAATTTAGCAAAATTTTTAAAATTTCCCTTATTTTCAAAAATTTCCCTTTTAGGGAAATTTTATTTAAACAAGATTTTTCACAGTATTCTTCAGTATTAAGTATGAAACTTAACAAAAAAGAAGAATTTAGCAAAATTTTTAAAATTTCCCTTTTAGGGAAATTTTATTTAAACAAGATTTTTCATAGTTTTCTTCAGTATTAAGTACAAAACTTAACAAAAAATAAGAATTTAGCAAAATTTTTAAAATTTCCCTTTTAGGGAAATTTTATTTAAACAAGATTTTTCATAGTTTTCTTCAGTATTAAATACAAAACTTAACAAAAAAGAATAATTTTGAAAAAAATTAAAAATTTCCCTTATTTTCAAAAATTTCCCTTTTAGGGAAATTTTATTTAAATTCGATTTTTTACAGTTTTATTCATTATTAAGTATAAAACTTAACAAAAAAGAATAATTTTGAAAAAAATTAAAAATTCCCCTTATTTTCAAAAATTTCCCTTTTAGGGAAATTTTATTTAAACAAGATTTTCTACAGTTTTTTTCAGTATTAAGTATAAAACTTAACAAAAACGAAGAATTTAGGAAACATTTTAAAATTTCCCTTATTTTCAAAAATTTCCCTTTTAGGGAAATTTTATTTAAACAAGATTTTTCATAGTTTTCTTCAGTATTAAGTGCAAAACTTAACAAAATCAAAGAATTTAGCAAAATTTTAAAAATTTCCCTTATTTTCAAAAATTTCCCTTTTAGGGAAATTTTATTTAAACAAGATTTTTTACAGTTTTCTTCAGTATTAAGTACAAAACTTAACAAAAACAAAGAATTTAGCAAAATTTTAAAAATTTCCCTTATTTTAAAAAATTTCCCTTTTTGGGAAATTTTATTTAAAAAAGATTTTTCACAGTTTTATTCATTATTAAGTACAAAACTTGATAAAAACTCAGAATTTGATAAAATTTTTAAAATTTCCCTTATTTTCAAAAATTTCCCTTTTAGGGAAATTTTATTTAAACAAGATTTTTCATAGTTTTCTTCAGTATTAAGTACAAAACTTAACAAAAACAAAGAATTTAGCAAAATTTTAAAAATTTCCCTTATTTTCAAAAATTTCCCTTTTAGGGAAATTTTATTTAAACAAGATTTTTCATAGTTTTCTTCACTATTAAGTACAAAACTTAACAAAAACAAAGAATTTAGCAACATTTTTAAAATTTCTCTTATTTTCAAAAATTTCCCTTTTACGGACATCTGTAATTCCTATTTAAATCTTCAAAATCATGATAATTTTTGAAAGTAAAATTAAATTTTAGTTCATGACCTAACTTTATTAGCTAATTATTGTGTAATTATATTTTTTTATTTCAATTATTTAATGACCTCTTATTTGCAATTCAAATGACATAAGTTAAAATCAATATGTCAAACTTTGTATAGCATTTTTTTTTATTTTTGCTAGCAGCTTTAGTAACTAACGTGCAGCAAATTGCATGTAATAACAATTGCATTTTCCTTAACAACAATTGTAGAAACAAAATAAGTGAATGTTGTTGGTTGTATAATCACAAAAAAATACAAAATTATTTAGAACACGAAAATCGAATGCATTTTAAATTTAGAATGAAAGAATATACAGAAAAGTAGGAGAGAGTGAGGAGGAGTATATTTTTGTACAATATAATAAAATGTTTTGTTTTTCTTTCAGGTTTTTTTGTATAATTTGTTATTATTTAACATACTTTTTATGAAGAAGAAAAAAAAAATCAGAAAAGATTATTTAATCGTTTGGCAAATGGCCATAAAGAATGAATTTCTTTGTGTATAGCGGCCATATGAAGGGGATTTTTTGATTTATTTAATACATTGTTTTTACTGAAAGAGTAAAACTAGCTAAAGAGTAAATTTAAATAAGAAAACAAGGGAAATTCTTAATTACCGTAAGAAAAAAAAGAAAATGTCGGCTTACTCTTTAATAGTTATGTAAAATTAAGAGAATATTTAACATATAACGGTAAATTTAGTAAATTTAAACACAAAAAAAGAGAAATTAAGAGAACAGGACTATTTCTTTTGCAATTGTGAGATTTCTAACGGTATTTGAAGTATTTCAAAGAGAGCTTTTACATTATTAAATAGATTATTAAAATCTATAGATTATTTTCTGAAAGACTGTTAATTTTAATATTTTTTTACAATTTTAAAAGGTCATTGAGCTTTTTCTTTAATAATTTTCATAATTTTTAACATAAAATCAAATTTTACTCACCATATCAACAGTGGTTTCACCCATTTTGGTGGCACCATATTGTTTTCTGAAATTCTTTACACGCTCTTGTTCAGCGGGAATTTTGGAGGCGAGCACATCGCGCAAGCTGGAATCAGCTGAGATGAAACGGGCATATTGGGCCAAGAAAGCATTCAATTTCTGTAAAAGCAAATAGAAAAAGAGAAACACATAAATAAAAATACATGAAAATGAAATAATAATAATAAAAAATAATCAACAATGCATTAATCATAAGACTGTCACAGACAGTTTTTATTTCTTTTCAACACCCTACTGATTAGGTAATGTTTTGTTTAGTTTTTTTTTCTAGTTTTTTTCAGATAAGAAATTAAATAATTTTTTTCTACACATAAATTTCCACGCTTTATACCAGACGTTAGCATTGTACCCAACTAGAATAGTAGTTTTTTTATTAATATAATGGGAAATGTATAATTTACTAGTCACGCTATGTCAATGTTAAATTGACACTGCAATTCATTATCATTTTCGCCAAGTTTCCATACAAAAAAAAAAAAAAAGAGCTGCTCTATTTACTCAAATAAGCCAGAAAGAGAAAGACAGCTATAGAGAAAGTATTTTACAAATGACATTCATTGAGTATTGAAACACGAGTTTAGATTTTAAACTTATGTCTGCTCACCTGATAATATTAGAATTGGCACTTAACTGGTTTTTTTTATGACACTTGGCCTAAAACATCTGACAGTTGGCATAATAATAAACAGAGCGCCAATAAGGAGAGATCATTAACCTGTCATTGTTTATGTAAAATTTAGATTTATAATAAAGATTAAACTAAATCTAATTAATGAGAAAAACCATCCGCTTTTAACTAGATTAGGAAAAAAAACTATAGTAGTCTTCTTATCTCTTGAGATTTTGTTTCAAATAGAAAAAACTGACAACTAGGGTCTAAAAGTTGACATTTTGAAATAAAACTAAAAGCGCATTTAAATAATTACAAGAGTAACAATTTAAATAACTTTCAAACTTGTTTCCACATTTTTAATTAAAAACTCTCATTAAAAATAAAAAAAAAAACTTTTTTTAATATAAAACTGGCCTAATATTTGTTCTTTTATGAATTTTTATTTTTTAGTGTTGGAGATAAAGAAGAATTTAGAAAATTTTTTAAAACTTCCTATTAAAAAAACAAGAATTTAGCAAAATTTTTAAAATTTCTCTTATTTTCAAAAATTTCCCTTTTAAGGAAATTTTATTTAAACAAGACTTTTAACAGTTTTGTTTATTATTAAGTAGGATATTTAACTAAAAAGAAGAATTTAGCAAAATTTTAAAAATTTCCCTTATTTAGAAAAATTTCCCTTTGAGGGAAATTTTATTTAAGCAAGATTTTTAACAGTTTTCTGCAGTATTAAGTACGAAACTTAACAAAAAAGAAGAATTTTGTAAAATTTTAAAAATTTCCCTTATTTTCAAAAATTTCCCTTTGAGGGAAATTTTATTTAAACAAGATTTTTTACAGTTTTGTTCATTATTAATTACAAAACTTAACAAAAAAGCAGAATTTCGCAAAATTTTGAAAATTTCCCTTATTTTCAAAAATTTCCCTTTAAAGGAAATTTTATTTAAACAAGATTTTTCACAGTTTTCCTCAGTATTAAATACAATACTTAACAAAAAATAAGAATTTAGCAAAATTTAAAAAATTTCCCTTATTTAGAAAAATTTCCCTTTGAGGGAAATTTTATTTAAACAAGATTTTTCGAATTTTTCTGCAGTATTAAGTACAAAACTTAACAAAAAAGCAGAATTTTGCAAAATTTTAAAAATTTCCCTTATTTTCAAAAATTTCCCTTTAAAGGAAATTTTATTTAAACAAGATTTTTCACAGTTTTTCTCAGTATTAAATACAATACTTAACTAAAATGCAGAATTTAGCAAAATTTTTAAAATTTCCCTTATTTTCAAAAATTTCCCTTTGAGGGAAATTTTATTTAAACACGGTTTATCTCAAATTGGGTCATTATTAAGTACTATACTTAATGAAAATGAAGAATTTGATAAAATTTTTAAAATTTCCCTTATTTAGAAAAATTTCCCTTTAAGGGAAATTTTATTTTAACAATATTTTTCACATTTTTCTTCAGTAAAAGAGTTTGCTTCGATTTAAAGGATTTTATGAATGAAAATTGTTGATAATTTTTTATTAGCTTTTTATAGTTAAAATTTATTTATAGCGTCTATTTATTATGCAAACATATCTTGATCTTGATCGTATGAACAACATCAATTGCTTACTGATTAATTGAATTCAAAGTGCAACAAGTACCGGCCCATTTGTAACACCAACAAACTATCTCGTTGATGTTTTAATTGTTATAATTTAAACAACTTGGCATAAATTTCCATTAATGAAAACAATCGATTAGTATAGCAGCATACACAAGCAATAAATTAAACCTGGTAACAAAAACCTTAAATTGATCAAGCGTTAAGATCAAATGTTTTGTTAGGAATATTTAGATTTTGCAATAATTAAATTATTAGCGCCACCACCACCGCCTACAAAATGTTAATGATTGCAACAAGCAGACGTAGAGACGTCTCCCAGACCCCCCTTGCTCTTTCGGTCTTCATCAGCTGAATATTTATTTATACATATAGAACTGTAGACGTTTTTGTAATTGTATATTTTATATTACAGCTCAGTGAACAAACCAATTTTTCTGTGTATATTTGATTTGCATATATCACACTTTTCAAAACCGCATAATATTTATTACGTTTCCACTTAAACGTTACAACAAGTTGTAATTTAAAGCTTTGCTTTTAAGATCTGCGTCATTATTTCGATTTTACACTGATTGAAAGCAGAAATTACGTTGTGTGTATATGGAAATGTTTTTTTGCAAAAGATTTATTAGGTCGTATATTAGTTTGTAGTTTTCCTTATATTTATTGTAATCAAAATTTAAATTCATGAACAGCCAAAAATAACAAAATATGTAACAGATTTGAACTTGTATTTTGATTTGGTTTATTAGTTTTTAAGGAATTCATAAAGAAAATAAATAGATTTCTTTCTATATTACAAATAATGTCTGCTACTTTAAGTGGATTTTTGTACACAAACAATCTTATCTTTGTAGACATTTGACCATAAAGATAAAGTATTAAAACATTACAAAATAATGCAATGGTTTGACAACTTCACATGGCATCATAAACAACAACAGTATGGCCACACTGCATATGATAAACCAGGCAAACACAGTTGTATTTAGGAGTACTAAAAAGGGTTAAGTTAATGTAAATATTGAATTAAATTATTGATAGTACTGATTTATTTAAAGATAAGCCCTAACAATTGTATTCAATAAACCCAAATTTCAACTACTGGAAATTTTTTTTCATATTTAACGACCAAAAATCCCCAGTCATCATATCTCTACAATATTTAATCAGATAAATATCATTTAAATGAATTACCTACTATACACTTTGGAAATGAAGATAAGATTTTAAACAGCAACACATTTTTATATTATTTTTTTTTTTAACTAAATAAAAACTTGTGCAAACGTTTAACGAATATAAACTGAAGGTATTATGTGATTATTTAATTATCAACGTCATGTGATTTTATTTTACGAGTAAAATAAAATAAAAGAAACAAAAAAAAATAGTAGCATTGTGTCTAGTTTTTCTGTTCATTCAAGAATGATTAGCGAAAAATTTGTATTGAGTATTGAAATAAGTTGTTTGCAAAATATATTTTGGACAGATTTTGTAAACAAAATTTTGGTACATTATTTAAAAGTTTACTTTATAAATAATTGAATTATTTTAAGGAAAGTGTTAGAAAATTGAAAGAAAAAGGAATTTCAAATAATTTTTAAACAAAACTTAAATATGACATCATAGTTTTCTAAAATGTTTAAATTGTATTATAAAACTACACATTTTTGTTTAAATATGAAACTTTAAGTGGCAATGGTTGATCATTAAACGAAATTACGGAATTACAAATCATTTGTCTAAAATAGAATAGCTACTGAAGAGAAATATTTACAGATTGGATCACATTAATTAAGATTTTATTCATCCTTCTACAAATATTTGCTTCCATAAGCTTATTAGGAGTTGAATTCTACTTTAGTTCTAGCTTTGTTCTAGTTCTGTTCTAGTTCTAGTTCTGTTCTAGTTCTGTTCTAGTTCTGTTCTAGTTCTGTTCTAGTTCTGTTCTAGTTCTGTTCTAGTTCTGTTCTAGTTCTGTTCTAGTTCTGTTCTAGTTCTGTTCTAGTTCTGTTCTAGTTCTGTTCTAGTTCTGTTCTAGTTCTGTTCTAGTTCTGTTCTAGTTCTGTTCTAGTTCTGTTCTAGTTCTGTTCTAGTTCTGTTCTAGTTCTGTTCTAGTTCTGTTCTAGTTCTGTTCTAGTTCTGTTCTAGTTCTGTTCTAGTTCTGTTCTAGTTCTGTTCTAGTTCTGTTCTAGTTCTGTTCTAGTTCTGTTCTAGTTCTGTTCTAGTTCTGTTCTAGTTCTGTTCTAGTTCTGTTCTAGTTCTGTTCTAGTTCTGTTCTAGTTCTGTTCTAGTTCTGTTCTAGTTCTGTTCTAGTTCTGTTCTAGTTCTGTTCTAGTTCTGTTCTAGTTCTGTTCTAGTTCTGTTCTAGTTCTGTTCTAGTTCTGTTCTAGTTCTGTTCTAGTTCTGTTCTAGTTCTGTTCTAGTTCTGTTCTAGTTCTGTTCTAGTTCTGTTCTAGTTCTGTTCTAGTTCTGTTCTAGTTCTGTTCTAGTTCTGTTCTAGTTCTGTTCTAGTTCTGTTCTAGTTCTGTTCTAGTTCTGTTCTAGTTCTGTTCTAGTTCTGTTCTAGTTCTGTTCTAGTTCTGTTCTAGTTCTGTTCTAGTTCTGTTCTAGTTCTGTTCTAGTTCTGTTCTAGTTCTGTTCTAGTTCTGTTCTAGTTCTGTTCTAGTTCTGTTCTAGTTCTGTTCTAGTTCTGTTCTAGTTCTGTTCTAGTTCTGTTCTAGTTCTGTTCTAGTTCTGTTCTAGTTCTGTTCTAGTTCTGTTCTAGTTCTGTTCTAGTTCTGTTCTAGTTCTGTTCTAGTTCTGTTCTAGTTCTGTTCTAGTTCTGTTCTAGTTCTGTTCTAGTTCTGTTCTAGTTCTGTTCTAGTTCTGTTCTAGTTCTGTTCTAGTTCTGTTCTAGTTCTGTTCTAGTTCTGTTCTAGTTCTGTTCTAGTTCTGTTCTAGTTCTGTTCTAGTTCTGTTCTAGTTCTGTTCTAGTTCTGTTCTAGTTCTGTTCTAGTTCTGTTCTAGTTCTGTTCTAGTTCTGTTCTAGTTCTGTTCTAGTTCTGTTCTAGTTCTGTTCTAGTTCTGTTCTAGTTCTGTTCTAGTTCTGTTCTAGTTCTGTTCTAGTTCTGTTCTAGTTCTGTTCTAGTTCTGTTCTAGTTCTGTTCTAGTTCTGTTCTAGTTCTGTTCTAGTTCTGTTCTAGTTCTGTTCTAGTTCTGTTCTAGTTCTGTTCTAGTTCTGTTCTAGTTCTGTTCTAGTTCTGTTCTAGTTCTGTTCTAGTTCTGTTCTAGTTCTGTTCTAGTTCTGTTCTAGTTCTGTTCTAGTTCTGTTCTGTTCTAGTTCTGTTCTAGTTCTGTTCTAGTTCTGTTCTAGTTCTGTTCTAGTTCTGTTCTAGTTCTGTTCTAGTTCTGTTCTAGTTCTGTTCTAGTTCTGTTCTAGTTCTGTTCTAGTTCTGTTCTAGTTCTGTTCTAGTTCTGTTCTAGTTCTAGTTCTGTTCTAGTTCTGTTCTAGTTCTGTTCTAGTTCTGTTCTAGTTCTGTTCTAGTTCTGTTCTAGTTCTGTTCTAGTTCTGTTCTAGTTCTGTTCTAGTTCTGTTCTAGTTCTGTTCTAGTTCTGTTCTAGTTCTGTTCTAGTTCTGTTCTAGTTCTGTTCTAGTTCTGTTCTAGTTCTGTTTTAGTTCTGTTCTAGTTCTGTTCTAGTTCTGTTCTAGTTCTGTTCTAGTTCTGTTCTAGTTCTGTTCTAGTTCTGTTCTAGTTCTGTTCTAGTTCTGTTCTAGTTCTGTTCTAGTTCTGTTCTAGTTCTGTTCTAGTTCTGTTCTAGTTCTGTTCTAGTTCTGTTCTAGTTCTGTTCTAGTTCTGTTCTAGTTCTGTTCTAGTTCTGTTCTAGTTCTGTTCTAGTTCTGTTCTAGTTCTGTTCTAGTTCTGTTCTAGTTCTGTTCTAGTTCTGTTCTAGTTATGTTCTAGTTCTGTTCTAGTTCTGTTCTCCAATCTTTCTAAGCAAAATAGAGGATATTAAATAAGTAGCCAACATATTTAGCATTCATTATTATTGAAAAAAAATGTTGCCACAAATATTTGTTTTTTAAATAACTGATGGCAAAATTTAATTAAAGTAAAGACCAGGTGAGAATTATATATACTTTTATTTTGCTAAAATTTTTAGCCCTCATTAATATTTCCTAAGTAAAGCCATAAATATTTACTTTGCATGACATTTTTTAACAAACATAATAAAATAAATTGCTGCATGTGATTAATGAATTGTTTGTGTAAACAAATTATTTTTCAGTAAATCAAATTTTAGAAATGTTTAGTTTCACGTGTTTAACAAATATTTACTGTCCTCAGAAAAAGAATTTGATGAATAGAAGTTTTAGTTCAAGAACTGGCCAGATGTACTGGTTTTTGGTGAGAAAACTGCAAAGCTAATACATTTAGTTCAAACAATTTTATTTAATTTCAAAATAATATAAATATTTTGCTTATTTAATTATCTCTTTTTAAAATTTATTTACAATTTCTAAACATTTCACTTAATTACTTATCTCTTATTTTTTTCAAACATTTTTCCAATTAACCTTGAAACTAAAACATTATTTATATATCATTTAATGACATCATATGATTATTTTCTATTTACATTTAACATAATTGAGATAAATAAATAAATTAATCAAATACACTTGTTTAAATAGAGATAAATATATAAATAATCTTACGTAAAACTTTGCAAATAAATGTAAATAGAACTGTCTAACCATGAAAAGATAATAAAAATAATGAGAATTGTAGTTAAAAGCATTTTTATGTTAAAATTATTACTTTCCCCAGTGAGTTTTCCAAAAATCCCTATTTTTCTTTTTTATTTGAAAAAAAATCACACAAAAACTACAATTTACCGTTAGTTTGCAAAAAATCCTTAAAAGTAAACAATGCATAGGTAACACTGTTTACATATTTAAAACCCGTTATGACAAGACATGTAAAAGAGAGTGAGAGAAATACAGAGATGCCAATAGTGCAAACAATGTTTATACAAGGATGTTAAAGGCTACCAGATGATTTGCTTGACGAAAACAGGAGTTTACTGTTACAAAATAGAAAAAGCTTAAAAAATAGAAAATAATATAAGAAACTGGTTATTTACTTAACTTTAAGCCATAACCTAACAACTATTAAGTATTTAATCAAACTATTAAGAAATACTGGCAACTAATTTGAGGGAAAATGCCAGGGAATTTTTTTATTTTAAAGAATGTCGGTTTTGCTCTAACTTTAATGCACATTGTAATCAAAACATGACAACATTTTAAATGAATCATTTTATAAATTGTTTACTGAATTAAATTGTAGATAATTTTCCAAATGATTGATGATTAATCAAGGTTTTTTTTTATAGCCTCAAACAAGTTGCACTTGAATTACAGCTCTAGACTTAAAAACTTCCTTTATTACTTTATATAGAATTTACATCAAGTTAATGAGTTAATTTAATGTTAACATCAGTTAAACGTGTTTGAATATTTTTAAACAAATTATATTCGTAGTTAAAAACAAATTATAATAAATCTTTTCTAAATAAATTTATTGTAAAAAAAAACCTGTTAGCTAAAAAGTTCAATCAACTTGGAAAGAAATTGATTATGCAAATTATACCAAAAAAATAATTTAAAAAATTATGATTAAAAGAAACTAACAACAATCAAACATTTTGTGAGTATTAATAATTTTAGCTTAGAGACTATTTTAAATTTGCACTATTAATTTCTCTGGGTGTAGTAGCGAATAGAGTGGGGAAAGGTGGTGGGTTTTATGAACATTTTTGCATTGATTTTTGTTGGTGTTTGTGAAAGTCTGCGCAGATTCTCCGTAAAAATTTAGAGGGTTTTAAGAGAGTGTAATAGATAAAAGATTTTCTTGAAAATTTCTGAAAGAAAAACTAAACAAAATTTATGTATGTATATATGTTACGTAAACGTATGACGTATGAAGAAAACTTTTTAAAATTAAATATTTGTTTTTCTTTTAGAGTTATTTTTAAATCAAATAGATACAAAATATTAAAACAGATTAAAATAAAATTAATACAAAATGTAAATATATATTTTTTTTCATATCAAAGTAAATGTTTGATTTAAGAAACATCTTGAAGAAGCCATATGAATTATTGTTTATGCCAAAGTCGAAACATTTAAATGTATTTTTTCTTTTTTTAAAACAAAAATTGTGTTGGCTGTCTTTATACAAAAATTAATTTGAAATAATATAAGTAACCAATAACCTGTGACTAATATAACAAGACGCAATTTGTTGTTAAGTTTAACTGATCTACGCGTTAATTACAATAACAAAGAAAATATAACCAGTAGGAAATTTGACAGCAAACAAATGACATTTCAGATTATCGGGGGAAATGTCAGCAGAACCAAATTAGCGTGAATTTTTTTTATTATTAACATTTAAGCAAATGTCTGAAAAAGTCAAGAGGTTTCAGCGGATTTTATATATATAAAGCAGCTGCAAACTGATATTTTCATTTTTGTATAATTATTTGACATTTGCAGCTGATAGTTGAACAAATGCTTATGGCATCGCCCACTTAATGTATTTCTTGGTCATTCTCAAATTTTTAAAATGATATGAAAACATAATCCCTACAGCTTTTTAATCATATATACACTTTTATACATAATCAAAAATTTTAGGTATATTTTTATAATAATTTCTAAAAAATTGATTTAATTAATTTTCAAAATTTTCTAATTTTAAATTATGTTTGAAATTATCATAATTTTATTAAATAATTTAAAAGCCCTATTTAATCTGAATGAAATAACATATTTTTTACTTAAATTCTTTGTAAAATGTCAATGTTGTTTCATTTATATTCCCTGATTAAGGAAATTTGAAATTTTTGAAATTATTTTCTAAATTTCTTAGAGCCTTTTAAATTCCTAATTATATATGAAATTATCATTATTTTATTAAACAATCTTAAAGCCCTATTTAATCTGAATGAAATAACATATTTTTTACTTAAATTCTTTGTAAAATGTCAAAGTTGTTTCATTTATATTCCCTGATTAGGGAAATTTGAAATTTTTGAAATTATTTTCTAAATTTCTTAACTTTAGAGCTGATTAAGTTCATAATTATATTTGAAATTATCATTATATTATTAAATAAACTAAAAGCTCAATTTAATCTAATTGAAATAAGATATACTTCACTTAAATTCTTTGTAAAATGTCAAAGTTATGTTAAATTTTCAAATTAGGGAAATTTAAAATTTTTAGACATTTAATTAAAAACTTTATTTAATTACATAATTTAATAAGGAAATCGCAACTTATGATAATGTTTGAGCAAAAGCAAAAATCTAAGTTTTTTAATTTTAGCCACGCCCTTTATAAAAAAAATTTAAAAAGTGGACGTAAAAAAATCTGTAAAAAAGCGAAATACTTATTTTATTAAATTTAACAACGCCTTCTATGTGAAATTTAGAAAGTGGGGGTAAAAATATGTTCAAATTTATATTTTATCTATTATAACTTTATTGTAAATTCAATTCCAATAAGAATTGGTATAAGATTTACAAATTTTTTTCAAAAATAGTAGGAAAAATATAAAATTAATAAAAAAAATTTTAAGTGGGCGTAAAAAAATCCGTTTAGAATTTTTTAAAGTACTTAATATGAAAATGCCAATCTATGTTAAATTTTTGAACAAGCTTAAAAGCGAAATACTTATTTTATTAAATTTAGCAACGCCTTCTACGAGAAATTTAGAAAGTGGGCGTAAAAAATATGTTCAAATTTATATTTCATCTATTATAAATTAATTGTAAATTTAATTCCAATACGAATTGGTATAAGATTTACAAATTTTTGGCAAAAAAGTAGGACAAAATATAAAATTAATAAAAAAAAAAAATTTTCCTAGACAGAAAAAGTAGCAAACAATTTAAATGAAAAATATCTTATTTTATTACAAATAACATAAGATTTCCAAACGTTTAAACAATTAATTGTCATTTCAAACAAAATTTTTACATAAATTGTCGCCAAAGATACGAAATTTAAAATTTTTTATATTTTACACAAATGACTAGCTGATTTCAAAACATAAAGGATTTTTTTCCATTTTTCGTTTTGAATTTAAAATCGCTTCAGAAATTAATGAGTTAGGTTCGCTGAGTTAGCTTCCCTATTCAAGAAAATTTGTTAACCAATTTAAGTGAAAAATGTCTGCTTTCCAAAAATATAAACAAATAATTGTCATTCTAAACAAAAATTTTACATGCACCAAAATTAAAACAATTTTGAAAATATTTTAAATTGTTTTTCTAAAAATTCTGCCATACATTTTGTTTATTTACACAAATGTCTAGCTGATTTGAAAACATAAAGGCTTTTCTTCCCAGAGCTTTTTAAAAATTTTAAATCGCTTGACAAATGACTGAGTTAGGTTTTGTTAACTTCTTGTACTTTCAATTTAAATTTCCCTGCTCAGAAAAAGTAGCACCACTTTTTTATTCACAATAAGTCAAGCTTTTGATCATTTATTTAAATCACAGTAATTTAGAATGATTTTTTATATAAATTGAGGCCAAATGAAAAAAGAATTGAAAATGAAAATTATTTTTTTATCAGCACAATTATAAATAAAAAATTCCGCGGGAGTTTGTTCCCCGGGAGTTTTTTCCCATTGAATTTGAATAGGAAAAATGAGAAAAGGGGAAAAACGCCCGGGGAATT
Organism: Calliphora vicina; assembly: GCF_958450345.1. Classification (NCBI taxonomy): domain Eukaryota; kingdom Metazoa; phylum Arthropoda; class Insecta; order Diptera; family Calliphoridae; genus Calliphora; species Calliphora vicina. The sequence continues at coordinate 111,086,624 of NC_088783.1, read as the reverse complement.
TTTATTCATAACTAGGATCGCCCGGTGGCCGAAATTCGACCACTTTTAAACGCTTTTTACCACTTTCTTGGAAAGAATTTAAAAAAAAAAATGTTGTTCTGTAAATCTAAATAAAATAACCTCTCAAACCATATAAGTTTCATCAATATTGGTGGACAATAACATACTTAAAAGTGTACCACAAAAAAACGTGTGGCCTATTTATATATAAGATTAGGCTGTATATTTTTAAAAAATAATTGTTTCCATACTTTATTTCAAAGCCCATACGATTCTCTTTTTACATCATTTAAAATCCCTTTAAAAATTACGGATTATTAACTGAGCAAAATCAATCTCTTTATCCGCAGAAAATGCCTTAATAATGACATTTATATACTAATTTAAATGAAAGATATTTTATTTTATTCCCAATGATTCAGGCTTTTTAAATCATATTTAAATTATTGTCATTTCAAACATATTTTTAATTTATTTGCTCTCAAACTAGAAAAATTTTGAAAAAAAAAATTAAAAATTTTAATGTTATCAAAAAAGTTTTTGTGATAAAAATACTTCTAAAATTTACAGAACTTTAAATAATACATTAAAATCCTTCAAAAATTTGTTGAATATAATAATTTAAAAATGTTTTTGATAGATTCTGAAGAATTTTTTTTTAAAAAATATTGAAATTTAAACAATATAAATATGTTCTTTTAAATTTCTAAGCAGAAACATTTATATAATAAAATGTTATACATATTAATTTATTTTAAATTTTCTAAAAACAGCACCTAAATATTTCATATTTCCTATATTTTTAAAACAATTGAATGCTTGAAAATTACCCCAGAAATAAAACTTTACACTATTTGACATAAAATTTCCATATTTAATAAAACAGAAAAAACTAATTTGCACTTTAGAAAAGCACTTAAACAAAACTACAGTGAAAACTTTTAAAGCTGGCTTAAATCTATACACTTTTTTAAATCTATTCTTTATAAATTTCTAACTTATTCAATATAGCACTGTTTTCATTAGTTTCTATTGCACTTTACTACACTTGTTGAGTGTTTGCGAATGAAAAAAAAACAACTAAATAATGCAAAAGCATTAAAAAAATATAGTATGAATGTATAAGAAAATAAAATATACAATTTAAACGAAGACGAACTTTGCCCACAATTGTTATTTTAAACTATGAGTACTATTATTTAAAAATTTATGACAATGCTTTTCCCCCTCAAAAACCCCACTGTTAAATCATTCTGTCATGGCTTAACAACACTGTATAAATTATGATTAAAGAACAACAGCAAAAACAACAAGAAGTTTAAGAAGAGCTTGAAATATGCAAATTATTACACACACACGCCGCCTTCACAATCGTTGTCAAGTCCACGTTTTTTTTTCATTCCCCTCTCTTTAATATTTCTTACGAGTGTGTGTGTCAGTATGTTTGCGTTTTTTTTTACTATAATTGAGTATAGATTTATTTTGTGCTTGTTCTTCTTGTTTCAATTGTTTCTCAACAATTATAACTGTGTTGTTGTTGTATGTTACTTGGTCATTGATACATGTTTTTTTTTGTTGTTGGTATTGTTTTTTTGCATGTGCTATTTGCTGTGGTTTGGTACAAGAAGGAGGCATGAACTTGATGTGAATATTTAATTAAATTTGCCGCATTCTGATTACGTTATCATTTAACTAAACTACAAAAGATTCAGCTGTCATGTGTGTTCATATTTTCCGTAATTTAAGATTCACAATGAGTGGCAAAATAGCAAAAAGAGCAGGGGAGTAAGCAGAAAGGAAATTTTCTAATCAAATTTTGTAGGTAGAGAGAAATAATATTAAATATTTTTGGCGGCATTAAATGAATTAATAGAGATTTATGGCTTTGAAATATTAAATTGTATTAAGAAAACATTATAAATAAGGGTTTTATTAAAGAAATATTAAAATATTTCTTAATAAATTAGAAGAAGCAGCTAAAGGTTTGTTTTTAACAAAATGTAAACAAACCAAAATGAATATCCGTTACCCAGGGTTGTAATAAAGTAATGTTTTAAAGTAAATATTGTGTTAAATTCAGTAAACTGTGTAAAATGAAGTTTAAATCAATGTTTTATCAATTTCTAAAATTATATTGTTATAAAGAAAAGTTTGTTAAGCGAATTTACAATTTTTTTTATTATATTGTATTAATAATAAACATGTAAATGTAAAAATTATCCAAGTGTCCATTGTTTTCTATTTTCAGAAATTGGAAAAGTTTCCATTGTATTTTTAACCCTTGTATAATAATAATTTGAAGCCTGACCCCTATATTTTTTATTAAATCACTATCAAACTCTACAATTACCTAAAATTCTAGACAATTTTGTCTATTAATTCATGGTATTAAACATAAATTTCATGATATAAAATTAAACTAAATAAATTTGTTGACATATCCAGCCGTATATTTTTATTAAGCAAGTGTTAAACATAAAAATACTTGTGTTATATTCTATTTAATTTATTAATTTACTCTTATTGGCACAAGTAGAGAACGTATTTTTATTATTTATTTAGCTCATTGATAACCTAAAGGGTGTAAAAAGCACAAAGTAACGAGCCCCTTTTTTCATGTCTAACAAAATTATGTTTGTTATTATTATTTCTTTTATCGTATTTTCCAGCTATAAATATAACATGATAAATATTAATAAACAAATGCTTAAAAGGGCTGTGTGTTTGTGTGTAAAGCAGTGGTCGACATCCATAAACACCAAGGGCCAAACAAAATCATAAAATTTATGTAATTTTATCATTTTGGTAAGATAACATCAAACAAATAAAGAGCATAACATATTATTTTCCATGTTCTCTTTATGCCGACCACTGCTGTAAAGACATTACAAAGGGGGGCGTTTTTATTTCCTGTGTATTTGTTAGAAAAAATGTATAAAATTCGCGTGCCAATAAACAGTCGGTTAAAATACAATAGAAAATAAAAATAACAAAACTTAGAGTTGTTGAGTAAATTATTGTATTAGATTTTGCAAATAACCTTCAAGTTTAACTATCTAAACAACATCTAAATTATAAAAAAAAATATAAATAATTTAAGAATCAAACGGAAGATCTTATAAACAATTCAAAAAACAATTGAAAATTAAAACAAACAAAAAGTTTTCAATTTGATATGACTTAATTATTCAGCTTCAAGTTCAGTTATTTTTTATAATTCATGAATAGAAAAAGTAACTTTAGACATTTGGCAGACAGAAAAGACTTTTTTTGTCCAATTTATATTTGAAACATTATGTGTTAACTTAACATTTTTACTCCCTGTCTATACATGACAAATATTGCATCTAATGTGAATGAAAAGTGTGTATCGTTACTGTGAATTAACATATTTAAAACCAGAGCTGGCCACATTGTTTAAGTTAAATTTGTTTATTTTGTGGAAATATTTAAACAAATTTGATTGATTAATAACGTCATTTTGAAACTATATTAATTATGTCAGTGTAATTTAAATTAAAATAAATTTGTTCAAAAATTTTAAGTCATTTTGTATTTATTAGGGCTGCTTCGAGTTTTTAAAACATTCTTATCTCTATTTGTTTGTAGTCACGTCATGGAGATATGAAGTGATAATCAAAGAACTATTTCATTTATAAATATCTTTAAATAAATACAAACTTCAAGTATTTTAAAGACGCACATTTAAGGGTAATAGAAAAATATCTAATCTTTTGATAATCAGCCAAATCATGGTTAATTTTAAGAGTTTTTTTTTCTAATATTTATTATCTTTAACATGGTTTTAAATTGCTAGTTAAACTTCGAAAGTAATACAGAGAAAATGTTTAATAGTTTAGGAAATTTCACCCTTTAGCTTAGCTTTAGAGAAAAACCAGCTGATTACAATTTGTATTCGGAAAGCTTAGGTCCTCTTTAGTAATTTAGGTGTACAATGTATTTTAATCTGAACCGTAACTTCAAAGATACAATTATCTGTCTATGTAAGTAGAAGTTGGGAGAAATATCAGCTTCGCATTTTCGAGATAATCAAATTTGACAATATATTAAGCTTATTTTACACTTCTGAAAGCTAATGATTTTAGATTTATAAATTCAATTTTCAAAATTACTAAAAATTTAACTACTTCCTGCTTAATATTAAAAAAATTTCAATCATCTGGCCTAATTTTTAAGTATTTTTAATATTTTTTTAAAAAAATTTATATTTTTTTTTATTTTTTAGGTAAATTTCATTTAGATTTATAAATTCAATTTATAAAATGACTAAAAAATTATTTATTTTCTGCTTTAGATTTAAAAATTCTTAACATTTGGTCAAAATGTAAAATTTTTTTTTTAATTCTTTTGATGTGTTACAAAAGTTTTTTTTTTTAAAGTTAAAATTAAATTCCTTGTGTAAAACTATTAAAAATTCAAATATTTTCCGCTTTATACATTCAAAATTCTTATCATTTGCATAGTTTTTTGTTCGCATTTTTTCCCCCAGATAAGACAGTTTTTACCCCCATGACCAAAAGTCATTAAGATAAAATATTGGCTGGCATATAGTAGTTGTAGTGTAGATTAAGTTATAAATAAATAATTATTGAAAATCCGGCCATCATAAATGTAGATTTATGAGCAGGAATTGAACATGTGTCAAGTTCATGAACGCAAATTTATATTTAATATTAAACATGAAGTTTATTTTTAAATATTTTGGCCTTGATTAATATAAAATTATCAATCACGGGGTCTGGACTTTGTATTGTGGGAATTTAAGGTGTTTTTATTAAAATAATTTAGTAAATACAGACTTAAATATGTAAAATTTTAAATCAAGAAGACTTGAATTAATGTAAACAATATTAAGCAGCTTATTAATTATTTATAAGCAATGAAAAGTTTATGATTAAATAAAAATTAAATTAAAAATGCTTCGAATATATAAAAAATTATTGAAAACACTAAAAATATTGCTTTAAATATGCCTACTTTACATTTCCCTATAAAAAATCCTTTAAATTCCCAAACTCCTTTTATTTTCTTTCCCCACATTTCCTGTTATAACAACAAACTGTTAATTTCACATGCCCACAAATATTGCGCCAAAATTTATACAAACACACCACACTCTTACTTACTTCAATGTTTGTTGTTGTTTTCTTTCCTACTCTCCCTACCTCCTTTACGTGTAATTGAAACTCTATGTTTGTTGTTGTTGTTTCTTTCAACATGCATGCATCAAATAAACTCACATACAATTTTGTTAAATAGGTCTTGGCTATATTTAGCCATGTTCTACTTCTTTATGTTACAAACAAACTAAAGAAATGTTTTTTTTATAAATATTCTCAGGTGAATAAACTCTTGGGAGTGTGTCTTCAAAAAAAGGAAAAAAAAAAAGAAAAAGAGTGAAACAAAATAGTGAGAAATAAACCGGTGGTGTGTGGGTTTTTTCCATTGAGAAATGGCACAAAAGTGAGATCAGTTTAGTTTTTTAACATAAAGAAGAAGAATTAACTGTGATCGTTGTTGTTGTTGTTATTGTCTGAAGGTAATTTATTTATTTTGTGAGTAAAAGTATGTACCAACTAATAAATTGAAAAAGTAAGTTAATGGTGTAAAAAGATCACAGTGGGTTCACAAAAACAAAACGATCTTAAAATGAACAAATAAGAGTGTTATGTTCGGCTATGTCGAATCAATATGGGTATATGGGAGTAGGGTTAATTATGGACCGATCCTCACAAAAGTTGAGGATCATATAAAACTTGTTTATGACCAAATTCATCACGATATTAATTATTACAAGACAATTCTGAATATTCATGACATTTTCTGAGCGGGACCTTGTATGGGGACTAGGGACAAATGTTGCCCGATTATTGCCATGTTTTACAGTATAATTTCCGAGTTCTTGAAACTAATTTTTGCAACATTTTATATGGATTGCTGCATAATCTATATATTTATGAATGCTCAAACAATATTCCGGGGACCATTTAGACCATTTTTAATACCAAACAAACCTTATCAACAGAGAGTATTTGTAAAAATTTTCAGCCAGCTAGCTTCTTTCGTTTGGGCCCTATTGAGTTTTCAACAGACAGACAGACGAACGGACATAGATAGATCGTCTTAGAATCTTATGAGGACCCAGAATATTGTGGATTTTCTCAGGCTTGATGTTCAACTTTGACACCCTGTAGTTTACTTTGTACTGAAACAGGCTGCTTACAAGTTTAATTTTCTGAAAGCTTAAGCCCTCCTCAATTGATTTAATAGTTCAGAAGTTTTATTTGTTAATATAAATTTAGTTTTTTCTCAGGCTTGATGTTCAACTTTGACACCCTGTAGTTTACTCTGTACTGAAACAGGCTGCTTACAAGTTTAATTTTCTGAAAGCTTTATTTGTTGATAATTGTTGATTGACGCCCCTAAGTTTTCCAATGCTCAACTTTGACACCCTGTAATTCAATTTGTATTTAAACAGGGTGTTTACAATGTTATATTTTCTAAAAGCTTATGACCTGCTTTATTACTTTTATGTACACCTATTTTTAAACGCATCAATAGTATTGAAGTTGTATTTGTTAGTAAAAAAAATTGTATTCCTGCATGATGATCAACTTTAACACCCTGTAGTTTATTTTGTATTCATACAGGGTGAAAGTTTAAGGCCTCTTGTATCATTTACTTGTAAACCTTTTTCCAAACGGTTCCATATTGGCGACTGGCACCTATAAATATTGGTGATACTCTGGCAAATCATTTTCGGTATGATGATCAACTTTGACACCCTGTAGATTATTTTGTATTCTCACAGGGTGTCTAAAAGATTAATTTTATGAAAGTTTAAGGCCTTCCGTAAAATTATCCAAATTCTGTCATCGATTGGTGCTATTTATAGACGACTGTTTTATCCCAAAATTGTGTTCAGAGCGATGAGGCTCATTTTTGGCTTAACGGGTTTGTTAGTAAACAAAATTGCCGCATATGGAGTGAGACCAATCCACAACAGACCCTACAGAGTCCATTACATCCAGGAAAATGCTAAGTTTGGTGCGGTTTTCATGCTGGTGGCATCATCGGACCTTATTTCTTCAAAAATGAAGCTAGAGCTCTTGTTAGGGTCAATGGAGATCATTACGGCACCATGATCAATGATTTTTTGGTTGAAAATTTGGATGATATTGATTCAGGCAAGATGTGGTTTCAACAGGATGGCTGTACGTGCAGGCGCGGATCCAGAGGGAGTGAAATAGGAAATTTCACCCCCCTAAACCGAAAAGTTTTCATATAAAAAAAAGGAATAAAAAGAAAAATTTAGAACAAATTTTAATTTTGTCTCCCCCCCTGTGTACGTGTAATATTGAAATCAAAATTTGCCGATAACTTTATTTCGAGAAATTGACCTGTCAGTTGGTCTCCAAGGTGGTAAGATTTGACACCTCTCGAAGTCACTGATTAATGCTGATAAACCAGCAACAATTAACGCCTTGGAGGCCAACATTGTTCGTGTTATTCGTGTCATATGACCAGCAATGATCGAAAAAGTGACCCAAAATTCTTCATCCAGAATGCGATTCATAAAGAACAGCCTCGGTGGCCATAAGCCCGAAATTATTTTCAAATATTAATGATTTCGAAAAAAAACTTTTGTTGATTAAAATTCATGTTCTATAGGGCTTAAAAAGCACTCTTTATAACATATTTTAAATAAATAATTTAAAAAAATTATTTTTGAAGGTTTTTTTTTATTTGTCTTAATTTTTCAATATTCTTTTTGAATAAAGAATATTTAAAGCATAGATAGTGGAAACTCTTCTGTCTAAGACCTAACTCAGTTGTCAAAAAACGTAACTGAAGAGAATTTATTGGCAAAGAAAACCATGTGATAACTAAAAGCATAGATTAATAGATCTAGATCGAAAAGACCTAACTCAGTTGTTAAAAACCTTAGTGGTGAGAATGTATTAGTAAACAAAATGTGGAAAATAAAACCATATACCGGATACTCTCCTGTCAAAGACCTAACTCAGTTTTTAAAAACCTAAGTGGTGAGAATGTATTAGTAAACAAAATGTGAAAACTAAAACCATAGATTGGAAACTCTCCTGTCAAAGACCTAACTCAGTTGTTAAAAACCTACATACATGGTGAGAAGGTGTTAGTACAAAAACATACGAAAACTAAAACCCTAGATTAATAGACATAGAGCGGAAACTCTCCGGTCAATGACCTAACTCAGTTGACAAAAACCTAAGTGGTGAGAAAAATCAACGTAAAATGTTTGAGTTTTTGATAATGGTTATTCTTGGAAATTTTATAGTTTTGATTCACCCCTATCGCGAATCATTATTTCACATGAAATATGTTCCCATTTCCCATTTTTCGTTCATAAACTTTGTTCATGTGAAAAAAATTTTACATGTTGTGAAATTTTTAGATGAAATTTTGTAAACAATAAACAGCTGCTACGAACAAAATCAACTATTGTGAATGAAAAGTTTAGGGGAATATCACGATAGCAATTTTCCCTTCGAGGGAAATGGATATTTCATGGGAACATAAATTTCACATGTTTTTCACGATAGGGGTGATTATTTCACATGAAATATGTTCCCATTTCCTATTTTTCGTTCATAAACTTTGTTCATGTGAACAAATTTCCCATGTTGTGAAATTTTTAGATGAAATTTTGTAAACAATAAACAGCTGCTACGAACAAAATCAACTATTGTGAATGAAAAGTTTAGGGGAATATCACGATAGCAATTTTCCCTTCGAGGGAAATGGATATTTCATGGGAACATAAATTTCACATGTTTTTCACGATAGGGGTGATTAAGAAACTTAAATAATTTTCAGTAATGTATTAAAAACCATAAAGAAATCTTTTTGAAACTCTAAAATAAATTATTCAAATATTTTTTTTTATTATTCAAAAATATTCGATCCATATTTATTAAATTCTACGGCCTATAGTGATTGTTTAACTAAAAATTTTATATGAAAAAAAATATTGAAAAATTTAGACAAATTTTAATTCAAAAATAAAATTTTTTTTTTAAAAAAATTTAAAAATTTAAGTCAAATTTAAAGAAAAGCAATTTTATTTATGTATTTCTAAAATAAAAATTTGAATTTCTTCTTATTTTTGAGTTAAAATTTTTAAAATTTTTTTTTAAATTTTCTTTTCTTTTTTATCAATATATTTAATATTTTTCAAAATTTTATAGTTTTGAATATTAAAATGGGGTTTGGGGAGCCAGATTTTCCATAAAAAAAATATATCTAATTATTTACCATTATTTCAGGTGAAATATACATTTTGTGGCTTATTTAGTGTGCGAGAATTTTAAATTTATACAAATCAAAGAATTTTTGTTAAATTTTGAAAAAAATATAAATTTTTATCAATAATATTTTGAAGAGATTTTACAAACCGGTGAAGTTTTTTCATTAATAAATTACAGAATTTGTCATACATTTTAATTTCTATGAATTTTAATAAAATTCCCTTTAATTTTTTTTAAATTTTTATAAAAATTTACAAAATAGTTTCAATTTAAATAACATTATTCAACTATTTTTTTGCATTTAAATAAATTTTTTCATTTATTATTATGTAATAAGAGAAAATCTTATAAGTCGTTTTTTTATACAAACGAAGAAAAAAAATGAATGAAAAAAAACATTTAACTTAAAAATTTAAACGCAAGCGTGAAAAATCACACGATAAGAATAAGATTTTTGCAAAAAAAATCCTCTTGCCTGGTGTAAAAACAGCAAAAAAATACGCACTAAAGGTTAAAGAGAAAAAAACCACTCGTGAATTTTACATACAACAAACATATGAAACTAAAAAAAAACACAAGAAAACAACAACAAACATATTCCGGGTAGAAAATCACCACGTTTACACACTGATAAATGACAAAAAAAAAGAACAATAAAAACACACACCCAATGTTACTAACAGTTTACTAAAGTAAGATTACACTAACAACACTGTACTTCGTAAATGAAAGAGTAAAGTAATTGAAGAGCGAGTACACACTCGGTTAACAACAACAAACATATAAATAAGTAAGCATGAGATTAACCCTACTTTTTAAGGAGAGTGAAAAAAAAAGAGTTCTTTTTTTGAGAGGTGGAGGGGGAAATTTATATAATTTTACATGATTTACAAGCAATTCCCTTAAGTTTAATGAAAATTTGTGTTTTATTATTAAGAATATTTAGGAAAATTATATATTTTTATAGCTTAAACACTTTACAACACTGTTGATTATTTTTTTTTTTTAATTTTAATTGTATATTTTTGTTGTATTATTACTACAAAACTCACCTGAGCTTCTGGCAATTTAAGCGATGAAATACGATACATCGACATTGTGTTTTAGAATCACTTTACTTATTTTCTTATTTAAAAAAATTCCTAAAAAAGAATATTACATTAAATTAATTTGATAATTTATTTTAAATAATTTATATAAATAAATAAAACACTTTATAAGAAAAAATATTTCAAACAAAAAAATTAAAAACACGCGTGTTTTTTTTATACAAATTTTAGTCTTTAACCTACAACCACCATTAAACTACTCATTAAAATTTATGCAAAACAAAAATCAACTAGCAGCTATTGTTTTTGGTTTCTTTTTAAATAAATACTTTTCCAAAAGAAAGGGATTTATTTATTTATTGTTTTTATTTTGTTCTCTAATTTTTAACACTCACACAACAACACAATACACTAGTTCACGAAGCCGTTGGTCGTCGAACAGTGTATGCCAAATAAAATGGAGAGGACTTTTTTTTCTGTAACAGAAAAATTAATGTAAAAGAAGCAAACGCCGCCGTTGAGCTCCACAAGCTGACTGAAACGTTTAGCTAAAGGAAATACACCAAGTACCCCCAAATACAGCAAACACACAAAACACACGCAAAGGCAACAAAAACAAAATACACTTTTAGCAGCTCCAAATATTTGCTTATTAACAACTAACTACAAAAACCACAACAACAACAAACACTCACTAAACATACTCTTATATATTTTTTTTATAATTAACCAAAAAAAAAAGATAACAAAATGTTTTATAATTGAAAAGTAAAATCAAAAAATTAATTTGGCACACGTTTTATTATTAAAAAATTTACGAACAATTACAAACCCGCTTTGCTCTCTTAAAACTCTCTTACACTCTTTTATTACATCATTGTAATAATTACAAGAATAAAAATCCCCTCAAGAAACTCATTAAATCAATAAACGTTTTGGTGTTAATTTATGTAAACTCTTTAAGAGAGCATTATTATTAAACATAGACTCTCTAAAGAGCAATAAACGGAAAACACGCGCAGCTGTTTGTTAATAATACAAACTTGCCATATGTTTATGCGGTTTTTTTTATAAAAAGTTATTCACCTGGTAACACTAAGAACAATATTTTAGTTAAAGTGCTGCCTAGTTTAATAAACAAGAACCCAGCAAGTAATGCCAAGTTTGTAAAGGTTGTGTTTCTTACTAAGCAGTTAAATTTAAATGGTTTTTTGGTTTAGATAAAAGCGTAGCATAGCTTAAGGCTTAATTAATTAATTTTATAGGGAAATTGTAAAAAATCAAGGGTATTCAGGATTTTTTATATAATTTTAGAGCATTAATGGTCGTAACTTCAACAAATAGATATCTACAGTATAAAATACCCAGCAAATAAATTTAACTAAAAGGTAACTTAACATTCATTTCAAATCAATATCTATGGGTAAAATTTACTAAATAGATATTGTAACTAAGACCAACTTCACATTAGGCAATTTAGTTCTGCAAGTCTCTTGTGTTTATATGTAGATGTAAGAGATAAGGTCGGGTTAAGGAGAAGAAATTTTTGCATAATGTGAAAGGGGTCTAAGCATTTGTTTAAATTACGGATATAAGAGAAAAATACATAAAAGTATTTCCACAGAAGCATACAGCGTGACCGACAATAAAAATGTTCATAAGCAAATTATTGTTTTCTGGCATTATATTAATAAAATGTCTTAATTTTTATAATATAATTTATTTTTAGCTAATCTTAGTTGTTATCATGAGAAAATTTTAAACTGAAAATATATTTTTTCTAACTCTTAGCTGCTGTTGATGACATTTTCTCTTTAGTATTTATTAAAAAATGTAAAGAGTCGGAACAAAGCTCGATTAAATTTAAATTTTTCATTTGATTTTGTTCATGTTCACTTGGATATTCCCATCTACTTCATAAATTCCGGCTCCAGTGCCAGATTTCATTTTGGGCCCATAAGTGAAAACTGCACATCCTACTTGGAAATACAATTGGGGTGAAATACCGAAGTCTAAAGTCTTTACCCTATGGTCCGAAATCCCAGTAGGGATGCTATCTTGACCAATTAGACTTACCTCGTACAAAATTTTAGAGTAACCTACCCGTTTTGGTCTTACCAGAGAAGACTCAAGGAGTCCAAGCAAGTTCCTAGACGCCACACTTGCCACATAGTCCTCAATTAGAAACATTCTATTTTGGAAATAATTCGTTAGCTCGTGAACAATTGGCGATATCTTAATGAAATTTTACACAGTTTTTTTTTTGAGTTGAAATGTCAAGAAATTTTATATTTTGATATACTTTAAAATCATTAATTAGTTAGCGAAAGATATGAAATTTTTCATAAAGTCTGTAAAGTGGAACTTACAAATCTGAGTGCCAGTTTTAAGTTATTTACCGTGCAAAATGGGGGAGCTGATTTTACAAAATTATAATTTTTGTGTTAATTTTTTAATTGTATTGTATATATTGTTAATATTCGTATTGTTTTAAATAAATGTTTAAACTATTTTATATTTAAACATGATAAATCATTTAAAATCTTCTAAATAAAGCGTTTTAGCGTATTCTTACTTTAATAACAATGGCATCACTAAGTTAACAGCTAGCATCGTAGATGTGGCATCTCTGTAGTTTATAGTCAGCAGATACAACTCTCACACAACTAAAGTGCTGCCTAGTTTTGTCAATATAATATACAATGGGGTGTCTGCGCTAAAGGTTGTGGTACATGATAAAACGTTACAATTTTAACACACGAGTGTAATATACTTTTAGGCATACAAAAAATTTAATGTTTTTTTTGTAAGAATTGCAAATATATTACAGTTTTTGCCAATTTAAATAAAAGAAATTAATTATTTTGCATAATAGTTAAGTTAAAATAGGAAAATTTAAAATAAAAATGTGTAGAATTGATTTTAAACGATATATAAAATTAAAAAATCTTACATATTATTTACAACAAATAAATTCAATTGAATTTTTATTTCAAAAAGGTTTAGATTTACATTATACATATGTATGTTAAAAACTTAAGTTTTATTATTCCTTTTCAGAGCAACAATACTCCCTCATAAAATAAATTGTGTAATTTTAGTTGTGTTTTCTCTTTTTGGCCAAAAAAAATCCCTTAAGTCTCCACAATCTTCTATTAAAAATCAAATATAGAGCCCAAAACTTAAACAAAGTATAACAATTCATTAGAATTCAGCAATCTGCAAAAACAGCTGCCGTTTTTTGGAAGCAGATAGACGCGTGGCAAACATTTAACAAAGATGCCAATTGACAGGCAAACGAATGAAACATTAATCCATTAAAATCTAAAGGTGCCTATAAACCACCCTAAAACTAATTTTAAAGCTGTTTAGAATTAATATTATTAATTGATTGGAAATTATTCAATTCGATTTTGAGTAAGTAATAAAATTTAAGCAAAATATTTACGAATAATCGGATAACAGGTTTTTATTCGTTTAAATAAACTATTAATTTTATAAATTTTTAAGCCATAATTTATTTATAAAATTAAAAATATTAATTTCTTGTGAATCTTAAACGATTAATCGGTTAACCGAATAACCGGGTTTTTAATCGCTAAAATATTCAATTAAAATTTATTATTTTCAAGCTCACATTTCATTTTAAATAAAAATATTAGAAAATAACGAAACAAAAAGGAATATTTAAGCAAAATTTTAACGAATAATCGGAAAACCGGTATTTTATTCGTCAACATAGCCGATTAAATTATGTAATTTGTATGTCAGCATTTGTTAAAAATGTTAATAGGCTATTTTTTTAATTTATTTATTTATAAATAATCGGTTAACCGATTAATCGTTTTTTTATTCGCTAAATTATTCGATTAAAATTTATTATTTTTCAGCTAAAATTTATTGTATAATAACATTAACATAAGTTTTTTATAAAAAATTAACGATTAATTTTGAAATATCTACGAATAATCGTAAAACCGTGTTTTTATTCGTTACCTTAACCGATAAATTTTTTTATTTATAAGCCTTAACATGGCTAAAATAATAAAAAAGGTTTTAATTTAGGTTATTTATAACAAATAATCGGTTATCTAAATAACCGGTTTTTTATTCGTTAAAGTTATTCGATTAAAATGGTTTATTTTTTAAATGTAATTTCAAGTAAAATATAAAAATCTAAGTTTTTAAATAAAGATGTTCCGATTAATAGCAAAATATCTACGAATAATAATAAAATTTCTAACGAAACCCGGTTTTTTATTCGGTTAAAAAACCTGTTCAAATCTGTTATTCGATGAAAATTTTTAAATTTTTATTAATACTGTTTAGATAGTTTTAAAAAAATTAATTTTAATTATAAATTAGTTACAAAAAATGTCCGATTAATCGTTAAACCGGTTTTTGGTTTTATAAAATTTTATCCAAAATTAGATTTTTCTGTTTATTTTATTTTAAATTTGTAAAGAAGAATAAGATTTTGCGGATTTAATTTAAATTTCTAACGATTAATCGCAAAACCGTTTTTTTTATTCGGTTAAAAAAACCGGTTCAGATTTGTTATTCGATGAAAATTTTTAAATTTTTATTAATACTGTTTTGATAGTTTTAAAAAAAATAATTTTAATTATAAATTAGTTACAAAAAATGTTCGATTAATCGTTAAACCGGTTTTAGGTTTTATTAAATTTTATCAAAAATTGAATTTTTTGGTTATTTTCTTTTAAATTAGTAAAGAAAAAAAATGTTGCTAATTTAATTAAAATTTCTGACGATTAATCGTAAAACCGGTTTTTTTATTCTGTAAAAAACCGGTTCAAATCTGTTATTTTGTGAAAATTTTGTATTTATTATTAATTTTGTTTCAAATGCTTTATAAAATTTGATTTGAATTATAGTTTAGTAACAAAAATATCCGATTAATCGTAAACCCGGTTCTTGGTTTCATAAAATTTTGTCAAAAATCGGATTTTTTGTGTAAATTTTATTTTATTTCTACGAATAATCGTAAAACCGGTTTTTTTATTCGTTTAAAAAACCGGTTTGGGATTGTTGTTTTTTGAAAATTTTAAATTTTTTATTAATATTGTTCAAATTGCTTTATAAAATTAAATAAATTATAATTTAGATAAAAAAAAATCCGATTAATCGTTAAACCGGTTTTTGGTTTTAGTACATTTTTTCAAAAATTGAATTTTTTGGTTATTTTCTTTTAAATTAGTAAAGAAAAAATAGATTTTGCAAATTTAATTAAAATTCCTGACGATTAATCGTAAAACCGGTTTTTTTATTCGGTTAAAAAACCGGTTCAAATATGTTATTCGTTGAAAATTTTTATTTTGTTTATTAATTTTTTTAAATTGCTTTGTAAAATTAGATTTAAATTATAATTTAGATTAAAAAGCTACCGATTAATCGCAAAACCGTTTTTTTATTCGGTTAAAAAACCGATTAAAATGTTGATTTTTATGGGCTTTATTTTGTTTGCATACTAAATTTTTTTGGGTTTTTATGGGTTAATCGCACATAAAATGAATGATGACTGTTAGTCCATATTTAGGACAGTAAAATTGTATACACAAAATATCCTGAATCATATGTGTGTGTTGTGCTGTCTTTTATAAAGCCACTTCAAATAAATCCTGCAAATCCTTGTTGGTTAAATAAACACACGCATTTGCACACATGATTATTATTGTTTTCTTCTTTTTTTGGCAACTTTGTTTTTTGGGGTGCAAATTATTCTAAAACAGGATACAAAGTTAAAGACAAGAACAAAATAATCAAAAAAAAAAAATAAAAAAATAGCAGCAGTCAAATAAGGAGTGAGATCGAAAAATTCTTAACACACGTTTTTCATTACATTTTTTAACCCAAGTATTATTTGAATTTTTTTTTGATCAAGTTACCTTTGAAAAACATGTCAGTTATTATGTGTAATGTCAATTATATTAATTTTTTTGTTAATCTGATTAAAATGAGTGACCAGAAAAAAGTGCGTACTGAAATTATTAAATATTTTCAACAAAACCCAACTTGGTCTTACAAAAAGTTGGCCAAGCATACAAAGGTCTGCCGTCAAACTGTTTCCAATGTTATTAAACAGTACCGGGAGAACTTGTCAGTTGATAGAAAACCTGGTTCAGGTAGAAGGAATGGTCCACATGATGTTTCTAAAGCCAAAAAAATAGAACGCATTTTCAAAAGAGCTCCCAACACATCCGGTAGGAAAGCAGCCCGGTTAGCTCAGTGCTCGGACTATTTGGTACGAAAAGTTAAAGCTAATGCAGGTTTAAAAACATACAAGGCTCAAAAAGTTCCTGACAGGAACGCTACTAAAAATTTAGAGGCCAAAAACAGAGCACGGAAATTGAAGTCAAGTTTTATAAAAAAATATTCTTGCTGCATAATGGATGACGAAACGTATGTTCTGGCAGATTTTTCGCAACTTCCAGGTCAAAAATTTTATGTTGCTGATGCTCGAGGGAATGTTGAAGAAAAGTTTAGGACCCAAAAGCAGACAAAATTTCCCAGAAAGTTCTTGGTATGGCAAGCAATATGCAGTTGCGGCAAAAGAAGCCACTCATTTGTTACAACGGGCTCTATAAATACCGAAATTTACATCAAGGAATGTTTACAAAAAAGGCTGCTTCCATTCATAAGACTTCATAATGTGTCCACTTATTTTTGGCCTGACTTGGCATCCTGTCACTATGGCAAACAAGCCCTTGAGTGGTACAAGAACAATAATGTGGTATTTGTACCAAGAGAGGCAAATCCTCCAAACTGCCCGGAGCTAAGGCCAGTGGAGAGATATTGGGCTCTTGTTAAAAGAGAATTGAAGAGTACAAAAAAGGTGTCCAAAAGTGTGGTAGATTTTAAACGGAGATGGACTACATGTTCGAGCAAAGTGACAGAAAGCACTATAAAAACGTTAATGGAAGGGTTTCCGAAAAAGGTTCAAAATTTCATCACTAGTGATTAAAACTATAAAAATAATTTTTTTTGTAAATTGTAATAATAATTTCAATCAAATAAAAAAAAAATTAAAGCTGTAAGTTTAGTGGTTTCTTTTTTATAAACATATATGTATGTTAAGAATTTTTCGATCTCACTCCTTACCGTTTGTTTAATGGACTACTTTAAAACTCAACAAGGATTGAGGGGGCTGGCCAGACGGACAGACATCCAGCCAGGTTCACTCACGCATGTATGCGTGCTTCAGCTGCGCATAAAAGCATGAGTTTTTAATTGATGTGACGCTGAGGATGATGATGATGACGATGATGATGTGGATGTTGTGTATGTGAATGATGACGCCAGGACATCAATAATACAGAAGAAAGAGCTCGTCATACACTCACTCTAGCACGCACGCACTCACACAGGGAGGGTTATTTAGGCGCATGCCAAGTCATGCCACCAACACTAACACCAACATCACAACTTGTTGTTGTTGTTGTCGGGTTTTTTGTAATTGAAAAAACACCTTTCGTTTTCAGGCTGCTGCCGCTGTCACGTCTGCGTCTGCTTAAGATGAAAGAAATTTAAATTTAATTTTTCTTCCTTCCTCATAAGCCATTAATTACCAAAAATGTTTAATGAAATTTATTGTCAAATATTTGTCATTAATATTTAAGTATTTTGGGAGGGTCCCAAAAAAAAATTAACATTTTAACATTCAGTTTTCTTTTTTTTAATGGAAAAAGAAATTTATGGAGTCTTAATCAACAAATTAAGGCAACAACTGGATTAATAACGACAATTAATAATTCAAAAAAAAAAAGAAATTTCTTAACCAGTTGATTGCAAAATTAGTGCAGAAAATATTAAAGTTATTAAGAAAAACAAAACGGTTCGGGGGGAGGGGAAACCTGAAACAAATTTTTAATCACATTGTAACTGATTAAAAAAAAACTTCTGAAAGCTGAAAGTTTTAATTGACATATGGTCTTTTTATCACAGGAAATTTAAATGAAAAATAAAGAATATTTTATGCTAATCCAGGAAAATTTTGAAAATTTCCTTAAAAATATCTATGAAAAATTTAATTTTTTTCATTTTAATATAAAATTTATAACGAATAATTAGACACCCTAGTTTATAATCATTGAAATAATCGATTAAATTATAACATTTCAGCTTATATTTGAAGAATAAATTTAATTAATTTTAAAATTTTTTGGAAATTTTTTTCCGAATAATCGAAGTACCGGTTTTTTATTCGTTAACAAAACCGGTTAATTTTAAAAAATTTTAAGCTTATATTGCGTTATTTTATGAAATAAGAGCTAAAATAGAATAAATTTAGTTAATTTGAAAATGTTTGGAAATTTTTGGACGAATAATCGAAAACCGGTTTTTTATTCGGTAACAAAACCGATTAAAATTTAGAAAATTTAAGCTTATATCTGGTTATTTTATGAAATAAGAGCTAAAATATAACAAATTTGGTTAATTTGAAATTATTTGGAAATATTTTGACGAATAATCGAAGAACCGGTTTTTTATTCGTTGACAAAACCGCTTAAATTTTAAAAATTTTAAGCTTATATCGGGTTATTTTATGAAATAAGAGTTGAAGTAGAATAAATTTAGTTAATTTTAAAATTTTTTGGAAATTATTTTACGAATAATCGAATAAAAGGATTTTTATTCGTTAACAAAACCGCTTAAATTTTATGAATTTAAAGCTTATATCGAGTTATTTTATGAAATAAGAGTTGAGTAGAATAAATTTAGTTAATTTGAAAATTTTTGGAAATATTTTGACGAATAATCGAAGAACCGGTTTTTTATTCGTTAAAAAACCGCTTAAATTATAAAAATTTTAAGCTTATATCGGGTTATTTTATGAAATAAGAGTTGAAGTAGAATAAATTTAGTTAATTTGAAAATGTTTTAACGAATAATCGAATAACCGGATTTTTATTCGTTAACAAAACCGCTGAAATTTAAAAAAATTTAAGCTTATATCGAGTTATTTTATGAAATAAGAGCTAAAATAGAATAAATTTTGTTAAATTGAAAAGGTTTGGAAATATTTTGACGAATAATCGAAGAACCGGTTTTTTATTCGTTGACAAAACCGCTGAAATTTAAAAAATTTTAAGCCTATATCGGGTGATTTTATGAAATAAGAGTTGAAGTAGAATAAATTTAGTTAATTTTAAAATTTTGTTGGAAATTATTTTACGAATAATCGAATAACCGGATTTTTATTCGTTAACAAAACCGCTTAAATTTTAAAAATTGTAAGCTTATATCGAGTTATTTTATGAAATAAAAGCTAAAATGGTATTTTTTGTAAATTTTTTAGCATATATTCGCTTAACCGAATAACCGGTTTTTTTTAATCTTTAAAATAATCGATTAAATAAGAAAATTTTTATAGTTAAATTTATTAAATCAATATGATATTTTTTATTAAAATTCTGACAATTAATCGGTTAACCGAATAATAGGTTTTTATATCCGATAAACCGGTTTTTTATTCGTTAAAAACCCGCTTAAATTTTAAGCTTATATCGAGTTATTTTGTGAAATAAGAAATAAAATCGTAGTTTTGGTAATTTTTTTTAGCAAATATTTGCTTAACCCAATAACCGGTTTTAGTAATTCGTTAAATTCGTTTAGTTATTCGTTAACAAAACCGCTTAAATTGTAAAAATGTTAAGCTTATATCGGTTTATTTTATGAAATAAGAGTTAAAATCGCATTTTTTGAAATTTTTTTTTTGCAAATATTCGCTTAACCGAATAACCGCTTTTTGTAATTCCTAAAATAATCGATTAAAAAAAAATTTGTATAGTAAATTTGTCTGATAAAAAATATTAAATACTTTTTATTAAAATTCTGACAATTAATCGGTTAACCGAATAATCGGTTTTTATATTCGAATAACCGGTTTTTTATTCGTTAACAAAACCACTTAAATTGTAAAAAAAATAACGTTATGTCGAATTATTTTATGAAATAAGAGTTAAATTATTTTATGATATAAGAGTTAAGCGAATATTCGCTTAACCGAATAACTGGTTTTTGTATTCGTTAAAATAATCGATTAAATAAGAGAAATTTTATACTTAAATTTGGCTTATAAAAAATATTAAATCAATATGATATTTTTTATTAAAATTATGACAATTTATAGGTTAACCGAATAATCGTTTTTTATATTTGTTAAAATATTCGGCTAAAATTCGTAAAGTATTGTATACTACTTGCTCTAATAATAAAATACTAATAATTTTTATTGTATTGTAAATGTAACGATTATTCGGGTAATCGATTTTACATTTTTTCAAATTTAATTAAAAAATTAATTTTTTTCAATAATTTCAGCTTTAATTAAAAAAAAACATTAATTTCACCGATTTATGACGAATAATCGGAAACCGGTTTTTTATTCGTCAAAATATCCGTCAATAAATTTTGCAAATTCTAACATGGTAATTTTATAAAATGAAAACTGTCAAAATAACCGGGTTTTTAAACGAATAAAAAACCGGGTTTGCGGTTAATCGTTTATATTTTTGCTAAATTCGATTGTAAAAATAAAAAAATAACCGGTTTTTTTGAATGAATAAAAAATTATTTTAACGAATAAAAACTTGGTTTAGCGATTAATCGCTAGAATTTAGGCCAAAGTGTCCTTCCACTAAATGAATTTAATTAAACAGGAGTATGTCATTAAAAAATAAAATTTTATTCGAATATTTTAGCAAATAAAAAACCCGGGTTTGCGATTAATTGTTTAAATTTGCCAAAATTTTATTAATAAATAATGTCAGTGTATTATTATGTTTTTTAAATAAAATTTTTAAATAAAATACAAAATTTTTAGCGGTTATTCTAACGAGTAAAAACTCGGTGTAACGAATAATCGTCGATATAAGCTGTAGTTTTAATAACAAACAACATTTAACTTTACAATTGAAGTTTAATCTAATTTTTTTGTAAAAATAAAAAAAATTAACCGATTTTTTTCAACGAATAAAAACCCGGGTTTGCGGTTAATCGTTTAAATTTTCCAAAATTTTAATAATAAATAACTTTCATTGTATTATCAGTTTTAAATAAAATTTAAGTCTAAAAAAAACAATATTTATATCGGTTATTCTAACGAATAAAAACTCGGTGTAACGAATAATCGTCTATATTAGCTATAGTTTTAATAAATAACAAACCACATTTAACATTACAATTGTTTTTTGAAACAATTTTGTTGTAATAAAAAAAATTAACCGGTTTTTTTTAACGAATAAAAAACCGGGTTTGTGATTAATCGTTTAAATTTGCTAAAATTCGAGTGCAATATATAAATTCAATTATTTGAATTTTTGCTTGCAAATTATAAAATTTATTCGGTTATTTTAACGAATAAAAACTCGTTTTAGCGATTAATCGCTAGAATTTAGGCTAATATGTCGATCAACTAAATAAATTTAATTATAAAGAAGTATGAGAAAATATTAAAGATAAATCGCTTAGCCGGTTTTCGAATTTCCTTAATTCGTATAAAATCAATGTGATCTTAATAAGCCTGGTGTGTTAAGCGCTAGATTTTAAATATTCTTTGTCTTTTATCTTTAAATTTTCATCAAATTTTGTTCACAGGCTGTGTGTAACCTTGAATTATTATGCTATCCCTTTTTCTATTAGCTGAATTATAATTCTATAACATGTTTCCCCTTAAATCCTAACTGGACATTCCCTTATTTTCTTATTAAATTCACATAAAACTGATCAAATAACAATAGTGATCAAATAAACAATAGATAAACATCCTTTTTGACAAAATAGTTATTTATGTTTCATAAATAAAAAAAATAATAATAGAAAAAGGGGTGCCTAGATCTTGACCACTGACCAAAACAAAGAACTGGACAAAGATCTATTGTTTGAGCTATTTTTCTATTTGGTTACTTGAAGAAGAACAAAAGAATCTACGATCCTTGGGAGTATTTATTTAGAGGCCAATTTCTTTTAAAAAAATCTTGATTGTCAAATATGTTTTTGTAAAAGGATATTTGTATTTTGGGAATTTTGGACATATTTGCAGATGTTTAAAAGCTTTCCTTTGTTTTCTTTTCAGGATTTGGGCAATTATTTTTGCATATGAATGGGATAAATGAAAAACTTGATCTAATTTTTCATTTTGCTGTGGCGATCATCTAACGGCTGCAGATGTGTTTCCTGTAGCCTGTTTGGAGGCTGCAGATGTTTGGGAAGAAAGGAACACAATAATGGAGATTTGGAAGCCTGTTTCTACTACAATTTTGAGAATATTTTCAAGGAAATTTCCATAGAATTTCAAATTTAGAATCCAGTTTTAAGTATAAGATTTAATTAACATAAAAACGTTTAAATTGTCTTTGAATTTAGAAAAGGATCATAAATAAACACTGTTTCATAATAAGTTTCCGTAATTTTGAGGATAAAAGATACGGAAGCAGCCTGTTTGCTATAACGAAAGCTACAATCATGCACGAGCAAGAACAAACATGATTTTGGAAGCAAGAACACAAGTAGATTTTCTCTTTATTTCCCTTCAAAAACCCTTTATTCTATTTTATTAGTTTTTCAGCGTTATTTAGGTTTTGTTTTAATAGAATTAACGTAAGTAAGTACCTCCAAAAAAACCGCTTAAAAGCAAATTACATTTATTGAGCCCTCAACACGCAGTAGCTGCTGAACCAAAGAGGAGTGTTGAAATAGCGGCAAGAGGAATCATTAAAATAACACATGTTTGGATGTAAAGATTCTTCTATTGAAAAGCAATTAAATGACGCATTCCAAATGTATGACGTCGTTTTATTTTGAATGTAAAATAATGCTTATGTTGGCATTATTTGAAATCATTCATTCATATATCGTGTCATCAGTGGTGGAAATAAAATCATAGGGATTACATAAGCTTTTAGTTAAAATAACAGAAATAAGTAGAAAAAAAACTTAAAGTTTAGTTAGAATTATAGAGAGAGATCAAGCTAATTGAGTTAATTTAAGACTCTATAATTGATCTACGATTGAAGCTAATTTGAGACAATAGAAAGGTCTTCTATTCAAGCTAATTTGAAACTCTAGAAAGAACTAAACTAAGAAAGCAATACCAACGATTGAAGCCAAACAAGGGCTATAGAAAGACCTTTGATTGAAGTCAAACTAAGGCTACAGACAGACCTAAAATTGATGTCAAACTAAAGCTATATAAAGATCTACGATAGAAGCTAATTTGAAACTCTAGAAAGACCTACGGAGACGGAATCTAAACTAAGAAAGAAAGATATTCGATTAAAGTCAAACAGGGCTATAGAAAATCCTAAGTTTGACGTCAAACTAAGGCTATAGAAAGACCTAAGATTGAAGCTAAACTAAGACTATTGAAAGACTAAGGAAGCTAAACTAAGACTAAGGAAGACCCACAATTCAAGCTATCCTAAGACTGTAGGAAGACCTAAGATTGAAGCTAAAGGAAGACTATAGAAATACCTGAGATTGTAGCTAAATTTAATCATAGGAAGAACGGCAATTGAAGCTAATCTAAGACTAAGGAAGACCTACGATTGAAGCTGCAGGAAGACTTTAGAAAGACCTGAGATTGTAGCTAAATTGAATCATAGGAAGAACGGCAATTGAAGCTAAACTAAGACTAAGGAAGACCCACGATTGAAGTTATCCTACGACTATAGGAACACCTAAGATTGAAGCTAAAGGAAGACTTTAGAAAGACCTGAGATTGAAGCTGATTAAACTTAGCTAACAGAAAGAACGACAATTGAATCTAAGACTAAAGGAAGACCTTCGAAGGCTGTATAAAGATCTACGACTGAAGCTAATTTGAGACTCTAGAAATACCTTTAATTGAAGCTAAGTTAAGACACTAGAATGGTCTACGATTTAAGTAAATTTTGAGAATCTAGAATGTCTTAGATCTGAAACTGAACTAAGAAAAAAAGAACACGATTGAAGCCAGAGTAAGACCTAAGATTGAAGCTAAACTAAGACTATTGAAACATCTCCATTTGAAGCTAAACCAAGACTAAGGAAGACCCACAATTCAAGCTATCCTACGACTATAGGAAGACCTAAGATTGAAGCTAAAGGAAGACTTTAGAAAGACCTGAGATTGTAGCTAAATCTCATCATAGGAAGAACGGCAATTGAAGCTAAACAAAAGAAAGACCTACGTTTGATGTTAAACTAAAGAAAGACCTACGTTTGATGCTAAACTAAGGCTGAGGTAGACCTACGATTGAAGCTAAACTAAGACTAAAGAAGATCTACGATTGAAGCTAAACTAACACTATTGAAGGACCTCAATTTGAAGCTAAATTAAGACTAAGGAAGACCTACGAATGAAGCTCACCTACAACTATAGGAAGACCTAAAATTGAAGCTAAGGAAAGACTAGAAAGACCTACGGTTGAAGCTAAATTTAATCATAGGAAGAACGGCAATTGAAGCTAAACTAAGACTAAGGAAGACCTACGATTGAAGCTAACCTACGACTATAGGAAGACCTAAGATTGAAGCTAAAGGAAGACTTTAGAAAGACCTGAGATTGAAGCTAAATTTAATCATAGGAAGAACGTCAATTGAAGCTAAACTAAGACTAAAGGAAGATCTACATTTGAAGCTCTGTGATTAAAGGTAATTTAAGGCTGTATAAAGATCTACGATGGAAGCTAATTTCAGACTCTAGAAATACCTTGGATTGAAGCTAAGTTAAGACATCAGAATGATCTACGATTCAAGTAAATTTTGAGACTCTAGAAAGTCTTAGGTCTGAAACTAAACTAAGAACAAAAGAATACGATTGAAGCCAAAGTAAGACGTAAGATTGAAGCTTAGTCTTAGGAAGACCTACAATTGAAGCCAACCTAAGACTATTGAAAGACCTCCATTTGAAGTTGAACTAAGACTATATGTAGAATCCACGATCGAAGCTTATTTAAGACATACGACTGGAGCTAATTCGTGTCTTTTATATACCTACGATTGTATTTAGAGAGGAAAGATACATTTTTTAAGCTAAGCTATGTCCTGGTTCAGTTCTAGTTCAGGTTGTAGTTCAGGTTCTAGTTCAGGTAATAGTTCAGGTTCTAGTTCAGTTCTAGTTCAGTTCTAGTTCAGTTCTAGTTCAGTTCTAGTTCAGTTCTAGTACAGTTCTAGTTCAGTTCTAGTTCAGTTCTAGTTCAGTTCTAGTTCAGTTCTAGTTCAGTTCTAGTTCAGTTCTAGTTCAGTTCTAGTTCAGTTCTAGTTCAGTTCTAGTTCAGTTCTAGTTCAGTTCTAGTTCAGTTCTAGTTCAGTTCTAGTTCAGTTCTAGTTCAGTTCTAGTTCAGTTCTAGTTCAGTTCTAGTTCAGGTTCTAGTTCAGATTCTAGTTCCAGTTCAGGTTGTAGTTCAGGTCCTAGTTCAGTTCTATTTCAGTTCTAGTTCAGGTTCTAGTTCAGGTTCTACATCAACTTCTAGTTCAGCATCTATTCAGGTTCTAGTTCAGGTTCTACTTCACCTTCTAGTTCAGGTTCTAGTTCAGGTCCTTGTTCAGTTCTATTTCAGGTTCTACTTCAGCTTCTAGTTGAGCATCTATTCAGGTTCTAGTTCCAGTTCAGGTTCTACTTCTGCTTCTAGTTCAGGTTCTAGTTCAGGTTCTACTTCAGCTTCTAGTTCAGCATCTATTCAGGTTCTAGTTCCAGTTCAGATTCTATTTCAGCTTCTAGTTCAGGTCCTAGTTCTGGTTCTAGTTCAGGTCCTAGTTCAGTTCTGTTTCAGTTCTATTTCAGTTCTAGTTTAGGTTCTAGTTCAGGTTCTAGTTTAGGTTCTAGTTCTGGTTAGAGTTCAAGTTCCGCTCCTAGTTCAGGTTCTAGTTCCAGTTCAGGTTCTACTTCAGCTTCTAGTTCAGATTTTAGTTCAGGTCCTAGTTCAGTTCTATTTCAGTTCTAGTTCTAGTTCAGGTTCTAGTTCAGGTTCTATTCAGGTTCTACTTCAGCTTCTAGTTCAGCATCTATTCATGTTCTAGTTCAGGTTCTAGTTCCAGTCCAGGTTCTACTTAAGCTTCTAGATCAGCATCTATTCAGGTTCTAGTTCAGGTTCTAATTCAGGTTCTAGTTCAGTTCTATTTCAGTTCTAGTTCAGATTCTACTTCAATTTCTAGTTCAGGTTCTAGTTCAGGTTCTAGTTCAGGTTCTACTTCAGCTTCTACTTCAGGTTATATAGCAGGTTCTAGTTCAGGTTATAGTTCAAGTTCAGCTTCTATTTCATGTTATATTACAGGTTCTAGTTCTGGTTCTAGCTCAAATTCAGCATCTAGTGCAGGTTCTAGTTCAACTTCTACTTCAGGTTATATAGCAGGTTCTAGTTCAGGTTCCTCTTCAGGTTCTAGTTCAAGTTCAGCTTCTAGTTTAGGCTTTAGTTCAGGTTCTAGTTCGCTTCTGGTTCAGGTTCTAGTTGAGTTCTAGTTCAGTGTAGTTCTTGTTCAGGACATCATTTAATAGCATTTTGGTTTACTTCCTAGCCAGTTTAAACACTGCTTTTGCCTAATTTGTTAGCATTCCCGGCTTCCTTTAACTCATTTTAATTGCATTTAAATCAATCATTTTATACAACTTTAAAAAAACCTTTAAACTTTAAAAGCTTCCAAGGATTTTCTTCTCCCTCCTACTCTAGCACACAAAAATCATAGTCTTAAAAAAGCCTTCTCTATAAAAGATGTTTCCAATTTCTTCCCCAACCTAAATGCAGGCCTGTTGCATAGAAAAAATTTGCACATTTTTTCATAGTCTGGCTTAGCTTTTGCAAAATAACATAAACGCATAATGGACATTCCTTACTCCTCGTTTTAAAGATGGATGGATAGATGGATGGATGGATGGATGGCTGACAGAAATGTGACTATGTCTACATATGAGCTAAGTATTGCATGAAACAAAGCAACGTTGGTGGTCTGAGTAGGTTGTGCAAGTGAAAAAAGATGGATGGTTGAGTGGTGTAAAAGTGTCTGGTCTATAAATGAATTGTCGTTGTTGCTGTTTTTGTTGTCCTTTTAGCCTTCCACAACGAGACTTGGTTACCACAACTACATGAGTATTCCATACATGAACATGCAAACGCAGTCTTTAATTTGACCAGACGTTTTTGGATTGGGTGACACACGGTCAGTCCGAAACTCTTTGCATGTGTTTGTTTTTCCTTGTTTGCATTTTTATGCTTCTTGTTGTGGTTGTTGCTATTGCTGTTTTTGGTTTTAGTTTTGTTGTATTGTCCAACAATCTTTTGAGGCATGAAGTGTCTATGTGGTGCATACAACATTTTGTTCTACAATATGTGTATGTGTGGAAAGGTTTTTTTTGTTGTTGTTTGGTTATGCCTGGTTAAATACAGGGAGATTTCAAAACAGAAGTTTTGGGAAAAGTTGTGTTTCAGAATGCAACTGATCTAGAATATGATCTATAACAGAACTAGAACAGAACTAGAACAGAACTAGAACAGAACTAGAACAGAACTAGAACAGAACTAGAACAGAACTAGAACAGAACTAGAACAGAACTAGAACAGAACTAGAACAGAACTAGAACAGAACTAGAACAGAACTAGAACAGAACTAGAACAGAACTAGAACAGAACTAGAACAGAACTAGAACAGAACTAGAACAGAACTAGAACAGAACTAGAACAGAACTAGAACAGAACTAGAACAGAACTAGAACAGAACTAGAACAGAACTAGAACAGAACTAGAACAGAACTAGAACAGAACTAGAACAGAACTAGAACAGAACTAGAACAGAACTAGAACAGAACTAGAACAGAACTAGAACAGAACTAGAACAGAACTAGAACAGAACTAGAACAGAACTAGAACAGAACTAGAACAGAACTAGAACAGAACTAGAACAGAACTAGAACAGAACTAGAACAGAACTAGAACAGAACTAGAACAGAACTAGAACAGAACTAGAACAGAACTAGAACAGAACTAGAACAGAACTAGAACAGAACTAGAACAGAACTAGAACAGAACTAGAACAGAACTAGAACAGAACTAGAACAGAACTAGAACAGAACTAGAACAGAACTAGAACAGAACTAGAACAGAACTAGAACAGAACTAGAACAGAACTAGAACAGAACTAGAACAGAACTAGAACAGAACTAGAACAGAACTAGAACAGAACTAGAACAGAACTAGAACAGAACTAGAACAGAACTAGAACAGAACTAGAACAGAACTAGAACCTAATTTAGAAGCTGAACTAGAATTTGAACTGGAAGCTGAACTCGAATCTGAACTGGAACCTGAACTAGAACCTGAACTAGATTCAGAACTAGGACGAGAACCAGAACTAGATCCTGAACTAGAACCTGAACTAGAATCTGAACTGGAACCTGAACAAAATCCTGGACTAGAACCTGAGCTAGAACCTGAACTAGATCATAAACTAGAACCTGAGCTAGAACCTGAACTAGGACGAGAACCAGAACTAGAATCTGAACTGAAACCTGAACTAGATCCTGAACTAGACCTGAACTAGATCCTGAACTAGAACTAGAACCTGAACTAGAACCTGAACTTGAACCTGAACTAGAACCTGAACTAGATCCTGAAGTTGAACCTGAACTAGAACCTGAACTAGAACTAGAACCTGAACTAGAACCTGAACTTGAACCTGAACCTGAACTAGAACCTGAACTAGATCCTGAAGTTGAACCTGAACTAGAACCTGAACTAGATCCTGAAGTTGAACCTGAACTAGAACCTGAACTAGAGCCTGAACTAGAATCTGAACTAGAACCTGATCTAGAACTAGAATCTGAACTAGATCCTGAAGTTGAACCTGAACTAGAACCTGAACTAGATCCTGAAGTTGAACCTGAACTAGAACCTGAGCTACAACCTGAACTAGAACCTGAACTAGAACCTGAACTAGGACTAGAACCTGAACTAGATCCTGAACCTGAACTAAAATCTGAACTGGAACCTGAACTAGAACCTGAACTAGAACCTGAACTAGAACTAGAACCTGAACTAGAACCAGAACTAGAACCCGAACTAGAACCTGAACTAGAATCTGAACTAGATCATGAAGTTGAACCTGAACTAGAACCTGAATTAGAACCTGAACTAGAACCTGAACTAGAACCTGAACTAGAATCTGAACTGGAACCTGAACTAGGACTAGAACTTGAACTAAAATCTGAACAAAAATCTGAGCCTGAACTAGAATCTGAACTAGAACCTGATCTAGAACTAGAATCTGAACTAGATCCTGAAGTTGAACCTGAACTAGAACCTGAGCTACAACCTGAACTAGAACCTGAACTAGGACTAGAACCTGAACTAGAACCTGAACTAGAACCTGAACTTGAACCTGAACTAGAACCTGAACTAGAACCTGAACTAGAATCTGAACTGGAACCTGAACTAGGACTAGAACTTGAACTAAAATCTGAACTGGAACCTGAACGAGAACCTGAACTAGAGCCTGAACTAGAACTAAACTAGATTTGCTTCTAGCTCAGATTATTTACTCCACTTTCAAAAACACCCTGTCCCTGAAAGTGCTGTATATGTTGCAGAGCCGTTTTTTATCTTTATACTCATATAGGCGGCTGCAGCAATGAAAATACATCTAACTACACATATATAGTAGACCCATAGTGTGGGTTGCATGCAACCAACAAAATTTGTTGCTGCTATTACATCAATACACATGGACAAACACTCATCCTCCTTACAAAATGTGGCGGCCTCCTCTGTTCTTACTTATATGCACATAAAAGTACATATGACGACTACATGGGCAGTTTTTTTTTTGTTTAAAATTGTTTCATTTTGCTTTTTTCCAGTTGCCGCTCCCGAGTAGATATTTTTGATGTTTTATGATAGGTTTTTTGTAGCTGCTGCTATTGCTGCAAGTGGTATGTGCTATAGCTGTGGTTGTTGCTTTATGCTTTGTGCCCATAAATTGCATTAACATTGTTTGTTTGTTGTTTTTGTTTTGTTTTGCATTTTTGTTTATTTTTTTTCTTGTTTTTGCATGTCTATAAAACTCAGAAGTCATGTGTGTCGGTTAGTATGTGGCAAGTATCATTTGTTGCAGTAACAATGAATGCTATTTTTTGCATGCCTGCATGTTGCTGATTGGTTGAAATTTGTATGCTTTTCATTATGAAGTATTTTTAATTTTAGGGTCTGGGAATGCAAAATACAAAATGGATGATGATGATTGCAGTTTGGCAAAAAAAAAAATATTGAAAATTTTTTCAAAAATTTTGTAGGTATTTTTTTAATAAAAATTCATTTGAGAAGAAAAATCTTTGTGAGGAAGTTGAAATTGTAAAGAAATGGTTTAATTGCACTTTGCTTAAACAATTTTAAAGTGAAGGAGAGTTTGAGTAAAGCTTTTATGTCTAGGGAATCAATTTAGTTGAAGCTAGTTTGATTGTTGCAAATCTGATATTCACTTAGTTTTAGTATGGAATTTGTTTGTGAAGAAATCGTTTTATTTTTTTTTTGAAAAAGCTAAATTTTCGGGAAAAATTTTCAGTTTCTTGTGATATTCAAAATTATTATAAAAAATTTAGATGTTTTGGGAACTTAGTGTTTATTTTTTCATAAATTTACGGTTTTCTTTTGTGAAATGATAGATTTTGGAGAAAGTTATGAATTTTTTGTGAAATACATAAGTGATTTTGTGCAAAAATGTTAAATAAATTAATAATTATCGCTTTTTATTGTGAAACTGGCGTTTTGTGAAATTGGCGATTTTTATAAAATTTTACACTTTTGTTTAATTTTAATGTTGTTGGTAAAATAACCGATTTTTTAATTTTTTTACGAAATAAGCGATTTTTGTAAAATTGGCGTTTTTTGGATTTATAGCGATTTTTTTAAATTAATGATTTGTGCGATATCTATAGACTTTTTTGTGATATCAAAGATTAGTAACTTTTATAAAATATGCGTTTTTACAATTTAAAGTGATTTTTTGTAAAATTTTTATTTTGCGAATTTTTTTGTTAAATTGGCGATTTTTTTATTTTGGAGCGATTTTGCATTTAATTAATATTTTTGAGTTTTTTCTTGATATCAACAATTTTTATTATAAAATTAAATATTTTTTTTTATATTAGCGATTTTTTGAAATAGGCGTTTTTTAAATTAGCGATTTTTTTTAATGATATTAGCTGTTTCTGTATAAAAACGTATTATTTTTGTAACACAGACATTTTAATGTTAAATTAAGGATTTCTTTGTGAAATTAAAATATTTTATGAAATAAGCGATTTTTGTAAAATTAGCTTTTTTTGGATTTATAGCGATTTTTTTAAATTAATTATTTGTGCGATATCTATAGACTTTTTTGTGATATCGAAGATTAGTAATTTTTATAAAATATGCGTTTTAACAATTTTTAGCGATTTTTTGTATAATTTATATTTTGCTGATGTAAACGATTTTTTTGTTAAATTGGTGATTTTTTTATATTGGATTTTGAGTTTAATTAATATTTTTCAATTTTTTCTTGATATCAACAATTTTTATTATAAAATTAAATATTTTTTTTTATATTAGCGATTTTTTGAAATAGGCGTTTTTTAAATTAGCGATTTTTTATGATATTAGCTGTTTCTGTATAAAAACGTATTATTTTTGTATCACAAATATTTTAATGTTAAATTAAAGATTTTTTTGTGAAATTAAAATATTTTATGAAATAAGCGATTTTTGTAAAATTGGCGTTTTTTGGATTTATAGCGATTTTTTTTAAATTAGTAGTAATTTTAGTAATTAGTAATTTTTATAAAATATATGCGTTTTAAAAATTTTTAGCGATTTTTTGTATAATTTTTATTTTGCTGATGTAAACGATTTTTTTTGTTAAATTGGCGATTTTTTTATTTTGGAGCGATTTTGCATTTAATTAATATTTTTGAGTTTTTTCTTGATATCAACAATTTTTATTATAAAATTAAATATTTTTTTTTATATTAGCGATTTTTTGAAATAGGCGTTTTTTTAAATTAGCGATTTTTTTAATGATATTAGCTGTTTCTGTATAAAAACGTATTATTTTTGTAACACAGACATTTTAATGTTAAATTAAGGATTTCTTTGTGAAATTAAAATATTTTATGAAATAAGCGATTTTTGTAAAATTAGGATTTATAGCGATTTTTTTTTAAATTATAGACTTTTTTATGATATCAAAGATTAGTAACTTTTATAAAATATGCGTTTTTACAATTTAAAGTGATTTTTTGTAAAATTTTTATTGTGCTGATGTAAACGATTTTTTTTTTGTTAAATTGGCGATTTTTTGATTTTGGAGCGATTTTGCATTTAATTAATATTTTTGAGTTTTTTCTTGATATCAACAATTTTTATTATAAAATTAAATTTTTTTTTTAGTTTTTTTTAGAGATTTTTTGAAATAGGCGTTTTTTTAAATTAGCGATTTTTTTAATGATATTAGCTGTTTCTGTATAAAAATGTATTATTTTTGTATCATAAACATTTTAATGTTAAATTAAAGATTTTTTTGTGAAATTAAAATATTTTATGAAATAAGCGATTTTTGGTCATAAGCTAAATTTTTGCAAAACATTTTAAGTTTAAATAAGCAATTGAAATGTTCATGTTTTAGAAATTATTACAATAGTCGTCAAGCTTGTGTATGGCGTTTACCCGTTTATCAAAATTGTTAGAATTTTATCAATAAAGTAAATGAGCTGGAGTGGGAATTTATTACTGTCTTTCCTTCTATCAAAAATGTCCATTTATAAAACTCAAGTAGAACTCGGAATATCGAATGTTTGAATTTTAAATGTGTTTAGATGTTTGGTTGTTTGGATTTATAACAATTTTTTTTAATTAATGCTATTGTGCGATATCAACCAGCTTTTTTGTGAAATCAAAAATTAGCATTTTTATAAAATATGTTTTTTTTTAAATAGTATTTTTAGATTTTGTAGCGTTTTGTTGTATTTTTTGTTGATATATGCGAGTTTTGTGATATCAATAACTTTTTTTATAAAATTAGAGAGTTTTTTTTTGTTAAATAAGTGATTTTTGAGAAATAGGCGTTTTTGTGAAATTAGCGTTTTTTTATTTTCTAGCGATTTTTGTATAATTCATTATTTTTTCTGATATAAATGAGTTTTTTTGTAATTTAACAATTTGTTTTTTTGAAACTTAGATATTTTTAGTCAAATTAGCGATTTTTAAGAAATAGGCGTTTTTTTTGTAAAATTTGTCTTGTAGCGATAATAAACAAGTTTTTGTGATTTTTTTATGCATATCGAGTTTTGTGATATCAATAACTTTTTTTATGAAATTAGAGAGTTTTTTGTTAAATAAGTGATTTTTAAGAAATAGGCGTTTTTGTGAAATTAGCGTTTTTTTTTATTTTGTACCGATTTTTGTATAATTCATTGTTTTTTCTGATATAAATGAGTTTTTTTTGTAATATTTGTTTTTTCAAAAATTAGATATTTTTAGTCAAATTAGCGATTTTTAAGAAATAGGCGTTTTTTTGTAAATTTGATTTTGTAACGATTTTTTGTATAAATAATAAACGTGTTTTTGTTATATCAATAATTTTTTTTTATGCAACTATCGATTTTTTTTGAATAAGTAATTTTTATGAAATTGGCGTTTTTTTTAATGTAAAGCGATTTTTTGTAAAATTAAAATTTTTTTTGCTGATATTTAAAAGGGTTTTGTGATATAATTTTTTTTACGAAATTAGAGATTTTTTATTAAATAAGCGATTTTTAAGATATAGGCGTTTTTTTAACTCATAAAGTTTGAAGCGATTTTTTTGTAAAATTATAACTTATTTTAATATAAAAGAGTTTTTTGTGATATCGAAGATTTTTTTTTGGTTAAATAAACTGTTAAAAATTAATGAGAACAAGAACTATTTCCAAACGATTAAAAGTTTTATTGATGAATATGAAAAATAAAATTTTCATTAGTTATATAAAAAACAAAGCCAACTATGATTAAAATATTAATGCAAATTCAAAGTATGTTATGTATTAGGTTTACAATATTAAGTAGAGTAAGATTTTCAACATAAACGATTTTTAAGAAATAGGCGTTTTTTGATTTTACAGCGATAATTAATATTTTTCTGATATAAATGCGTTTTTATGTGATATCAAAATTTGTTTATGAAATTAGACATTTTTTAAATGAACAAATTTTATGAAATGTCGTTTTTTGTGAAATTATCGATTTTTCAAATTTGAAGCGATTTTTTTTTAATTTAAATTTTTTTCTGATTATAAGTTTTTTTGTAATAAAATTAGATTTTTTTTGTTAATTAAGCGAGTTTAAAGAAATAGGCTTATTTAATATCAAAGATTTTTTTATGAATTTAATGATTTTTTATTGAATAGGCGATTTTTAAGATATAGGCGCTTTTTTGTGAAATTAGCGTTTTTTTAATTTTAAAGCGATTTTTTGTAAAATTAAATTATTTTTGAGAGGTATTTGTGATATCAATGATTTTTTTATGAAATTAGAGATTTTATAAGAGTTTTTTGTAATATCAAGGTTTTTTTTGTTAAATAAGCGATTTTTAAGAAATTAGCATTTTTTTGATTTTGCAGCGATTTTTTTGAATAATTAATATTTTTACTGATAGAAATTAGTTTTTTGTAATATCGAAGATTTTTTTTATGAATTTAGAGATTTTTTGTTGAATAGGCGATTTTTAAGATATAGGCGCTTTTTTGCGAAATTAGCTTCTTTTTAATTTTGAAGCGATTTTTTTGTAAAATTAAATTTTTTTCTGATTATAAGAGGTTTTTGTGAATTATAAGAGGTTTTTTTTTATGAAAATAGAGATTTTTTATTAAATAAGCGATTTTTAAGAAATATGCTTTTTTGTGGAATTTGCTTGTTTTTGATTTTGCAGCGATTTTTTTAATAATTTATATTTTTACTGATAAACAAGTTGTTTGTAATATCAAATATTTTTTTTATAATTTTAGAGTTTTTTTTTGTTGAATAGGCGATTTTTAAGATATAGGCGCTTTTTTGTGAAATTAGCGTTTTTTTTAATTTTGAAGAATTTTTTTGAAAAATTAAATTTTTTCTAATATTTAAGTTTTTGTGATATTAAAATCTTTTTATGAAAATAGAGATTTTTTATTAAATAAGCGATTTTTAAGAAATATGAATTTTTGTGAAAATTGTTTTTTTTTTTTTTTGATTTTGCAGCGATTTTTTTTGTAATAATTAATATTTTTACTGATAAACAAGTTGTTTGTAATATCAAATATTTTTTTTATAATTTTAGAGTTTTTTTTTTTTGAATAGGCGATTTTTAACATATAGGCGCTTTTTTGTTAAATTGGCGTTTTTTAATTTTGAAGCAATTTTTTGTTAAATTAAATTTTTTTCTGATTATAAGAGGTTTTTGTGAATTATAAGAAAATTTTATGAAAATAGAGATTTTATATTAAATAAGCGATTTTTAAGAAATATGCTTTTTTGTGCGATTTGCAGCGTTTTTTTAATAATTAATATTTTTACTGATAAACAAGTTGTTTGTAATATCAAATATTTTTTTTAATTTTAGAGTTTTTTTTTGTTGAATAGGCGATTTTTAAGATATAGGCGCTTTTTTGTTAAATTGACGTTTTTTTTAATTTTGAAGAGTTTTTTTGAAAAATTAATTTTTTTCTGATATTTAAGAGGTTTTTGTGAATTATAAGAGTTTTTTTTTATGAAAATAGAGATTTTTTATTAAATAAGCGATTTTTAAGAAATAGACGTATTTAAAATTTCGAAGCGATTTTTTGTAAAACTAAAATTTGTTTTGACATATAATAGTTTTTTGTGATATCAAAGATTTTTAGGTAACATAAGCGATATTTAAGAAAAATGCGTTTTTTGTGAAATTAGCGTTTTTTAATATTGCAGCGATTTTTTATATTTTTACTGATATAGTTGTTTGAAATATCAAAGATTTTTTTTGGAAATTTGAATTTTTTTTTATTTTTACTGAAATTAAAGATGTTTTGTTATATTAGCGAGTTTTATGAAAAATATGTTTTGTAGCGATTTTTATCATAATTAATATTTTTTCTGATAGAATTTAGTTTTTTGTAATATCATCGATTTTTTTTAATGAAATTATACATTTTTTATTAAATAATCTATTTTAATGAAATAGGCGTTTTTTTTATTTTGTAGCGATTTTTTATATTATTAATATTGTTAATGATAAAAAACCAACTATGAATTTCAGTTCCAATACATATATTTTTTTTCGTGCGTGATTTTCGAAAGTTGACATTATATGGTACCAATTATGGACCGATCGACATACAATTAGTTCGTTTGATTTATTTTTATATGAAACTTATTTCTGTTGAATTTTATGTGGATAAAAATATTTTTAAAAGATTTATGCTCGTAAAAGTAATTTGCGAAAGTGGGCCTTATATGGGAGCTATGTATAATCAATTAAGAATCGATCTGCACATAATTTGTATGAGTGATCTATTTTTATATAAATCTTATTAGTGGACAAATTTGTGTGGATATCTATCTGAATGTAATATCTAGTTGAAATGACTAAAAAGTCATTTGGAAGAAATATCATTTTATTTTCCAAAGTGGTTACTTTTTGGTAATTTTGTTTATTAGTTAAATATTTATATCTAAATTGTTTTCCTAAGCATTTTAATAAAAAATTGGGTTATTAGTTTGTTGGATTAACGATTACTAGTATGAATTTTAAGCGGTTACTCGTGTAAAATTTTATAAGTTAGCGAAAATGTCTTTAGTAATTAAATTTAAAATTTATTAATAGAAAGTCGTTTGGGTAAAGTAACGAGTTATTTTTCAAAGTGGTTACTTTTTGGTAATTTTGGTTTTTAGTTAAAATTTCATTTATAAATGGATTTTTCATGTAATTTTATAAAAATCAAGATAATAATTTTGAGAAATTAACCATTATTTAGCCAAATTTTAAGCGGTTACTCGTTTAAAAATTCATAATTTATGTCAATTTTTTTATGTAGTTAAATTTAAAATTAATAAAAAGTAGATTGGGTAAGGTAACGATTAATTTTTGAAAGTGGTTACTTTTTGGTAATTTTGATTTTTAGTTAAAATTTCATTTATCAATGGATTTTTCAAGTAATTTTATAAAAATAAAGATAAAAATTTTGTGGGATTAACGATTACTTAGCCGAATTTTTAGCGGTTACTCGTTTAAAAATTCATAATTTATGGCAACTTTCTTATATGGTTAAATTTAAATTTAATAAAAAGTCGTTTGCATGAAGTAAAGAGTTATTTTTCAAAGTGGTTACTTTTTGGTAATTTAGGTTTGTAGTTAAAATTTCCTTTATAAATGGATTTTTCAAGTATTTTTATAAAAATCAAGATAAAAATTTTGTGGGATTAACGATTACTTAGCCGAATTTTAAGCGGTTACTCGTTGAAAAATTCATAATTTATGCAAAATTTCGTATGTATTTAAATTTAAAATTAATAATAAGTAGGTTGGGTAAAGTAACGAGTTATTTTTCAAAGTGGTTACATTTTGGTAATTTTGGATTTTAGTTCAAATTTCATTTATAAATGTATTTTTTATGTATTTTTATAAAAATAAAGAAAATAAATTTGTAGGATTATCGATTACTTAGCCGAATTTTAAGCGGTTACTCATTGAAAAATTCATAATTTATTTCAGATTTCTTATGTAGTTAAATTTAAAATTCATTAAAAGTCGGTCAAAGTGGTTACTTTTTGGTAATTTTAGGTTTTAATTCAAATTTCATTTATAAATGTATTTTTCATGTATTTTTATAAAAATAAAAAAAATAAATTTGTAGGATTAACGATTACTTAGTTGAATTTTAAGCGGTTACTCGTTTAAAAATTTATATGCTAAATTTCTTATGTAGTTAAATTTAAAATTAATAAAAAGTAGATTGGGTAAAGTAACTATATATTTTTCAAAGTGGTTACTTTTTGGTAATTTTGATTTTTAGTTCAAATTTCATTTATAAATGGATTTTTCAAGTAATTTTATAAAAATAAAGATAAAAATTTTGTGGGATTAACGATTACATAGCCGAATTTTTAGCGGTTACTTGTTTAAAAATTTTTAATTTATGCAAAATTTCGTATGTAGTTAAATTTAAAATTAATAAAAAGTAGGTTGGGTAAAGTAACGATTAATTTTTCAAAGTGGTTACTTTTTGGTAATTTTGATTTTTAGTGCAAATTTTGTTTATAAGTGGATTCCTCATGGAGATTTATATAAAATCCGAAAATAATTTTCTTGGGATAAAGTTTAATTAATTAAATTTTAAGCGGTTATTACTTGATTTAAGTGGTTACTCGTTTAAAAATTTATAATTTATGGAAAATTTCTTATGTTGATAAATTTAAAATTAATAGAAAGAGGTTTGGGTGAA
The DNA here is from genome assembly GCF_958450345.1 of Calliphora vicina. Lineage (NCBI taxonomy): Eukaryota > Metazoa > Arthropoda > Insecta > Diptera > Calliphoridae > Calliphora > Calliphora vicina. The sequence continues at coordinate 111,047,817 of NC_088783.1, read as the reverse complement.
GTGCTTAACTTCAGGATGTGTTATTTTTGTTACAACCCTCTTATAAGTTTCATTGTTTAAATGAAATGAAAAAAAAAGTTCTCCCATATGGCCCCCAACATATTTCATTGATCTATTCTCATTGAGTATTCAAAACACAGATAAAGTAAGCAAAAAGCTTTTGTTTCTCTTTACCACTACCATTATAATTGTTTCTCCCCTTTGTTGGGGCCCATCTCACTCTCTCAATACATGGACATTATAAAGCTTTTATAGCTGCTTCATTTAGATCTCTGAGTAACGGTCTTATTAAACCCCCCACCACCTTCTTTTTGGGTGTAGCAGTGTATGTGGGAGAGTATTGCTTTGTCTCCATATTTGTGATATAGTGTTGTTGTTGTTGTTTAAGCTTTTAATGTGGGAGATTCAGATTTGTTGTAAATTAATTTGAGTGTTTTTTTTTTTTGATTTTAATACAAAATTTGCAATTGCGTGCTAAGATTTAATTTTATTGTTATTTTTGTTGTTGTTGTTGTCTCTGAGCATTGTTTGTTTAGCCGATCGCCATTATTGCGCATTTAGAATTATTGTTTTTTTTGTTGTTAATGTTATTGTTGTTGTTGCATTTTAAGAAAAACCCAAAAGGGGGAGTTTTTTTTTTGCGGCTTTTACTCTTTGGTTAATATAATTTATAAAGATGACTTAATTTTTTAGGTTTTTTTTGGGACTAATTTTAACTTATCCTTATAAGGTCACTAAAGGATAAGTAATAATAATAATTTTTATGAAAATTTAATTTATATTTGTTTCTTTTTTTTTAATTTATATTTTAAATAAGCCATAAAATTAATGTTGTACTTATCGAAAATGTTAATATTTTAATTGTAAAGGAAAAATACATACAAATAATATAAATTAAAAAATCGTAAAATGAAGAGGGACTTATTTACAATGAAAATAAACCAGCAAACAATTTGTAAAGGAATCCTGTAAAGATATAGCAAAATTAGCAACCAAAGATTTAAAATAAAGGAAAAGTTTTATAAATTAAGAAATTACTGTTAAATTTTAAGACAATTGTATTAAAATTTAAGTTAATCGAGAAAGATACTTTCAAATTTATTTTGAATTTAAAAAATAAAATTTCGTTAAGATTTTTTTTAATAGCTAAGTTAACAAATTTGACATAGTTAAGTTGTATTTCTTACAGGCAATACAAATCGTTAAACAATTTTGTTGGAATTCTTTCAGTTAAAAAAATTAAAGTTTCGTTAAGTTTTGTTTTCTTCGTTAGGTCTAAAAATTTAACAAGGTTTAAAAGTATTTTATATAGGCTTTTTAAATATTTAAACTAATTTTTTCCATTTCGTTGGGTTTAAAAATAAAAGTTTCGTTAAGTTTTTTTTTCTCAATTAAGACCAAAAATTGTGTACTGTTTAATTGTATTTTATATAGGCTATTTAAATATATAAAGAAAATTATTGTAATTTATTTAGTTTAAAAATTATAGTTTCGTTAAGTTTTTTTTCTCCATTAAGCCCAAAAATGGTATACAGTTTAAAAGTATTTTATATAGGCTATTTAAATACATAAAGAAAATTTTTCTAGATTTTTTAGTTTAAAAACTAAAGTTTCGTTAAGTTTTTTTTTCTTCGTTAAGTCTAAAAATTTAAAACAGTTTAAAAGTATTTTATATAGGCTTTCTAAATATTTAAACACGTTTTTTTATTTCGTTGGGTTTAAAAATTAAAGTTTCGTTAAGTTTTTGTTTCTCCAATAAGGCCAAAAATTGTATACTGTTTAATTGTATTTTATATAGGCTATTTAAATATATAAAGAAAATTATTCTAATTTTTTTAGTTTAATAATTAAAGTTTCGTTAAGTTTTTTTTTTCTTCGTTAAGTCCAAAAATTTTATATAATTTAAAAAAATTTTATATAAGCTATAATAATAATTAAGCAGATTTGTTTTACTTCGTTCAGTTTAAAATATAAAGTTTCGTTAAGTTTTTTTTTCTTCCTTAAGTCCAAAAATTGTACTAAGATTTAAATTATTTTTTATAGGCTTTAAAAATATATAAAAAAATTGGTTGTAATTCATTAAGTTTAAAATATAAAGTTTCGTTAAGTTTTTTTTTCTTCGTTAAGTTTTAAAATTTAATATAAATTTATATTATTTCATTCTGGCTATACAAATACTTCAACAAATTTGTTCTATGTCATTGAGTTTTGAAGTTAGACTTTCGTTAAGTTTTTTTGTTCTTCGTTAAGTGCAAAAATTTTATATAACTTTAAAGTAAGTTTTATAGGCTTTATAAATATTTAAAAAAAATAGTTGTAGTTAGTTCAGTTTAAAATATAAAGTTTCGTTAAGTTTTTTTTTCTTCGTTAAGTTTTAAAATTTAACATAAATTTATATTATTTCATTCTGGCTATACAAATACTTCAACAAATTTGTTCTATGTCGTTGAGTTTTGAAATTAGACTTTCGTTAAGTTTTTTTATTCTTCGTTAAGTTCAAAAATTGTATATAATTTTGAAGTATTTTGTACAGGCTTTATAAATATTTAAATTAATTTTATGTAGTTCTTTTAGTTTAAAAGTTAAAGTTTCGTTAAGTTTTATTATTCTTCGTTAAGTTTTAAAATTTGACATAGATTTATAGTATTTTATTTTGACTATACAAATACTTCAACAAATTCGTTCTATGTCGTTGAGTTTTGAAATTAGACTTTCGTTAAGTTTTTTTATTCTTCGTTAAGTCCAAAAATTTGACTCAGTTTAATGGAATTTTATATAATGAATGTTTTTACACTTATAAATTTTGTTTTAATTGAAAAATAAAGTTTCGTTAAATCAAAAATTCTGTTAGTTTTGAAAACTATACAAAAATTCACTGGGAAATAATGTCATTTGTTTCCTTACAACATTATTTCTTTCTCGTACTTGTAATAATATCAATAAAAATAAGGATCATCTCCGAATGGCACCAGATACTACAAAAAATAAAAACAATATTTAATATTTTCAAGCCATTGTTGCATTTGCATTGCCTGACAAAAGTCAATGATCTTAAGCAACTGACTTTAATTGGCAATTGGAAACCTTTAACCCAAAAAAAAACAACATACAAATACACAAAAAAACCTAAAAACAAAATATAAATAAAACTGCTAAACTCGTAAAGATCCCCAAAGAGATTAAAAAGGACAATAATGTGAAGTTTTATGGCACAACTACTCAATATGAAGCGGCTACTCTTTCTGTCACTCCTTTTCGCCCCTCTCTTTTTCCCACTCTCTTTGTCTTAACAATTTGAACACTTGAAACTGTTTGTGTTACAAAGAAATTACTACCAACGTATTGTTAAATTAACATTGATAGTAATAATCCTGTCTGTCTCTCGCTTGTACCTCTAAAAGTGTGACAGTCAGTTTGTTTGGCTGACTTTTAGTTAGTTTTGTTGGTACGTTGGTACGATCATCTAAAGTAATATCATCTTTATAAGGAAAGCGATAAAATTACACGCAATTGCCAAAAAATATATAAAAGGATTCTTTCATTTCAAAGTAACAAATGCAAAAATTAAATAATAATTGCAGGAGTAATCAGAAGGGAAGGTAAAAAACGACTTGAAGGATCGCTACTAGCGATCTTACATTAAATAGTTTAGAAGAACTTTGTATTAAAAATTGAGGGAAATTATAAGACTAATAAAAGTGAACAAATTTGACAACAGTCTTGCCCTGACCACTATAGATCGCCTTTTGACTGTCAGTTTGACAATTCAAAAATAAGGAAACTTATGTCAATAATTTTGAAATTTAGATTTTTTCACTTTTAGTTTTTTAACAAAACTCTTCTATAAATTTTAAAATAATAAAAAATGTAGACACAATTTAATAGCAAATACAATTCCCTATCCATTGATATATAATATGTCTAAATATTTGTTTTTGTATGTCAAAATAATGAACGTCAAAATTAACAACTCACTGTAAAATGCTAGCAGCTGGTAGGTTTCTCATATAATCATATTTAAAGGACACAAGTTTACTTCCTTCAATATGTCAAATATTAAAGATAAAATAAACATATTACATAGCAATGAAAAGGAAATTGTGTCTAGTTTTCAAAAATATATAAATAGTTGCACTTTTTTAATATTTATAGAACACTATGGTTAAATGAAGATCAAAAAATTAAAAGTGGATTTTTTTGAAAAAGTATTGAAACTTAACATTAAAAATCTTGGTATTTAAGAAAGATATTAAAATAATTGTTAAATATGATTTAAATAAGAGTATTAGGAATTGAATAATGTTTAATGTAGTTTAAATATTACAATATTTAACATATTGTATATAATTTTGTGTAAAACGGAAAAAGTTTTAAAAATAATTTTGTGTTTTTTAACAAAAGTCTTTTATAAAATTTAAAATAAGTAGAATTGTTGTACATTTTTAAAAACTAGACACTATTAACTATCCATAGATATATAATATGTCTAACTATTACTTCCTAAATAACAAATTAATAAACGTCAAATTTAACAACTCACTGTAAACTGTTAACAACAACTTTTAATTCTGTCAATTTCAACTGCTTTCAGTTTGTCTTGTATTAAAGACAAAATAGACATTTTATATATCAATGAACAGGAAATTGTGTCTAGTTTTCAAATCTGTATAAATAAATTAATTATTGAAATAAAATTATAACAATTTTGTTAAATAAAGAGCAAAATGTGAAAAGTAGGTTTTATTTTTGAAAAAATATTGAAACTTAACTTTTAATATCTTGATATTTGCTAAAGATATTGAAATGATTTTAATACATATTTGAAATCAGAATATAAGGAAACTAAACATGATGGACATACATTAAATAATGAGATAATTTACACACTGTAAATAATTTTGTGAAAAACGGGAAATTTTAAAAATATATTTTTTTTTGTTTTTTAGCTAATGTCTTCTATAAATTTAGAACTAAATGGAATTGTTATATATTTATGAAAAGTAGACTATATTCCCTATTTACTGATATACAATATGTCTAATTTTTATTCCTTTATGTCAAATTAATAAACGTCAAACTTAACAACTCACTGTAAAATGGTAACATTCTCACAAAACAAACTATTGCCAGGTTTAAGTCTTTAAATTTATCAATATTTAAAAGATAAAACACCTATATTGTATATTATTTAATAGGAAATTGTGTCTGCTTTTTAAAAATATATAAATATTTTGAATACTTAAGAAATTGTAGAATAATTTCATTTAAAGAACACCAAAAAAAGAAAAGTACGATTTTTTAAAAATTACTCATTTATCACTTTTTAATAAATGAATTTTTAAATAAATATATTTTTTTTATATTTTTGAAAACTAGACACAATAACCTATCTATTGATGTACAATATGTTTAATTATTTATTTCCATTTATAAAATTATTGGACGTCAAATTATACCACTCACTGTAAAATAATTTCATTTGAAAAATTCAAGAGGTGTTAATTTTAAGTCCTTATATTTGACATGTTTAACAGATATAATAAACATATTATATATCAAAAGAAAGGGAACTGTTTCTAATTTTCAAAACTATATAAATATTTAAAATAGTTTAAAAATTATAGAAGACTTTTGTTAAAATAAGGGAAAATATGTTTTTAACTATTATTCAAACTTAACTTTTAATATTTTTTTATATTAACTAATGATATAATAATGAAGATTATATATATTTTAAATAGGAATATAAGGAATATAAAAATGCTTTATGAGGTCTAAATGTTATTATAATTTAGACATTTTATATAATTTTATATAAATCGGAAAATTTTAGGATGTTAAATTTTAGCATTTTTCAAAAAATTCTTTATGGGTTTTTGAATAAATAAATTTTTTATACATTTTTGAAAACTAGAGACAATTTCCTATCTTTTGATATATAATATGTTTTACTTATTACTTAGATATATCAATTTAAAGGACGCCTTCTGGCACCCTTCACTAAAAAATGTTTACAATTTGCTCAATTATTTATTGAAAAATTCTAGTGGCGTTAAGTTCAGGTTCATTAATTTTTGCCAATGTAAAAATTTAATTAAACATATTGTATAGCAATAAATAGGAAATTGTTTCTATTTTCCATTAATATCTAAATTGATTAAGTATATACAAATTTTCTGCATAAATTTGTTGAAAACATACAAAAAAGTTTAAACAGATTTTTCAAATTTTTCAATAGACACTTGTAAAAGTCCCTTACTTTGAAACATTTAAAATTTAAAATAAACTTATTATATATCAGTGGATAGGGAATTGTGTCAGCTTTTCAAATATATAAAAATATATTAATTATTTAAGAAATTATGGAACAATTTAGTTAAATGAAGGCTGGGAAGAGAAAATTAATATTTTTCTATAAAATCTCTATATTAAATTTCAAATATCTTTTTATTACTTAATGATATTGAAAAGATTTTTATATATATTTAAAACTGTTATAAAATAAATAAAAAAATTTAAAAAACCTAAAAAAATCTTAAATTTATTTTATTTAAGGGAAGCCCAAAGAAATAGTCTCCTAAAATCATAACTATTTTTATAAAATCTTTATGTTTGTTTCTAATTTATATAATTTTTTAAATAATTTTTAGTGCTGTAGCTTAGAATAACATATTCTATGATATTTATTAAAAAATTATATGAAAATCAATAAGAAATTGTTAATTTTTCAACTCAAAATATTTAACTTTTTTTTTTGAAAATTAATGGATTTTCTATTAATGCTGTAGGTAGGGTGCAAGCTTAAATATTATTGAATTTGTATTTAAAAGCTTTCTTATTCTCATTACTTTCATTAAAGTTAATAAAATATTAAAATTGTTTAACAAAATTTTTTAAAAAATATAAAAATAGTAGTAGTTTTCTCCAGATTTTGTAACAGTTTTAAGCAATTTCTAGGCACTATAGCGTTTTCTATGTTTAAAATTATTATTTTTATAAACAATATTATGAAAGCTTAACTTTTTCTTTACATATTGTCCAAATTATATAGAAATTGGTTTAATATTTTAGATGTTATTATAAATAACAGTTAGCAGATCAAAAAAGTCGTTACCAGCCTAGGCTGTCAACTTTGACTTACCCTAGCGCCCTCTTTATTAAAGCTAGACATCTATATAAACCATTTATGGAAAGCTTAACTCTTTTTCTGCTGGTGTTTTAAATTTTACAAAGATTGGTGTAATAATTTAGAATTTATAATTTGTAATAATTGGCAACTCCAATTAGGTGTTTTGCAACAGAGGTTCTCAACTTTGGGTGTCTAAGAGCCTTCCAAGTTTAAACTTGACATTTCTACTAACAATGTTTTAAAAGCTTAACTCTTAACTCTAGATATTATCCAAATTTTATGGAAATTGTACTAGTAGTTGGGAATTTCTTATTTGTAACAGTTATCAGATCAAAAAAGTTGTATCCAGCGTAGGCTGTCAACTTTGACTTACCATAGCGCCCTCTATATTAAAGCTAAATATCTATATAAACCATTTTCGGAAAGCTTAACTCTTTAGCTATTGGTTTAAATTAAATTTTACAAAGATTAGATCATTAATTTGGAAGTTCTAACAGTTAGCAACTCGAATAAGTTCTTTGCTACAGAGGTTCTCAACTTTGGCTCTCTATAGCGCCATTTAAGTTTAAACGTGAAATCTCTATAAACAAAATTATTAAAGCTTAACTCTAGCTCTATAGATTGTCCAAATTTTATAGGAATTGGTGTCATAGTTTAGAAGTTATTATTTGTTTTTGTCAGATCAGATCAAAAAAAGAAGGTTGGCAACATTGGTTTACTATAGCGCCCTCTAGGCTAATGTTTAATAGCTCTGTGGACCTTTCTAAGAAAGCGGAATTTTAGCTGCATCGAATTATTATATTTAACAATAATGGGATCTTTAATTAAGAAGTTCTTATTTGTAACAGTTAGCTATTTAAAAAAAGGTTTTTGCACCAGAGATTCTCAACTTTGGCTGTCTATAGAGCCTTCTGAGTTTAAACTTGACATCTCTACTAACAATATTATAAAATATTAACTCTTTCTTTATAGATTGTTAAAATTTTATAGGAATTGGTCTTAAAGTTTAGAAGTTATTATTTGTATTTGTTTTATCAGATCAAAAAAGAAGGTTGGCAACTTTGGATTACTATAGCGCCCTCTAGGCTAATGTTTAACAGCTCTGTGGACCTTTCTAAGAAAGCTGAATCCCTGCTGTATTATATTTTTATATTTAGCAATGATTGGTTTTGTAATTAAGAAGTTCTAATTTGTAATAGTTAGCTACTTAAAAAAAGTTGTTTATACCAGAGGTTCTCAACTTTGGCTCCCTTTAGTGGGTTCTAAATTTAAATTTGACTTCTCTATTAACTAAATTTTGCAAGCTTAACTCTTCATCTACAGATTGTCCAAATTTTATAGAAATTGCTCCAGTATTTCAGAAGTTCTTATTTAAAACATTTATCAGTTTAAAAAAGTTATTCCCAGAGTAGGTTATCAACTTTGGCTGTCCACAGATCCCTCCATATTGAAATTTGATATTCCAGAAAACAATATAATAAAAGCTAAGCTCTTTCTCTTTATACGTTCCAAGTTTCATAGAGATTGGTTTAATAGTTTAGAAGTTCTAATTATAGTTCTATAGCGAGAAAACTGATCAGTGCTGATCTTGAATTTTGTCAACTTTGGCTATCTATAGAGCCCTCTATATTGAAATTTAATATAACAGAGAACCATAAAATAAAAGCTTAACTCTTTCTTTACATATAATCTAAATTTCGTAGAGATTAGTTTAATAGTTTAGAAGTTCTAATTATAGTTCTATAGCGAGAAAACTGATCAGTGCTGATCTTGAATGTTTGTCAACTTTGGCTATCTATAGAGCCCTCTATATTGAAATTAGATATTCCAGAGAACCATAAAATAAAAGCTTGACACTTTCTCTACATATAATCCAAATTTCATAGAGATAGGTATAATAGTTTAGAAGTTCTAATTATAGTTCTATAGCGACTAAAGTGATCATTGCTGATCTTGCTTTAGAAAGCCTTTGCTGGTGTTAAGGCTCTCTTCAAAACCATTTTTAATTTATAAAATTCTAATATTTTGAGTATTGTTTTACAATATTTAAAGATATAAAGTCATTAGTAAACAATTCTTTTAACTGTCTCAAAACTTTAAGCAAACCCATTATACTTAAAGCAGATCATTAAAAAGTTATAAAACTCTATTTACTTTTTTTAATACAATTTTACATTTTGGGTAATTGCCAAAAAAAACAAAAAGACTTTTTGCACCTGTCCTCAATTTCGATCCTTGTTTTTTTGCTGCTCATCGCAAATGAACAACAAAGTTGAAGGAGTCCTGCGCCTGCGCTGCTTAATATATTTACAAATGACTCTTTGATCTTGGCTGGAAACCTAAATTCTGTTTATTTTTTAACGCGTGCTATAAAATATTTATTCTTTTTTTTTGGAGTTTTTTTTTAAAGCCCTTAAAACATCTTTAAGCTTTTCTTTGGGCATATGGTCACACAATTGAAATTTGTCTGTTTAAACTTTAATTCCACAAAGCCAGTAGATGTTAGTCTTATAAGGATAATAAATATGTATAAATTTCATTATTATTAGTATTATTGTTTGTTATATTTAATCCTTTAAGCCTTTTTGTTATACATTCTAGCAGCCATGACCATATTATCCTTTATATCCTTTTAATATATTTTTATGTTTATCTTTGGCTTGTTTTAAAACATATTTGTTTTATGAAAAAGAAAGAAACAACTCCTCATTTAATTTCTAATATTATATGAGGCTCCTTTTTTTAAACACATTGTATATAAACACTCCATTTATAATATTTTCAAACTTAAATTTTAATAAGCAAGTTTTATTATGTATTTTTTTTGTATAATGGTTCCTTTGATGTTTAAAGTTTCGTCCTTCCATGTTTCTCTTTAGTTTTTTTTTTATTATTTTAATACTAGCAAAACCCGGTTGGCTTCGCTATATCAATCATGGTAAAACTACTGGAAAAGCGGGACATGAAGAAAAGAAAGAAGAAGAAGCAAAAGGAGCAACAAAATGAAAAATCCAAATCTACATAAAGAGTAAAAATTGGTTACGGATTTGAATTCACTGTAGAATATTACTTGATTTACTTCCAGAAACACTCCCAAGTTCATCTAGAAATCTGTTACCTAGCCATTTTAATTTATGACTCTGGGGCAGTTGTACTCCACTGTCTCCAATTCCTCTACATCCTCACACATCCTACAGCAATCCTGTGTGCTAATATCCCATTTACCCCAATTGAGCAGTGACCGGTTATCACTCCTACTAGAATTCTGAAACTACTCCTATCCAACCCAATTAGTATTTTGGTTGACTTTGCATTCAGTTTGCCCAAAATTCCTTGGACACTTGACAATCCGTCCTACTATTCCAGGATCGGTTGGTGGAGTCACTGAATCTTTCAAATTGTAAACTATAGCAATGACAAATCGGAGGTCTTACTCCCCGTTCCCTAGTACCATGATCTAGATCTAAGCCATGTCTGGCCAGTAATTCTGCTACCTCATTTCCCTGTATGCTATAGTGCCCTGGTACCCAACACAATCTGATTGAGTAGAGTACCAATAACTCGTCAAGAGCCTGTCCACATAAATTGTCACTACAGACCTCTCTGTGACGTGTGCTTCTATCAACTGTGTGGCTTTCCAGATCGTGAAGATCTCTGCCTGGATGACCCTGCACTCGTCAGAGAGTCTATATGACGGTTTAATATCGTTGTCGATCATATAAACCCCGGTTCCCCGGTACCAGAGTCCTTCTTGGATCCATCAGTGAAAACTGCACCCCCTTCGAACAGTTGATTGGATCCAATCAATGCATCCATATTGGGGAAATCTACTGGGGTTGAAATACCGAAGTTAAAGTTCACGACCCTATGATCAGAGATTCCAGTGGGAATGACCGAAAAGTCCTGTTTCACTAACGAGTACTCAAATAGAATCTAAGTAAGTTCCTTGCCGCCACACTCTCAACATAGTTCTCAATGGGTAGTAGGATTAAGAATATATCCAAGAAAGCCTGTGGGATGCTGCCAATGGCAGCACACCTTTGAGCTTTATTCCCACGACAGCCGGTTCTACGTACCTGAATGACCCGCGCCGGAAAATCCCGGACCATGGTTCTGCACGGTTTGCCCGAACTGACTGCGATAGTTCGCCAGATATAACTATAGCGAGTCCTGGTCTGATTAACTGCACAACCTGGCGTGCAGTTATTTATCTAGGTTCAGACCATTTACCCATAATCGTATGTCTGGACAGACCCAACAATTTCATCGTCTCTGAACGCCGAACTTCAAGGAACATCAACCAAAAGAAAGCAGACTGGCACGGCTTCAGAGAATTTACCGATCGCATCTTCAATGGTCTACCGATTCCCTCCAACTTACACAAAGCAGAGAGGAAGTTTAGCGAAACCGTCGCTTCATTCCTGCTGGTAGAATATCCGTAGTGCGACCGCACTTCCCAGCAGAAGCAGCGGGACTCGCAGATGACATCCGAAGTACCAACCCTGACGACGCTAGGATCGCCCAGCTGGTTGGTAAATGAGGACAAGCGAAACAAATGGTAGAATCATTTGAAGAACTGCAACCTAAGTTCTGGAGTTGGCAAGTTGTGGTCTACAGTTCGGTCTCTCTCCAACCCGACAAAGAAGGATGATAGGCTCGCGATTAAGTTTGCAGACAACAACATATCCGACCCTAAACGGTGCTCGCGTGCTTTTTGCCGACAGTTTATTGAGTACCCCGAGGGAGACAAGGCGAAAAGAAGTATTGTTCGCAAACTACACGATCTTCCAGATTCGAACACACCACAGCTTTATACGCCAACTGAAGTTGCAGAAGCCATCAAAACAGCTAAGCCTTCAAAGGCAATAGGACCTGACGGAATTTCCATGCTGATGATAAAACACCTAGGCGAGCGGGGAGTCGAGTACCTGACAACGTTTTTTAACCTGATATTGTTAAAACCTGGGAAAACCGCGAGTGAGGGACAATCGTACAGGCCGATTTCCCTCCTGTCACCTGTAGCGAAGACACAACGAGGAGTTTAGAGACAAAGGCTACATAACGTCATGCTGACGCAACAGTTTCTTCCGGGATGTCACCGGTCGAGTCATCCAAACTTCAACATCAGACATTCATAGAGACGCCATCAATTACGCGGTAGCAGGATACCGTATGAATATCGTACTTGGAGGTCGCCCACCACCGTTAGAAGATACAAGCCTAGTTCTGGCACAACTACTTAAGATCAGGATGGAGCAACAGGCTTAAGGCCTTCTGGTGCCGCATAGACCGTGCCCTGATACCATCCACATTTTCAACTGTCCAGCCAGCACTACTTCAATACGTCCAGTAGATTTATGGATCAACCCAGCAGAAGTAGCACAATTTCTTGGACTTGTTCTTGCAGAACCCCCAGATTAAATATTGTAAAATTGTTCACGCTGCTACAACAACAACCATAAGTAATGATGGTGTATAGATCCAATTTACCATACTTGGTCACAAACCCCAATTCTTATCAATGGAGTTCCTGCTGGAATATTAGGCATTAAGCACCTTCTTTAATCTCTCCTGAGTATTTATTTTCCATGATAATTTGCCATCAAGAAAGGTCCCTAAATACTTGACTACCCCTGATAAAATCAGCTTAACGCAGTCTAATTTCGGCAAATTTAAACTCTCCACCCTGTATTGCCAGGTAAAGAGCAATAATTCTGTCTTCGATGGGTTTACATCCAACCCGTTAGTTAGACGAGAGATCGCCATGCGCTTCCTTCATGATGTCACTGATAGTGGAGAGAAACTTTCCCTTAATCAGAATCACCAAGTCATCCGCATAGACGACTATCTTCCAAACTTTAAACTCATAACCCCCGGTAAGGCCTCTACTGTGGAAGTGGAAAACCTACTAAACGGGGATAGCACGAGAAAAAATATATGCCTTAATATTAGACCCGACAGCAACATATTACACTATCGCCCCAATATCTTGACAAGAAAAACAAGTTCTCCATATGTTAAATTTCAACTTCACTTTGATCTAATCATCAAGAATAGATTGACCGACACTACGCTACCAAATTATTCAAACTTACTTTGAAAATAATCGATTCGCACAACTTATTATTATTATTATGTCCTGTGGTTCCATTTAGTTCTGTTAAATGATTTATGCTTGATTCCTCTTCTCCAGCTAAGAACACTTTGCGTTATCTAGTAGTCAAGTTGACGCCTCCAAGTGTGCAATGGACGTCCTCTTTTTCGCGTGTTACCCTGGGGTATCCAGTCAATAGCGGTTTTTGATATGTCTTCTGTGGGCCTGCGCAAAGTATGCCCAATCTATCGCCATTTTCGTTTGAGTATTTCAATCTGGATTGTCCGTTGATTTGTTCTGCTCCATAGATTTGCGTTTGATATTGTTGCAGGCCAGATTATCCGAAGAATTCTATACAAATTCCGAAGACCCGAAATCAGCGAAGAAATACGATGTAAGGAACCCTAGCTAATCCCTGCTAGGAGACATAACTCCGATCAGTGCAAGACTTCTATGGACGAAATCCAGTTTGCTCATGCCGAAGTTCCGGCAAAATAGTTTGGGATATTTTGTTATTTATAATGTGCGTAAGGTCTCCTTCTTTGAGCTGGAGATCCAATTCATTAGTAGACCAGAAGGTTTGGCGCAATGGTTGTTGGAAGGACAATGATGTTTGGCTGTACCCATTGAGCATTTCAGATGCAATGTTATCTGCTCCAGGGGCCTTATTTGCTGAGACAGTGTTTAATATTTCGGGAGCCTCAATTGGGATATCTTGTCTTATGTAATAAGTAGTGCAAGTTTACATGCTTTCAGTAGCAAAGGATGGGTTGGAAAGCAAGCTAGAGTAGCGCTGTCTCCATTTTTTTAAGTTATTCCGATCGGGATGTTGTTAACACTCTCTCGCTGTTCTTTAAATGCTTTGTTGTTGAGAAACATAAAGATCTCTTCTAGCTCTTCGCATTACTTGTTTTTCTTGTCGGTAGTAGTCTTTCTTCAGCGCAACTTTCCCCGATCGAGTTCTGCATTAAGTTTAGATTTAGCATCTCTTCTAGCTTGTATCAGATCCAGCCATTGCTTTCTCCGTGGTGTTCTGCAACCAACATGCTCTCTCGCAGCATCCTCAAAATGAGCTTGGATGCTTGGCCATTCAATATCCGAATGAGCGTTCGACGTCCAAGCCTTCCTTAAGCTCTTCGATGTAGTTATGCCTCCTAGCAGGGATTAGCAGCATCTTTACATCGTATTTCTTCGTTTATTGTTTTAAAGATACATGGGGTATCAGAAAAGTACCAAAAAAAAACTATTTTTAAGCGATTTCTCCCCCAAAAGGTGCGAATTTCAAAAGAGTAACAAAGGTTTTAAGTAGATAAAGATTCATTGTAAATTTAGTTTGTATCTTTATTAGTTTAGAAGGTTTAAGGTTATCAAATTTACCCGCTTTTATCCCCTAAACCTTCGAATTTTCAAAAATTCCTTCTTAGTTAGAGAGGAACCTATAGTCCGAATTTCAGTTCTCTTCCTTTTGGCGCTTGGGCTGGGCAATGTTGAATCATTTAGTCACTCAGTAACGTTACTCTTTTCTATAAATCTATAGATAGATTGTTTTTTGATTAAACTCCTTTGTTTCTTTTTCAATATTTCTATTATATGTTGCCATGACCATTATAGCTTTCAATACTAATTATTAAGAATTTTTAATGAAATTCGGTTCAAAGTATTAAAAATGTTAACAATTTTAGTCTAACGTTTTATTTATTTGTATTAAATTTATATAGAAATGAACCCCTATCATAAGAATGAGTTTTTAAGGAAGAAATCTAAAGTGTTTTAAAGATAGAAGGCTGGATTTTAAAGTAAAAGTTAAACTTGGTTTAATAGCTAATGGTAGCTTAAACTTGGTATAAAACTAAGTTTTAAAGTATAGCTCGAACTAATCGCAATATGCAAACTATTTTTCTTGGTAGTCGGCGGAATGACAAGCTTATTAATGAACATTTTAATCCCAAGTTGTCACCATCTATCTCACTGAAGCCTCTGCTTGAAATAAACCAGGAAGTTTAAAACAATTTCCCATAACCTTTAACATTTCTGAATTTCAGCTAACAAAGGAATGCAATTATGTTTTAAAAAAGGGTATTTAGTTGAATATTAATAACATATCTAAACTTATCATAAACTTAAAATCAAAATTTGCTAATTGAATTAAAGTTTTCTTAACACTCGCCCCAAAAAACAGGGGTTGTACTTTGCACAAACAAAAAAAATTATATTTTCGCTTGGCAACCAAATGCCAAAGAAATACAATATAAGGAAATCAATGACATTAATCTGTTAAAGATAAACTCTGCTGTGCTTTTCACAATATTTAACCAAAGTTTAACTAATGTTTTGTGTGAGAAAAAATTATGCTTATCTTTTGGATTTCTAGTTATTATCAATATAAATTCATACATACTTATAAACATTACTCACCATACAAAAATACTATTTTACAATACCTCTAGTATGGCTACAAAAAAAATCGTCAAGGTCTTGATTACATTTTGCCATTCATTCATGAAAAAAAAGTTGCCTCTAGTCGCTTTTCATTCACATTTACAATTCTTGGGCATAGTTTTTTTTAAGGTTATCAACAGATAAAGTAGAAATACACTGACAGAAATAAGTGAGTAATAAATGTTATTGTTGAAAGTAAAGAGTATTTTCCATGTGGAGTAATATAATCAGAATTTAATTACGAATAGGCTACTTAAGGGTCTTTCATTAAGCAGTGATACCTATCTATCTATATATATATCTATCTATCTATCTATCTATCTATCTATCTATCTATCTATCTATCTATCTATCTATCTATCTATCTATCTATCTATCTATCTATCTATCTATCTATCTATCTATCTATCTATCTATCTCTATCTCTATCTCTATCTCTATCTCTATCTCTATCTCTATCTCTATCTCTATCTCTATCTCTATCTCTATCTCTATCTCTATCTCTATCTCTATCTCTATCTCTATCTCTATCTCTATCTCTATCTCTATCTCTATCTCTATCTCTATCTCTATCTCTATCTCTATCTCTATCTCTATCTCTATCTCTATCTCTATCTCTATCTCTATCTCTATCTCTATCTCTATCTCTATCTCTATCTCTATCTCTATCTCTGTCTCTATCGCTATCTCTACCTCTACCTCTATCTCTGTCTCTATCTCTATCATATCTCTATCCTATCTCTGTCCTATCTCTATCCTATCTCTATCCTATCTCTATCCTATCTCTATCCTATCTCTATCTCTATCTCTGTCTCTATCGCTATCTCTACCTCTACCTCTATCTCTGTCTCTATCTCTATCTCTATCCTATCTCTATCCTATCTCTATCCTATCTCTATCCTATCTCTATCCTATCTCTATCTCTATCTCTATCTCTATCTCTATCTCTATCTCTATCTCTATCTCTATCTCTATCTCTATCTCTATCTCTATCTCTATCTCTATCTCTATCTCTATCTCTATCTCTATCTCTATCTCTATCTCTATCTCTATCTCTATCTCTATCTCTATCTCTATCTCTATCTCTATCTCTATCTCTATCTCTATCTCTATCTCTATCTCTATCTCTATCTCTATCTCTATCTCTATCTCTATCTCTATCTCTATCTCTATCTCTATCTCTATCTCTATCTCTATCTCTATCTCTATCTCTATCTCTATCTCTATCTCTATCTCTATCTCTATCTCTATCTCTATCTCTATCTCTATCTCTATCTCTATCTCTATCTCTATCTCTATCTCTATCTCTATCTCTATCTCTATCTCTATCTCTATCTCTATCTCTATCTCTATCTCTATCTCTATCTCTATCTATCCTATCTCTATCTCTATCTCTATCTCTATCTCTATCTCTATCTCTATCTCTATCTCTATCTCTATCTCTATCTCTATCTCTATCTCCATCTCCATCTCCATCTCCATCTCCATCTCCATCTTCATCTTCATCTCCATCTCCATCTCCATCTCCATCTCCATCTCCATCTCCATCTCCATCTCCATCTCCATCTCCATCTCCATCTCCATCTCCATCTCCATCTCCATCTCCATCTCCATCCCCATCTCCATCTCCATCTCCATCTCTATATCTATCTCCATCTCTATCTCTATCTCCATCTCCATCTCTATATCTATATCTATATCTATATCTATATCTATATCTATATCTATATCTATATCTATATCTATATCTATATCTATATCTATATCTATATCTATATCTATATCTATATCTATATCTATATCTATATCTATATCTATATCTATATCTATATCTATATCTATATCTATCTCTATCTCTATCTCTATCTCTATCTCTATCTCTATCTCTATCTCCATCTCCATCTCTATCTCTATCTCCATCTCCATCTCCATCACCATCTCCATCCCCATCTCCATCTCCATCTCTATCTCTATATCTATCTCTATCTCCATCTCTATCTCTATCTCTATCTCTATCTCTATCTCCATCTCTATCTCTATCTCTATCTCTATATCTATATCTATCTCTATCTCTATCTCTATCTCTATCTCTATCTCTATCTCTATCTCTATCTCTATCTCTATCTCTATCTCTACCT
Source organism: Calliphora vicina (assembly GCF_958450345.1). NCBI lineage: Eukaryota > Metazoa > Arthropoda > Insecta > Diptera > Calliphoridae > Calliphora > Calliphora vicina. The sequence goes on along the minus strand of NC_088783.1, from coordinate 111,030,017 downwards.
CTACCTCTACCTCTATCTCTATCTCCATCTCCATCTCTATCTCCATCCCCATCTCCATCTCTATCTCTATCTATGTATATCTCTATCTCCATCTCTCTCTATCCATCCATCTCTATCTTCGCCAAGTTGTGGTCTGCGAAATGGTCATGTTTCCTGAACCAATACCGGTCATGTTTCCTGAACCAATATCCTCAATTTTATCCAACTCACTTCGAAGAGTACTCTCGGTAGGACGATTATGGCTTCCTGTAAGTGGGAGAAGCACGCGAAACGTTTCTATTGAACGCTATATCCGTCTATAGTGACTTGACAAAACAAACTGAATAAATGACAGCCAATTCGACAGCTGTTGCTTCAACAGGATGGCCGCTATCAACTGTCAAACTTCGTTAGTCCCTATTGGAAGAACCTTTAGTAATGTTGGAATAGATGCAATCCATACAATATTAAGGTCTCTATTTGTTGAGCTGTTAAAATCATTTGAATATTTCTTGTACTTTTTAGCATGAAATTCTAATTACTTACAGCTAGATTTTTCTCCAGTGTAACTTCAATATGCATTCAATCGTTTATTTGCTATTTTTATACATAGACTACAAGTGGGGTTAGGTTTTGTCCCTCTCCTCTCCCTATAAACAAGTTTCAGGGAGTTTTACTTACATTTTCATTGTGTTTATCTCTCTATTATTTGCTGTCTACTCTTTTTCTCCTTCTCCCTCTCCCTCTCTATTTACACAAATTACATGCTTATTAATTTAGTGTCAGTTCAATGTTTTTTTATTTTTTTATTTACATGAACTACTTTTTCTCTTTGTTGTTTTTTTTTTTCATTCTTTATGTATTGTCTTCCATGTGTTTGGTGTTGTCGTTTTCGTGCTATTGACTTTTACATTCAAATTTGAAACATTTTTCAAATTCCTCAGTTATCAAATGTAAACAAAAAATAATAAAAAAAAATAATGTAATAGAAATATGTAAAATGTAAATAATAATAGAAGAATGTGTTTAAAGCAGATGTTGTCTTTAGTTTTGTAATAATTATCTGTGTTATCTGGCGCTAAATAGAAAATTACTTAAATATGGAATTGTTTTTCTGTAAGTTTTCCATGACCATTTGAATTTTATTTCGATGTAAGTAGCATTGAATATCCTCTAGATTCATCCATTGATTAGATATTTTAAGACATGCATGTCCTAAGCAGGGGGTCAATAGACCTTTTTGGATTACAATGAGACTGTCTGATAGATGGTCTACATGGATTCACATACCGGTTACATAGAGTCAGTTACCTTACTAGCTACCTAACTGGTTACTTGATAACTAGTTATTTTAAAATGTACGGGTGCTAATTGACCTCAAATACCGATCAATAACCGATTACTTGTAAACAAATCTTCCTCTGACTACTCTCCAATATATTACTTCTGGTGCAATACTAAATAAACGTTTAAAGTGACTACACTGTAGATTACTTAGAGACACTTAAGAGACAATTGACTTCACGGTAGGTTACAGGGAATATTAGTATACTTAAGCAAAAAGAAAATAAACTGCATGAGAATTACATCATTATGTCAGGTGTGGACTAAAGTCAACTAGTACTAGTGTTAATAACTGAAGTACACTAGGTTTGTGAACGATAATTTAAGCGAACCTTAGCCTTTCTGATATCAATGGACCAGAAGGATGTATTGATGACTATGGAAAGGAGAGCTTTAAACACTTCAACTGCCTGCGCTGGCCTAAAGGAAACTCAGCTTTATAGTGGCTGATTTCTTTAAGGAACTATCGCATGATAGCAATATTTTTTAAATAAATTGTTAATTTTTTTATTTGGACTTGATTATTCGTTCTCACTTTTATTTATTCCCCCAAACACTTTTTAATGTTTAAAATAAAGATCTACTAAATTATTTATGATCATTTTTATTTATTGTATTTGCAGGCAAAATATTAATATATCTCTTAATTCAAAAAGCCAAATTAAACACATTTCGTTTGTTCATGTGGAAAAATATTGTTGCGACATTTACGCAGATTATTTCGTTATAAGCTGACTAGTCCTTATCACGTCAATCCTTCCTCATACTTACAGCTGTGTATAGGCTAAAACGTAGGTTGCAGCCACCAAAAAAAAAAAAATAAAACAGAAAAAGAAAGAAAATAAAACGAATGACTACAATGTCTCCAAAATATAATAAAACACTGAAAACAAGGAAAATAAATAATCATTTGATTAAACATGTTGATATTTTGTGTTTTTATGTTTAACAATTATGCCTGATCGCTTTCACATGACATGGGTTGGCTGGCTGGCAGGCTGACTGGCTGGCAGCGAGAGAAATGTTAACATTTTGGCCAGTTGCAGGCTCCCGAACTCGCACAGCAAGTGTTAGAAAGTGTTGCAACATTGTTTAATTACATTCTGTTTATCGTAAGCTACCAATTCAAATGAGCTTAATGATGATGAACATAATCATTATCATGATGATCACCAACATGCTCATCAGTATTATTTGTATTGATGCTTCATGTTTTGTTTTTGGAAATGTGTGCTGAAGCACCTGCTCAAAATTTTGACTCAAAACCAAGCAAACCTTCCTTTATTTTTCTTCTTTTTTTTTGTTTTCATTTTGATTGCATACCGTTATCACAGTTAAGTTGTTTTTTTTTTTGTTTTATTCCTTAAAATATATATTTTTTTCTTTTTTTTTCTCTAAATTTTACTTTGGGGCTTTTTGCATTATTTGTTTTACACGCTTTGGTGGTGGTTTAAATACACCTTACGGCTTGATTCATTTTCAGGGGTTTTGGAAACGAGAGAGAGGGAAAGAGTGTAGAGGTGTAGTGAGGAATAAAGATCCTTTTTTGAGCCGGTTTACACTGGCTGGGATATTTTGGTAAAAGATTTGATTTGTTGTTTTGGAAGTCATTTGAAAAGATTCAGGAATAAAGCATCTACTGGATTGATGATTTGAGACAATATAAAGATCCAGAATTGAAGCCAAATTCAGACTATGAAAAGATTTCCAATTAAAATTAATTTTAGACTATAAAATACCTAACAATGAAGATAATTTGGACTATATAAAGACTAATGATTGAATCTAATTAGAGACTATTTATATAAACCCCTACGATTGATAAAAATTTGCAACTGTAAATTAAAATGGTATCATTGAATTTGTGTATTTCCTTGACAATTAAAGTGATTTGGGTTAAAATTGAATACGTAGTCAAGGAATTTCAGTGAACAAACTTTTGTACTCGAAATTTTCTGTAGAAAAAACTGTCATACACAATATTTTTTATAGACAAAACAGTTATACTCGATATTCTCTAAAGAAAAAAATGTTATACTTGATATATTCTAAAGAAAAAACTATTACACGCGATATTTTCTAGAGAAAAAAATGTTATACTCGATTTATTCTAAAGAAAAAACTGTTATACTCTATATTTTCTATAGAAAAAACTGTTATACTCGATATTTTCTATAGAAAAAACTGTTATACTCAATATATTCTAAAGAAAAAACTGTTATACGCGATATTTTCTAAAGAAAAAATGTTATACTCGATATATTCTAAAGAAAAAACTGTTATACTCTATATTTTCTATAGAAAAAACTGTTATACTCGATATATTATAAAGAAAAAACTGTTATACTTGACATATTCTAAGGAAAAAACTATTATACGCGATATTTTCTAAAGAAAAAACTGTTATACTCTATATTTTCAATAGAAAAAACTGTTATACTCGATATTTTCTACAGAAAAAACTGTTATACTCGATATTTTCTATAAAAAAACTGTTATACTCGATATATTCTATAGAAAAAACTGTTATACTTGACATCTTCTATGGAAAAAATTGTTATACTCTATATTTTCTATATAAAAAACTGTTATACTCGATATTTTCTATAGAAAAAACTGTTATACTCAATATATTCTAAAGAAAAAACTGTTATACGCGATATTTTCTAAAGAAAAAATGTTATACTCGATATATTCTAAAGAAAAAACTGTTATACTCTATATTTTCTATAGAAAAAACTGTCATACTCGATATTTTCTATAAAAAAAACTGTTATACTCGATATATTCTATAGAAAAAACTGTTGTACTTGACATATTCTAAGGAAAAAACTGTTATACTCAATATTTTCTATAGGAAAAACTCTTATACTCTATATTTTCTAATGAAGAAACAGTTATACTCGATATATTCTATAGAAAAAACAGTTATACTCGATATTTTCTATAGAAAAAACTGTTATACTCGATATATTCTAAAGAAAAAACTGTTATACTCGATATTTTCTATAGAAAAAACTATTATCCTCGATATTTTCTATAGAAAAACTGTTATACTCGATATTTTCTGTAGAAAAAACTGTTATGCTCGATATATTCTATAGAAAAAATTGTTGTACTCGATATATTCTAAAGAAAAAACTGTTATACTTGACATATTCGAAGGAAAAACTGTTATACGCGATATTTTCTATAGAAAAAATGTTATACTCGAAATATCCAAAAAAAAAACTTTTATACTCTATATTTTCTATAGAAAAAACTGTTATACTCGATATTTTCTATAGAAAAAACTGTTATACTCAATATATTCTAAAGAAAAAACTGTTATACGCGATATTTTCTAAAAAAAAAATGTTATACTCGATATATTCTAAAGAAAAAAACTGTTATACTCTATATTTTCTATAGAAAAAACTGTTATACTCGATATATTATAAAGAAAAAACTGTTATACTTGACATATTCTAAGGAAAAAACTGTTATACGCGATATTTTCTAAAGAAAAAATGTTATACTCGATATATTCTAAAGAAAAAACTGTTATACTCTATATTTTCAATAGAAAAAACTGTTATACTCGATATTTTCTACAGAAAAAACTGTTATACTCGATATTTTCTATAAAAAAAACTGTTATACTCGATATATTCTATAGAAAAAACTGTTATACTTGACATCTTCTATGGAAAAAATTGTTATACTCTATATTTTCTATATAAAAAACTGTTATACTCGATATTTTCTATAGAAAAAACTGTTATACTCAATATATTCTAAAGAAAAAACTGTTATACGCGATATTTTCTAAAGAAAAAATGTTATACTCGATATATTCTAAAGAAAAAACTGTTATACTCTATATTTTCTATAGAAAAAACTGTTATACTCGATATTTTCTATAGAAAAAACTGTCATACTCGATATTTTCTATAAAAAAAACTGTTATACTCGATATATTCTATAGAAAAAACTGTTGTACTTGACATATTCTAAGGAAAAAACTGTTATACTCAATATTTTCTATAGGAAAAACTCTTATACTCTATATTTTCTAATGAAGAAACAGTTATACTCGATATATTCTATAGAAAAAACAGTTATACTCGATATTTTCTATAGAAAAAACTGTTATACTCGATATATTCTAAAGAAAAAACTGTTATACTCGATATTTTCTATAGAAAAAACTATTATCCTCGATATTTTCTATAGAAAAACTGTTATACTCGATATTTTCTGTAGAAAAAACTGTTATGCTCGATATATTCTAAAGAAAAATCTGTTATACTCGATATTTTCTATAGAAAAAACTGTTATACTCGATATATTCTATAGAAAAAATTGTTGTACTCGATATATTCTAAAGAAAAAACTGTTATACTTGACATATTCGAAGGAAAAACTGTTATACGCGATATTTTCTATAGAAAAAATGTTATACTCGAAATATCCAAAAAAAAAACTTTTATACTCTATATTTTCTATAGAAAAAACTGTTATACTCTATATTTTCTAAAGTAAAAACTTTTATACTCTATATTTTCTATAGAAAAAACTGTTATACTCGATATTTTCTATAGAAAAAACTGTTATACTCAATATATTCTAAAGAAAAAACTGTTATACGCGATATTTTCTAAAAAAAAAATGTTATACTCGATATATTCTAAAGAAAAAAACTGTTATACTCTATATTTTCTATAGAAAAAACTGTTATACTCGATATATTATAAAGAAAAAACTGTTATACTTGACATATTCTAAGGAAAAAACTGTTATACGCGATATTTTCTAAAGAAAAAATGTTATACTCGATATATTCTAAAGAAAAAACTGTTATACTCTATATTTTCAATAGAAAAAACTGTTATACTCGATATTTTCTACAGAAAAAACTGTTATACTCGATATTTTCAATAAAAAAAACTGTTATACTCGATATATTCTATAGAAAAAACTGTTATACTTGACATCTTCTATGGAAAAAATTGTTATACTCTATATTTTCTATATAAAAAACTGTTATACTCGATATTTTCTATAGAAAAAACTGTTATACTCAATATATTCTAAAGAAAAAACTGTTATACGCGATATTTTCTAAAGAAAAAATGTTATACTCGATATATTCTAAAGAAAAAACTGTTATACTCTATATTTTCTATAGAAAAAACTGTTATACTCGATATTTTCTATAGAAAAAACTGTCATACTCGATATTTTCTATAAAATAAACTGTTATACTCGATATATTCTATAGAAAAAACTGTTGTACTTGACATATTCTAAGGAAAAAACTGTTATACTCAATATTTTCTATAGGAAAAACTCTTATACTCTATATTTTCTAATGAAGAAACAGTTATACTCGATATATTCTATAGAAAAAACAGTTATACTCGATATTTTCTATAGAAAAAACTGTTATACTCGATATATTCTAAAGAAAAAACTGTTATACTCGATATTTTCTATAGAAAAAACTATTATCCTCGATATTTTCTATAGAAAAACTGTTATACTCGATATTTTCTGTAGAAAAAACTGTTATGCTCGATATATTCTAAAGAAAAATCTGTTATACTCGATATTTTCTATAGAAAAAACTGTTATACTCGATATATTCTATAGAAAAAATTGTTGTACTCGATATATTCTAAAGAAAAAACTGTTATACTTGACATATTCGAAGGAAAAACTGTTATACGCGATATTTTCTATAGAAAAAATGTTATACTCGAAATATTCAAAAAAAAAACTTTTATACTCTATATTTTCTATAGAAAAAACTGTTATACTCTATATTTTCTAAAGTAAAAACTTTTATACTCTATATTTTCTATAGAAAAAACTCTTATACTCGATATGTTCTATAGAAAAAACTCTTATACTTTACATATTCTAAGAAAAACCTGTTATGCTCGATATATTCTATAGAAAAAACTATTATACTCGATATTTTCTAAATAAAAAACTGTTATACTCGATATGTTCTTTAGAAAAAACTATTATACTTGACATATTCTAAATAAAAAACTTTTATACGCGATATTTTCTAAAGAAAAAACTGTTATACTCTATATGTTCAATAGAAAAAACTGTTATACTCTATATTTTCTGTAGAAAAAAATGTTATACTCGTTATATTCTAAAGAGAAAACTGTTATACTCGATATTTTCTAAAAAAAACTGTTATACTCGATATGTTCTATAGAAAAAACTATTTTACTTGACATATTCTAAATAAAAAACTGTTATACGCAATATTTTCTAAAGAAAAAACGTTTATACTCTATATTTTCTATAGAAAAAAATGCTATACTCGATATATTCTAAAAAAGAATGTTGTACTCGATATATTCTAAAGAAAACCTGCTGTACTTTATATTTTCTATAAAAAAACTGTTGTACTCGATATTTTCTATAGTAAAAACTGTCATACTCGATATATTCTAAAGAAAACACTGTTATACTCGATATATTCTATTGAAAAAACTGTTCTACTTGACATATTCTAAATATAAAATTGTTATACGCGATATTTTCTAAAGAAAAAACTGTTATACTCGATATGTTCAAAAGAAAAAACTGTTATACTCGATATTTCCTATAGAAAAAACTGTTATACTCGCTATTTTTGCAAAGATAAAATATAGAGCTTAATTTTAGAATTTCGCAAGCTACTTTAAAATAATAATTAAAGCCAGTTCAAATTTAATTTGAGACTTTATGAACCCATTCGATTAAACCTAATTTGAGACTATGGGAATATTAGATTCTGTGGGCAGCCTCTCTTCAAGCAGCTGACTTGGGACCACTCAAAAAGCTGATTCCATTGTGATACCCTAGTAGTAAACAGCAGGTCTCTTATTCGATAGTCGTTGCTTCCAAATTGAACCAACCAGATTTCCTAATGAAGGAATGGTTGCGTCTCAGATTCATCCTTTATAACACTTCTAAACACGAAATAAAGGAGATTCCAAGAATACGCTCCTTTCTGTTGGCTAGAGCCCGGCAATGCCAGACTAAGTGGGGCAAAGTTTCATTCTCTTTTTCATTTTGTCACATTCTCCTAGCATGTGGTCGCTAGGAGAACCTCGACCTGGATTCATTGGTCCTTCCGGTCTGTGCAATATCATATAGTTTTTTATGGGCAAACGTCTTGCAATTTGCAAGGGAAATAATAGAAAAGGTATCAATCGCCTCCTCAACCATCATAGTTCCCCTTCCGGCCAATTCGGTCAATGGCAGTCTAGGTAGGGGACACAGCTTCATCCTCTTCTTCATTTTGACTTATTCTCCTAGCATGTGTTCTAATTATCTTTAGTCTACCTCGACCTGGATTCATTGGTCCTTCTATTCTGTGCAATATGATATACTTTTTAATGGGCAAACGTTTTGCAAGAGAAATAATAGGAAAGGGATCAATCGCCTACTCAACCATCATCGTTCTCCAACAAACCAAACCAATTCGTCTGCCATATAATTACCTTGATTTTCACTGTATCCAGGCATCCAAGTAAGCGTTATCCTAGAATGTCTCGATATCTCCTTAAGGAAGACCCGGCATTCCCCTCAACCATTATCGTTCTCCTCCTGGCCAATTCGTCTGCTATACAATTACCCTGATTTTCACTGTGTCCAGGGAACCATATAAGAGTTATCCTAGAATGAAGCATAACTTGCTATCAGTAAATATACAGATTTCTACAGATATTCGATAATACCTCAGCAGTAATTTCCGTCTGAAGAGCAGTGCAGAAGTTAGATAGCCTAAATCCCAGAATTCTCGATAAAGAATCAACCGCCTATCCTATTGGCCCTCTTGGAGCCGTCAGTGAATATCTTAACCACATATCCCTGTTCGAAATTATTATATGGATTTCCATGTCAAATAGTCTTGCAATGCGGCTATGATTGAAGCTAATTTAAGACTATACAAAGATCTACGATTGAAGTTAAGTTGGGACTACATTGAAGCTGATTTGAGACTCTATAAGGATATACGATTGAAGCTATTGGATGTAAGACTTAAACGGGATAAGGCAATACTTCACAACCACTTCTTTCTAAATAGTTTTTAACAGGTATTGCTACATATTACGGTTGCATTCGATACAGGATTCCTGTGATGGTCTGATTAGATTTCAGTAGCTCATAATAAATAGGATAAATGATTTTTTCTTATAGCGTTCAAGCAACGTTTCGGACATGCAAAATCGTCTTTCAAAGTATCTCGGCTTCAATTCGTATGGTAGCCAATCCTGATGCTCGCAAACATTTTGAAATTGCTGCTTAGGTAGCTCCCAATGATTTTGCAAGCTCTTGTTGAGTTTGACAACAATCTTCATAGAGAAATGCCTCCAATTCTAGGTCTTCAAATTATTTTGGCTGGCCTGGGACGTTGAAATACATGGTGTGTTTCTGTGGCTCTTTTGGGTGGAAGATTGAATCTCTTTTGAGGTTCTATAAATCCTTGAGATCATTATCCTTTGATCATTTTAATCATTGCCAGTGTAAACAGTTTATTGCTTTCAGCAACAAAATCGTTTTCAGTTTTATTTTATTTATTTTTTTTGTATTTAACTTGGTTTTGAATGAGTGTAGGCATTTTTTGTTTGTAGGTTTCTGTCTTCTTCTTCTCGTAGTTTTTTGGCGTGTGCCTGGTTTATAAGTGCAACAGCTGCAGCTGTTGATTCTACAAGTACTTTTTCTACTTATTTGGGCTACGTGGTAACTGCAGGTTGCCGCATGCGACATCACACATCCCCCTTTTTTTTCTTAAGGCTGCATCAATATTGCTGCAACAATTGGCCAAGTTAAAAATTTGCTCGGTAATCGTAAAACTAAAGGAGAACAACAGGCAGCATGCAGCACATGCTGCAATCAGACAAACAAAAATAAAAAAAAGAATATAAAAATATAACAAGATTGTTGTGTTTATGTGTCGTTATTTTTTTTTGGAGCCGAGTCTTAGTTTAAAGTCATTGAAAATCATATTCATTTAGGACAGAGAAGAAGGAGTCCTTATGGAGGAAAGAGATGAGGGTTTGAGGAATATTATTTCCAAAATCCTAAAAAACTTAGCAGTTTATTTCAGCTTTGTCTTTTTAATTAAGATTTCCTTGATGTTTTTATTCTTTCAAAAGCCTGTTTCTGAGTCTTTCCCTCCCTTTGTTTGTTTAACAGCCCATTCAGTCATTCATTCATTCATTGATTATGATGAAGATGATGATATTTGTCAATCATTAAAATTGTTTTATATGAGACACTATTAAGATCCCTTTTTAATGATTTTTTGAGGTGTTTCTTTAAGCATTTTTTTGTTGTTTGTTTCTTTATTTAGTATCACTGATCTTTATTGCTCATATTTTTTGATGGCAAAGAGCGAGAGACTCCGTTAATCTAATTGGCGCCTGCTAAATGATCAAACTCATTTAAACAAACCTGAGCCCTGAGTAAACACAACAAAAGTTTTGTTGTACTGGTTGCAACAATGTTGTAAATTAAAATGGAAAAAATAATACAGAAATTCAATGAGACGAATTATGTCAATTATAGTTAATAATGTAATCAACAGATATGTTTTTATATCCACCATTTAAAAATGAAGGGGGGGAATATTGATTTTGTTATTCCGTTTGTAACGCGTATTGTGGATCCTTATACGATTCTAAGGCGATCTAGTTATGTCCGTCTGTCCGTCTGTCTGTTGAAAACACGATAGGGCCCAAAGGAAAGACCGTATGTGAAGCCCGGCCAACCAGCCGAATCGACACCAAAGCCAAATATCCATGGAGCGATCTATTATGAGCTTCTGAAATCTGACCAGACCGAACACAACGCTGAAAAACGCCCAGAATATGCGGCCACATGTTACAGTGGTTGGGTAGTTTTGCCTCATCCGCCTTATAGTCAGGACCATGCTCCTTTTGAACGTTCTCTCTGGCATACACTCCACTTTGGATAGGATAGGATACCCGCAAGTGTATCCTCTGGAGAGGATAGCGGGTGTAACGACCCCCCGGACCCTAGTTTTGGTAGGTATGGAGAGCGTTCTAAAAAATAACTGTGTCAGGGCGAATGGATATCGCCCTAAACTATGTATCCAACCACAAGGGTACCCTCAAGAGAGGAGTGTTTTGAAGCTTGACAACTTCGTGGTTTCCCTAGTCTAAACCTAAGAGTGAACCCCTTTTTTGTTCAACCCCGTGGACCTCGAACTCCCCAGATAATCATCAAGACTAAACCCAGTACGGTCTTGATTATGGCATTTCTGAAATCGTGGATATGAACTGACAGAACCCCCAGGCTGACGGTTGTGGTAATCTGGAACTTGAGTATGCAGAAGTGAAATTCTGCGAAAATGGCTTCCAGGCTAATGCTACAACTGCCTCCGTCCCGTTAAAACTTGGCAAGTCTCAGAGTACGTTCAAAGCTCGTCACCATTCAGTTGGTGGTGCAGGATCGGATGTTATATTCCCGACCTACACCGATCTGGCTCTGGCGGAAGGTCTCATAAGGGCCTTTTGCCAACCCTCGCATGGACCTCACTGCTTGCAAAGGGACCCATGGGATCAAAAGGTGACTGCACAACGAGCGGCGATAGCGGCTTTGAGTTGGGACCACAGAACATAATGATTGAATCTGTAGAAACAACGAGGGCGAATGTAAGAGTAGAAGAAACTCCACTTGGTGTTCAAACATCGGACAACAACTGGATAAGAAGAGAGAGGTTGATTTTGTAATTGCAGAATCTGCATTCAAAGGAAGCTCGGTAATAATGAGATCACCGCCTCTGAACGTAGTAAACTTGGAAACGAGTGGCAGGAATACACAAATTAATAATGCAAACAAGCTTGGAGGAAAAATTACACAGTTAATGGCATTTTTGGTAACACGCACGAATGTCCATAAGGACATTTATTTGATGACGCGAAAGATACATGCATTCTACTTGCTAGTGTCCGATGATCTTAAGTACTCTTCTAACAGCTCTTTCGAAAACCCAGCTCCAAGAAACACCAACGGCATCAGCGGTAAAAAGTGGCCCCAAAACGCAAAGTCCCAAGTGGAACAAAACCAAGAAGAAGAAGAAAAATATGAGTCTTAAGAACTCGGCAGATGATGAATGTAAAACCACCAATAAAGATGATAAAATCATAGATGTAGAGCTACTAAATCTGAATGGAAGGAAGTGCGCCCAAAAGCCAAAAAGAGAAAGAAATCAATTAAACCAGACGATCTTGCTATCAAGACTTGTGGAGACAGATCGTACACGGATATCCTCAAGCAGGTAAAGCGTGACTACTCCTTCAACTGAATAAAATGGCCCACCAGAACACTAACCCAAGAAGTAAGCTTGGAAATAAGAGATATCGATGAGGTAACAACAAACGGGGCAGTGTATGAATCGCTCTGTAATATCTCTGAAGAGTTCAAAGTACTGCAACCATCTGCAATAAAATCAATGAGAATAGCTCATGGATCACTTATGGAGATCTCAAAGATACGTATAGGTTGGGTGGTATGTCGTAAACGTGAGAAAGTTATACCAAGGAAATGTTACCGATGCCTAAATTTTGATCACACAGCAGCCAGGTGTAACAGCCGATTCAACTTGAAATATGGCGAAACAGTTTATTGCACATAAAACTCGATCTTGCAATGCCTCTATAAGGAGAAGAAAACACTGATTTAATAAAGCTCCTTCCTGTGTATTGGTGGAACGAAGTAATAGCCGAACTTCGAAAGGACTGCATTCAAGCTAGAAGACGCTATGTAAGAACTAGATGTAGGATGGAAAACGAGCAACATCACCAGACACTTAAGCAAAAGAAGAAGGCCCTTAAGTCGGCAATACTACGAAATAAAACTCCTGGATATATGTAATGATCTGGATAACAACCCTTCTGGTTTAGCGTACAAGCTTGTTAGGAGGAAACTTAAATGTTTAAGCTCACCCTCTTCTAAGGAAGCTAAGATTCTCAGTAAGATAGTGGTCCATCTCTTTCCAGAACAGGCTACTACGACGTGGTATACTCGAAACCTGCAAGAGACTTTGTACTTTCCAGAGGTTACATTATCGGAATTTCAAATGGCTGTATCAAAATTTGAAGACAAAAAAGCTCCCGGACTTGACGGCATCCCAAACATTGTCTTGAAGGATATTGTAGAGTGCAGATCTGATCAAATATGGATCATTCCCAAATATGTGGAAAAGACAAAAACTTGTGCTCCTACTTAAAGATAAGAAACCTTTAGATGATCCATCATCGTTGGAAATAATCATCTGCGATAGGATCGAAGAGAGTATCGAAACATCAGACGGACTATCCAAAATGCAATATGGTTTCAGAAAACATAGGTCAACAGTAGATGCAATTGCAATGGTTGTAAACATTGCAAAGGAAGCAATAGAAGGCAGTAGCTGGAGGAAGGGATCCAAGGAATATTGTGTGCTCGCAACTCTTGATGCAAAGAATGCTTTTAACACAGCTAACTGGGAGAATATTGTGAATGCCCACGTACTGTTAAATATTCCAGTTTACTTTGTGGCAATAATAAAGGACTACTTTCGATCGAGAGTACTTATGTACGAAACCAATGAGGGAATAAAGAATCATAATGTAACAGGGGGAGTACTACAAGGGTCGGTGCTTGGACCAATGTTGTGGATGATATACTACTGGCTTTGCTGATGATATAGCACTGGTGATGGTGGCGAAGACAATTGATGAAGCTAAGACTATTTCAGAAGGTGCTATACAGGTAGTGAGGTCATGGCTCAGTTCAATGGTCCTATTGCTTGCTGAGCATAAGACTGAGGCCGTACTAATATCCAACAGCAGAACAGTGGAATATATGAATTTACAAATCGGAAGTTGTGAAAAAAAAACAAAAGATTGTCTTAAGTAGCTAAGGGTTATGATAGATAACCGTTTATCCTTCAAACACCACCTCGAGATAAAGCTGCAGGTATATGTACAGCGTTGTGCTGGTTAATGCCGAATACAAGGGGTCCAAAAATGCTAGCAGGGGTTGTCAAGAGTGTCAGCCTTTATGCTGCTCCAATATGGGCGGAATTCAACAGGCTGAAGACCTACGGCAGCAAAATCAGTTCTGTTAACAGACATGCAGCACTTCGGGTATGTTCTGCATCATATAGAACTGTATCAGACGAAGCAGCTTTAGTAATTGCTGCTATGATACCAATTGAGATATTGGCAAGAGATGCAAAATACAAATTTGATGCACGGTCCACATGGAGAAATGATAGAGAGGATAATGATGTTAGGAGAAACAGCATTTCGGAGTGGCAAACAAGGTGGTCAACATCTACAAAAGGTAGGTGGACATATACGCTAATACCAAATATAGAAGTCTGGTGGAGAAGTCTTCTTCCTGACCCAGCTACTTAGTGGACATGGGTGTTTCCGTTCATATTTGTTTCGTTTCGGACTTGATAGTTTTCAGTATTGTCCGTATTGTGTTGGTGAAGTACACAGAGAAAACAGATTCGTGATAGCAACCGAATTTGTTGCCAATCGAATGATTCTACCTTAGTGATCGAATTTTACAGTTGTGGCTACAGAATTTTGGAAAGGGTAACAAAACTTTGGTTGCTTCAACCGAAATTCTTCTTTATCAACTGACTTTCTGTTGATAGAACTGAAAAATTCGATATGTGTAACCGAATCATTCGATTGGCAACAAATTCGGTTGCTATCACGAATCTGTTTTCTCTGTGTAGAGGATCCCAACAATGTGTTCTTTGTGTGTTCACGTTTCAACTATGAGCGAACGAACTTAGAACGGCAAGAGGGGATGAATATCTCCACAAATAATATGGTGCAGATTATGCTGATGTCACTTGAGAATTGGGAGACCACATCTCTAAATGTTAAGACAGTTGGAATTGGAATTGCGTAGGCAAGAAGATCTCCGTAGGAGTATTTTGACTTAGTTGGGGTTTATACCTTTTCCCCATTGTTTTAGCGAGTTAAAGTCTAGCACTTCTGGCATTATCGGGCGACCAGAGTCTTTCGATGATTTTTTCCTCGTATAAAAAAAGGATAGGATAGGATATTATGGGATAGGTTAGGTAATAACCAAATCCCTTACATTAAAATGGATTACATTCCTTTTAGCTGTCCCTTACTTTAGCTAATAAACTTATTAAAAATCTAGCACCATTAGCAATCTCTCAATAATATTAAGTCATTTGTTTAATGAATTCCACCATAATATGCATTTAAAAACCCTAATGTTTTATGCATTTCAATTAAAGCCAAACCCGAACATGATTTTAATCAAACATTTTTGTTGATCATTTTTTCATTTAAAAGTTAAAACAAAAAGTTGTTTTTTAGCATTTAGTTTAATTAAAACTTATGACTAGATCACATGCCACAACATTTATTCATTCATAATTGTTATAATTATCAGAAACACTATCTGTGCAACTACTTACTTACTTACTTAATGCTTTAAACTATAGAACACAAACATAATGTTGCAACCTCATAAAATTAAACATCGAATGTGTCGATTCTAGGAAATAGGGAAAAGCACTCAATCACTTAAAGGCCCTGGTAAATATTTGTTTTAATTTATATTCTTTTTATACTTTAGACAATATAATATATTTTAATTGCATTAAGCATAATTAGCTACAAGTATTAAAGTAAGAATGTCTGTCTGTCTGTCTGTCTGTCTGTCTGTCTGTCTGTCTCTCTGTCCAACACTAACTAACCTGCCGTAATTGTCGCTTAATAAACATGATACACTTAAACAAATATTTGCTGTTTAAACAATGTGCCACTTTTAACTAAATACCAACAAAAAAAAAAACAAAGAAAAAACCATCATAAATATGTTAGTGGTTGCATGCCACAAAACATTGTTGCCTTTAAGTTTTCCATTACGTTTTGTTTCGTTCATGTCTGCTTGTATTTTGCTTTATTCTTAAACTTAAAACAATTTCTATTAGAACGGCTACTTGAATTCATTTGTTACATTTGTTTTGCTGGCCTGCAACACCACATTAAATTTGTCTAAGTTGCAACTGCCAATTAAAACGATTAAAATTTGAAATATACATTTCCATTCATGCATTATCGTAACGTAGCTATAGAAGATTTATCAATAACGTAACGTTAATTTCGCAAATTTATAGGTTAGGTTATATGGAACCCATTAGAAGGCCTTGAGATTCATTGTGATTTTCTCAAATACAATATACACAAGTCAGCATTCCATAAGAAGCATCCGGAACTCCTGACAGCATCCAGAACTCCATCAACGAAATTTCCTTTATACCATCCAGAGCGGGATATAATTCTTCCTTCGGTTCCACCGATTCTTCCTTCTCTTCATTGCTACTACCTCTGCAGTGCCAAGTAATAACGTGGTTAACCCTTACGTCCCATCATACATTGATCAGAACCTATAAGAAGTCTAATTGAGTCCCTACTAACATCTTTGAACCATCAGTGTAGATTTAAATACCACAATCCCGAAGGACAAAGTTTGTGGCTCAGAATTTTCTGGTATGTATTCTCGTCTTAAAAGTTCTATCAACATTCGGTATGGGTAACATAGATGTGTCTTGGTATCCAACATGCTCCACCTTACAAGTAAACGATAGGTAAACATATGTATAATAAACAAGATCCCATCCTTTTCCAAAGATAAAATTCACGAAGGATCTTCCGCATATTCCTATCATCATTACGTATCCACGAGATTTTAGAGTCTGAAATTTTCAAGAACTACAGAAAGTTGTATTTCCGTGTAAATTGTCTGCGTTTGATTAACGACCACATCATTCTCCTTGACTCAACATAAATTAACTGTTTCTTTTTATATGACAAATCCGAACAGGAAACTAAGCAGCCCACCAAACTTGTGCAAGGATCTCTAGATTCTAATAGTTTAATTGAATTGGATGATGGATTTGAGTCCCTACTAACAGCCTAAAGATTCTTGGTCCTTTCCCCTTTCCTGAGAAGGCCAAAGCATTCTAGATATTCTCTAAGAGACAAATGTAGGCCACCGATGTTTTGACTCATTGAATATCCTGGAGTTTCACAAATTCATCGAAGTATGAACCATTTATCGCGTCTAATCGAGTCTCTAAAAAGAATGTAAAGATTCTTGGTCCTTTCCCCTTTCCTAAGAAGGCCAAAACATTCTAGATATTCCAAAATGAGCCTAAAGATTCTTGGTCCTTTCCCCTTTCCTGAGAAGGCCAAAACATTCTAGATATTCCAAAATGAGCCTAAAGATTCTTGGTCCTTTCCCCTTTCCTGAGAAGGCCAAAGCATTCTAGATATTCTCTAAGAAACAAATGTAGGCCACCGATGTTTCGACTCCTTGAATATCCTGGAGATTTTCAAATTTATCGAGTCTAATCGAGTCTCTAAAAAGAGCCTAAAGTTTCTTGGTACTTTCCCCTTTCCTGAGAAAGCCAAAACATTCTAGATATTCTCTAAGAGACAAATGTAGGCCACCGATGCTTCGACTCCTTGAATATCCTGGAGATTCACAAATTCGAGTTTAATCGAGTCTCTAAAAGGAGCCTAAAGATTCTTGGTCCTTTCCCCTTTCCTCAGAAGGCCAAAGCATTCTACATATTCTCTAAGAGACAATTATTTCCCACCGATGTTTCGACTCCTTAAATATCCTGGAGTTTCACAAATTCATCGAAGTATGAACCATTTATTGAACATTTAGGGCATCACTAATGTTCCGGAAGCCATCATAGCTCAACAGCTTTGGTATCTAAACTGGCTTTCAATCCAACAGACATTTCGTCTTCAATTTTCTGGTATGTATTCTCGTTTTTAATTCAGGTATACTTTGGTCTCTCCAACATGCTCCACTAGATTTTAGAGTCTGAAAATGACAAATGTAGGCCTCCGATTTGTCGACTCTTTAAGTGTCCAATTTTCCATCATGTTCAATATCACCATCAAAGGGATGTGATTATCGTGGAGATTCACAAATTCGTCGAAGTATGACTCATTTATTGCACATTCGGTAGGATCAGCATTCCAACGGATACCCTCATGTTCCGGAACAACCATCACAGCTCAACAGCTCTGGTATCCAAGCAAGGTTAGGGAATGTATAATTTGAAGCCGGTAGACATTTCGTGTTCAACATATTTGAACAAAGAGCCTTGATTGCTGCAAGATTGTTCACATATTTATCATTGACCTATCGATTGAATTATTAAAGCTTTGGACAGTCTGAGAGATAATCAAGGTCAAGAGAAATCAGTGAAATTTCCTAACTGGGAAGCATCTTTGAAACATCAGTGTAGATTTAAATACCACAATCCCGAAGGACAAAGTTTGCAGCTCAGAATTTTCTGGTATGTATTCACGTCTTAAAAGTTCTATCAACATTCGGTACATAGGTGTGTCTTGGTATCCAACATGCTCCACCTTACAAGTGAACGATAGATATAAATTTTGAGATCCCATCCATTTCCAAAGATAAAATGCACGAAGTATCTTCCGCATATGTCTCCATTCATTACATATCCACGAGATTATAGAGTCTGAAATTTTCAAGAATTACAGAAAGTTGTATCAGCGACGGCAGTTGGCTCATGATACATTAACTGTTTCTTTTTATATGACAAGTCCGAACAGGAATCCAAGCAGCCCACCAAACTTGAGCAAGGATTTCTAGATTATAATAGTTTAATTGAATTGGATGATGGATTAGTGTTCTTACACTATCGAGGCAGGTCTTTGGTTGGGTCTATTGGTCACTTAATATCATTATAAAGATCATATTGATCATGGTGTGGAGCTGGAAGTTAGAACAGATCACTGCTAAGTTTTCAATGAATAAGGTTTAACGCCCCAATCTGAATATCCATCACGGGGAACTTGTCCTACCTTGGCCATGATCACTAGTTTGGTAAAGACAAGACTTGCAGATTAGTAATCCCCTTACCGGAGATAGCGGGCTTAAATAGTAAGCTCGCGTTTTTGGTATTACACAGGACTTTTGAGGTTCTGATACCATGCAGATACCAATGGACTAACCAGACTTGGTGGCTGGCCAAGTATGGCACAGACGGATCAAATCGATTTTTTTTTTAAAGAAATCTTACGATATTGAGAAAGTTTGTTAGGAAAATATACGATATTGTTCAATAAAAATAAAAAAAATTTATGAATTGAATAAAATTTACGATATTGATAAATTTCTTTAAGAAAATTTACGATATTGATAAATAGTTAAAATAAATTTACGATATTGATGAATTTGGTAGGAAAATTTACGATACTTTTAAATAAAATTTACGATATTGATAAATTTCTGAAAGAAAATGGACGATATTGATAAATAGTTGAAATAAATTTACGATATTGGAGAAGTATGTTTAGAATATTGACGATATTCAAAAATTTGTTGAAGAAAATATTACAAAATTTATTAAGGATAATTTACGATATTGGAAATTTTATTAATTTTTGAGTTTTTTAAGAAATCTTACGATTTTTGGAGAATTTATTACAGACAAATTTACGATATTAGAAAATTTTTTAAAAAAAAATTACGATATTTGAAAATTTTTCAGAAAATTTACGATATTGTTGAATTTATTTTAATTAAATTTTACGATATTGATAAATTTGTTTAAGAAAATTTACGATATTGATAAATTCGTTTAAAAAAATTTACGATATTGATGAATATATTAAAAAATTACGATATTTATTAGAGAAAATTTACGATATTATTAAATTTGTTGAAGAAAATTTTGATGATTTTATGATTTTGGATAAATTAGTTAAAGAAATTTTACGATATTGATGAATCTTTTAGAGATCTATGTAATTAGGAAATTTTTCTTAACAAAATTTACGATATTGCTGACTTACTAAAAGAAGCTTTACGATATTGATACATCTTTTGAAGAAATTTTACGATATTTATGATTTTTTTAAGAAATCTTACGATATTTGCAAAATTTATTACCGAAAAATTTACGATATTAGAAAATTTTTTAAAAAAAAATTTACGATATTTGAAAATTTTTTTCAAAAATTTACGATATTGTGGAATTTATTTAAATTTAATTTTACGATATTGATAAATTTGTTAAAGAAATTTTACAATATTGATAAATTGGTTTAAAAAAATTACGATATTGATAAATATATTAAAAAATTACGATATTTATTGGAGAAAATTTACGATATTATTAAATTTGTTGAAGAAAATTTACGATATCGATGAATATATATGATTTTGGATAAATTAGTTAAAGAAATTATACGATATTGATGAATCTTTTAGAGATCTACGTAATTAGGAAATTTTTCTTAACAAAATTTACGATATTGCTGAATTTCCTAAAGAAACTTTACGATATTGATACATTCTTTAAGAAATTTTACGATATTAATGAATTTTTTAAGAAATCTTACGATATTTGCTAAATTTATTACAGAAAAATTTATGATATTAGAATTTTTTTTTTAAAATTTGCGATATTTGAAAATTTGTTCAGAAAATTTACTATATTGCTGAATTTATTTAAATTTAATTTTGCGATATTGATAAATTTGTTAAAGAAAATTTACAATATTGATAAATTCGTTTAAAAAAAATTTACGATATTGATGAATACGTTACAAAAATTACGATATTTATTAGAGAAAATTTACGATATTATTAAATTTGTTGAAGAAAATTTACGATATCGATGAAAATATGTGATTTTGGATAAAATAGTTAAAGAAATTCTACGTAATTAGGATGTTTTACTTAACAAAATTTACGATATTGCTGAATTTCTTAAATAAACTTTATGATATTGACACATTTTTTAAGAAATTTTACAATATTTATGAATTTTTTTAAGAAATCTTACGATATTTGTAAAATTTATTACAGAAAAATTTTCGATATTAGAAAATTTTTTAAGAAAAATTTACGATATTGGAAATTTTTTCCAAAAATTTACGATATTTGAAAATTTTTTCAGAAAATTTACGATATTGCTGAATTTATTTTAATTAAATTTTACGATATTGATAAATTCGTTTAAAAAAAAAAATTACGATATTGATGAATATATTAAAAAATTACGATATTTATTAGCTAAAATATACGATATTATTAAATTTGTTGAAGAAAATTTACGATATTGCTGAATTTATTTAAATTATGATTAAAAATGCTGGCTTTTTATGAAATTTTTAAGATATTTATGAATTTGTTAAGAAATCTTACAATATTAGAAAGTTTTTTAAAAAAAAATTACGATATTTGAACATTTTTTCCAAAAATTTACGATATTGCTGAATTTATTTTAATTAAATTTTACGATATTGATAAATTTGTTAAAGAAATTTTACAATATTGATAAATTGGTTTAAAAAAATTTACGATATTAATGAATACGTTACAAAAATTACGATGAAAATATATGATTTTGGATAAATTAGTTAAAGAAATTTTTATTAATGAATATTTTAGAATCTATGTAATTAGGAAAGTTTTCTTAACAAAATTTACGATATTGCTGAATTTCTTAAAGAAGGTTTACGATATTGATACATTTTTTGAAGAAAGATTTCGATATTTATGAATTTAAGAAATATTTGTTAAGAAATCTTACGATATTTGTAAAATTTTTTACAGAAAAATTTACGATATTAGAAAATTTTTAAAAAAAAAATTTACGATATTTGAAAAATTTTTCCAAAAATTTACGATATTGCTGAATTTATTTTAATTAAATTTTAGATATTGATAAATTTGTTAAAGAAATTTTACAATATTGATAAATTTGTTTAAAAAAATTTACGATATTGATGAATACGTCACAAAAATTACGATATTTATTAGAGAAAATTTACGATATTATTAAATTTGTTGAAGAAAATTTAGGATATCGATGAAAATATATGATTTTGGATAAATTAGTTAAAGAAATTTCACGATATTGATGAATATTTTAAAGATCAACGTAATTAGGATGTTTTCCTTAACTTTTTTATTGATACATTTAAAAAAAAAAATTAAGAAATATTTGTTAAGAAATCTTACGATATTACAAAATTTGTGCAAAAAATTTACGATATTAGAAAATTGATTAAGAAAATTTACGATATTGCTAAATTTATTTAAATTGAATTTTACGATATTGTTAGAGATTTACGATATTGATACATTTGTTCAAGAAAATTTACGATATTGGAAAATTTATTCAAAAAACTTACGATATTGGAAAATTTTTTCAGGAAATTTACGATATTGCTGAATTTATTTTAATTAAATTTTACGATATTGATAAATTCGTTTAAACAAATTTACGATATTGATGAATATGTTAAAAAAAATTACGATATTTATTAGAGAAATGTAGGATAGCAATAAATTTGTGGAAGAAAATTTACGATATTGCTGAATTTATTTTAATTATTGGGTATATGACTTAAAAATGCTGAATTTTTTTTTCAAATTTTAGCTTTTATTTTGATACATTTATTTGTACAATAAAAATGTATCCAAAACTTTTCCCATCTTAATGGCAACATATGGATACCAAGCCAAAAGAACAGCTCATCTTTTGAAGCCAACAACAAACCAAGCCAATTTCGGCTACTCTGTTCCAAAGAGAAGCGTATTCCAGAGAGAACATTCAGCATCGATCGTAACAAATAGCTCGCTTCAAACGAATATAATGGTTTCGGTAAAGGTTCCATGTGATGATCTGGCCAGATTACAGCTTTGTCTTCCTTGTCAAAATCACAACTTCTGAAGCGATTCAGAAAACATCTCTCGCAGGTTGAAACCGATGAAACACATTTTGTTTTGCTTAAAATTTCTGATAAAAAAATCAATAATATGAACTTGAAAACTTAACAATTGTTTATTAAATCCTTCTCCACCTGTCGCTATTGTGGGATAATCATGTTATTGTTAGCACTTGTGTTGAAATGTCAGCGGGCTGTCTGCTTTGTGGCAGTAAAAATGTTTATTTTCCATCTGGTTAATTAACAACTACCAGCAGAGATCAAAACTGCAATTTTTTTTTATTTTATTTTTGAGTCTTTTGTAGCTGTCGATGCTCATGAACTTAATCGTACATACACAAATGAATAAAATTGAAAAGATGTTAAAGACATATTTATAAATCATATAATTGTAATGAAGTTGAAGTTGCAGTTCAGTTGCCAACCTGCAACTGCAATGATATTTAATGAATAAGCAAATACTTACTTGTTGCAAGTACTTGCAGCAGTACTTGTCTCTCTCTGCTACAGACAATTGCTTAGGAGCTATACAAAATAACATGTTACAACTACAAAAAAAATAAAATAAAAGAAATGAAATGACTCTGAACTCTGGTTTTTATATGAAGTGCAGCATATCTGGGTGTTTTTTTGTAGGTTTTCTTTGTGTTGAAAGAAAAATATACATATCGCGTGCCAAAGTCATAAAAGCTCAGTCAAAATTAAAGAATGAAAAGAGAAAAAAAGAAGACCCTATTTCCGATACAAATATCCACAAGTCGTTATATTAAAATGAAATAAAAATGTAAATACTATATGCTCCAACAATAACAATACCAACAGACATTAATACTACAGAAATAGCCACAGTACGGGTCAGGAGTTTAAGGGCACTATTCCAAATCTCAAGTATTTTTAATTGCAAATCCTTGAAAGTATAGGAAATAAAATCAGGAGTTAAGGGTCAAGTTTTTTTTGGAAATTTTTAGAAATATTGGTGAAATTATTTGTGCTGCTCTTAATCATATGTTCATCACTATTCTCTAGTATACAACTGCGAAAAGCCAGCCAAGCTAGGGGACCTAAAGATGTAGTTTTGTATTGAGATGCAGCAGCAGCATAATTCAAAATGCATTTCATTGTTTAGAGCCCAAACAAAACAAAACAAAAAAACTTTTTTACAATATTGTTTTGTTTAAGGTTCCTCAGAATGATGATGACGAGGATGAACCAAAAAACTAAATAAATAAATGAATGAATGCACCCTTGTGTACAAAAGGAAATACTTGTCCCTACAAAAACAACTACAACAACACTCCAGCACATTGACAACAAACTCCGACAATCTGCCAGCACAAGCACAAGCTCTACTTCAACAACTTCAACATCATCATCAGCTTCTCACGTGTCTGCCTC
The DNA here is from genome assembly GCF_958450345.1 of Calliphora vicina. Lineage (NCBI taxonomy): Eukaryota > Metazoa > Arthropoda > Insecta > Diptera > Calliphoridae > Calliphora > Calliphora vicina. Next base: position 111,005,502 of record NC_088783.1, on the reverse strand, counting down.
AGAAGGTGTTTTGCAAGACAACAATTGTAGTACCACCACTGATGCCCTGTAATAAATGCAATTTTTTTCTTCTTTTTTTTTCTTTTCTGTGATGAAATTTTAGATGCACCTACAGTTTGGTTTGGAACAATTGCGGCTTGAGATTAACAAGTTTAATTTTTTGTTGTTGTTCCCCAACAAAAGCAATTAATTCATGGGTGAAAAAATCATGCCTTGTTGTTGTACAAGTCTTTTGTCCCGGTTTTTTTTTTTCATTCACCGGTGGTTTTTTTTCTGACCAGAATTACATTTCAATTTGCATGTTTAAAGCAATTAAATGCAATGAAAAGATACTGAAAGAGAGAGAGAGGGGCGATTAGGATTAATGTTGATATATAAATTATGATATTATTTTTATATAAAAAAATAATGCATGAATGTGTTGGCAATTGTGTAAAAAAAAGAGCTGCACAGGAAGTAAAAGAAAATAAAGTGGGTGGAGGTTTTGGAAAATAAAGGCCAAGATTAATAATGAAATAGAAATAATTATCAAAACAAGGAAAGTCATGGTTTATTGTGCTTTATTAAAAAAAAAAAATTTCAAAAAAAATTAATCGTTAAAAATTTATTCGAATAAAATTTTAATCGATTAAATTTTTAAACTATGAATGAATTTAAATGTATACAATTTATATATTTATTTTAAATTTTTTTAAAAAGCAATACAAATTTTTGAAAAAATAAATTAATCGATTAAAAATTTATTCGAATAAAATTTTAATCGCTTAAATTTTTAAACCAATGTAACATTAAATGCATACCAATTATATAATTATTTTAAAATTTGCATATAAATTGCAATTTTTCAACCTTGAACTAAAAAATTTATTCGATTATTCGAATAAAAGTTTTTTAAAAAATTCCACTTCTAGTTTCTTTTATAGTTTTTAAAAGGCAATATAAATTTTTGAAAAAAAAAAAAATATTCGAATAAAATTTTAATCGATTCAAATTTGTATTCGATTAATTGTAAAACATTTCTCAAAATTTTGTGAAAAAATTTTATTGGAATAAATTCTTAATCGATTAAAATTTTTCCAATTTTGAAAAAAAAAATTAATCGATTAAAAATTTATTCGAATAAAATTTTAATCGATTAAATTTTTAAACCAATATAACATTAAAAGCATACCAATTATATATTTATTTTAAATATTGCGTAAAAATTCAAATTTTTCAACCTTGAACTAAAAAATTTATTCGATTATTCGAATAAAAGTTTTATAAAAATTTCCACTTCTATTTATGTAGTTTATTTTATAGTTTTTAAAAGGCAATATAAATTTAAAAAAAAAAAAATCGAATAAAATTTTAATCGATTCAAATTTTTATTCGATTAACTGTTAAACATTTCTCAAAATTTGTGAAAAATTTTATTGGAATAAATTTCTAATCGATTAAAATTTTTCCAATTTTGATAAAAAAAATTAATCGATTAAAAATTTATTCGAATAAAATTTTAATCGATTAAATTTTTAAACCAATATAACATTAAATACATACCAATTATATAATTATTTTAAAATTTGCATATAAACTGCAATTTTTCAACTTTGAACTAAAAAATTTATTTGATTATTCGAATAAAAGTTTTATAAAAATTTCCACTTCTATTTATGTATGTAGTTCCTTTACAGTTTTTTAAAAGGCAATATAAATTTTGAAAAAAAAAACATTTATTCGAATAAAATTTTAATCGATTCAAATTTTTATTCGATTAATTGTAAAACACTTCTCAAAATTTGTGAATAAATTTTTAATCGATTAAAATTTTTCCAATTTTGAAAAAATAAATTAATCGATTAAAACTTTTCCAATTTTGATAAAAAAAATTAATCGATTAAAAATTTATTCGAATCAAATTTTAATCGATTAAATTTTTAAACCAATATAACATTAAATGCATACCAATTATATATTTATTTTAAATATTGCGTAAAAATTAAAATTTTTTAACTTTGCACTAAAAAATTTATTCGATTATTCGAATAAAAGTTTTATAAAAATTTCCACTTCTATTTATGTAGTTTCTTTTATTGTTTTTAAAAAGCAATACAAATTTTTTGAAAAAAATAAAAATTTATTCGAATAAAATTTTAATCGATTCAAATTTTTATTCGATTAATTGTAAAACATTTCTCAAAATTTGTGAAAAAATTTTATTGGAATAAATTTTTAACCGATTAAAATTTTTCCAATTTTGAAAAAAAAAATTAATCGATTAAAAATTTATTCGAATAAAATTTTAATCGATTAAATTTTTAAACCAATATAACATTAAAAGCATACCAATTATACAATTGTTTTAAAATTTGCATATAAATTGCAATTTTTCCGCTTTGAACTAAAAAATTTATTCGATTATTCGAATAAAAGTTTTATAAAAATTTCCACTTCTATTTATGTATGTAGTTTCTTTTATAGTTTTTAAAAGGCAATATAAATTTTTGAAAAAAAAAATTTATTCGAATAAAATTTTATTCGATTAATTGTAAAAGATTTCTCAAAATTTTGTGAAAAAATTTTATTGGAATAAATTTCTAATCGATTCAAATTTTTCCAATTTTGAAAAAAAAATTAATCGATTAAAAATTTATTCGAATAAAATTTTAATCGATTAAATTTTTAAACCAATATAACATTAAATGCATACCAATTATATATTTATTTTAACTATTGCGTAGAAATTAAAATTTTTTAACTTTGAACTAAAAAATTTATTTGATTGTTCGAATAAAAGTTTTATAAAAATGTCCACTTCTATTTATGTAGTTTCTTTTATAGTTTTTAAAAGGCAATATAAATTTTGAAAAAAAAAAAATTTCGAATAAAATTTTAATCGATTCAAATTTTTATTCGATTAATTATAAAACATTTCTCAAAATTTTGTGAAAAAATTTTATTGGAATAAATTTTTAATCGATTAAAACTTTTCCAATTTTGAAAAAAAAATTAATCGATTAAAAATTTATTCGAATAAAATTTTAATCGATTAAATTTTTAAACCAATATAACATTAAAAGCATACCAATTATATAATTATTTTAAAATTTGCATATAAATTGCAATTTTTCAATTTTGAACTAAAAAATTTATTCAATTATTCGAATAAAAGTTTTATAAAAATTTCCACTTCTATTTATTATGTAGTTTCTTTTATAGTTTTTAAAAGGTAATATAAATTTTTTAAAAAAAATTTGTTCGAATAAAATTTTAATCGATTCAAATTTTTATTCGATTAATTGTAAAACATTTCTCAAAATTTTGTGAAAATATTTTATTGGAATAAATTTTTAATCGATTCAAATTTCTCCAATTTTGATAAAAAAAATTAATCGATTAAAACTTTATTCGAATAAAATTTCAATCGATTAAATTTTTAAACCAGTATAACATTAAATAGTGTACACCAATTATATAATTATTTTAAAATTTGCATATAAATTGCAATTTTTCAACATTGAACTAAAGAATTTATTCGATTATTCGAATAAAAGTTTTATAAAAATTTCCACTTCTATTTATGTATGTAGTTTCTTTTATGGTTTTTAAAAGGCAATATAAATTTTTTAACAAAAAAATTATTCGAATAAAATTTTAATCGATTCAAATTTTTATTCGATTAATTGTAAAACATTTCTCAAAATATGTGAAAAAATTTTATTGGAATAAATTTCTAATCGATTAGAATTTTTCCAATTTTGATAAAAAAATTAATCGATTATAAATTTATTCGAATAAAACTTTAATCGATTAAATTTTTAAACCAATATAACATTAAATGCATACCAATTATATAATTATTTTAAAATTTGCATATACATAAATCGCAATTTTTCAACTTTGAACTAAAAAATTTATTCGATTATTCGAATAAAAATTTCTAATTCTATTTATGTATGTAGTTTCTTTTATAGTTTTTAAAAGGCAATATAAATTTTTGAAAAAAAAAATTATTCGAATAAAATTTTAATCGAATACAATTTTTATTCGATTAATTGTAAAACATTTCTCATTTTGTGTAAAAATTTTATTGGAATAAATTTTTAATCGATTAAATTTTTTCCAATTTAGATAAAAAAATTAATCGATTAAAAATCTATTCGAATATTATTTCTATCGATTTAAATTTTATTCGAATATATTTTTATTCCATTAATTGTAAAACATTTCTTGTATTTTAAATTTTCAAAGCATTTCACAAAATTTGTTGAAAAAAAAAATTAATCGATTAAAAATTTATTCGAATAAAATTTTAATCGATTAAAATTTTTAAATTGAAAATTTTCCAATTTAGAACTAAAAATTTAATCGAATAAAACTGTGTTCGAATAATATTTTAATCGATTAAAAATTTATTCGAATAAAATTTTATTTAAGTCATTTAGTTTAAATTGTAATTTTTTGGTGGAGAAAAAATTTATCGATTAAAAATTTATTTAAATAAAAATTTAATTGATTAAAATTTTTAAATTGAAATTTTAAAGTACACAATACAATTAATCGAATTAAAATGTGTTCGAATAATATTTGAATGGATACAAATTTTATTCGAATACGTTTTAATTGTAAAACATTAATTTTTGTTTTTTTAAATTTTCAAAGCATTTTACAGAATTTGGTGGAAAAAAATTAATCGATTAGAAATTTATTCGAATAAAAATTTTAAATTGTATAACTTTAAATGTATATTTTTTAGTTATTAAAATTTAATCGATTAAATAATTTATTCGAATTAAATTTTAATCGATTCAAATCGAATAAAAATTTATTCGAATCGATTAAAATTTTTATTCGATTAATTGTAAAACATTTCTCAAAATTTGTGAAAAAAAATTTATTCGAATAAATTTTTAATCGATTAAAATTTTTAAATTGAAATTTTTACAATGTTTATAAAACAATTAATCGATTAAAAATGTATTCGAATAATATTTTAAACGATTCATATTTTATTCGAATACGTTTTTCCTCGATTAATTGTAAAACATTTCTTGTTGTTTAGTTAATTTTTTTGGTGGAAAAAAATTAATCGATTAAAAATTTATTATGTATTTATATAAAATTTTATATTTATTTAAATTGAAATTTTTAAGTATTAAAATTAATCGAATAAAAATGTGTTCGAATAATATTTGAATCGAATAAAAATTTATTCGAATAATTTTTTTTATAAAATTTAATCAAATAAAAATTTATTAGAAAACTATTTTATTCGAATAATTTTTTGTTGTTGCTTCTCTTAAAAATGTTCCTTGTTAATAGAATTTAACCGAATAAAACCTTTATTTTCAGTCTCATTGTGGATTTTGTATAGAAATAAGAAAATTTTCGAATAAAATTCATACGAAATTTGAAATTTTTGGTAAAAATGTACTTCAATAAAAATTTATTCGATTTAAAAATTGTACGAATACAAATTTGTTATTTAAATAATAAATTATTCATTAATTTCCAAATTTGTAAACGAATAAAAATTTACTCGAATAAGAATCAGAATTTATTCGAATAATTTTTTTGTAATTTTTTTTTGAATTCAAATTAAAATTTATTCAAACAATTTTTTAATTTAATTTTTCTATTGTAAATAAAATTTATTCGATTATTTTTTCAAAAAATATTTTAATCGAATAAAAATTTATTCGAATAATTTTTTTTTTTAATTTAATCAAAAAAAAATTATTAGAAAATAATTTTATTCGAATAATTTTTTTATATTTTTTTTCGACACATTTTCACATTTTTTGTTAATTTCTTGGAATAAATTTATCATTTTTTTCGAATTCAAATTTATTCAAACAACTTTTTAATTTAACTTTTCTATTGTAAATAAAATTTATTCGATTAATTTTTTCAAGAAATATTTTAATAATTGAATAAAAATTTATTAGAAAATAATTTTATTCGAATAATTTTTTATTATTTCCACATTTTTTGTTAATTTCTTGGAATAAATTTACCATTTTTTCTAATCTTTATGCAAGATTTTTATAAATATTAATATTTCAACTTCTTTACTTCTCGTTAGCATTGAATGGCATGTGAGTGAATACGAAAATCAGCTTTTCAAGATAATGAAAATAATTGCCATTTTAATTTTATATAATTTTAATGGGGTGTCACCTTTTTAAAAATACATTTTCAAACGCAACAATAAAGAAATTAAAACAAAACTTTCTTTCTCACTATTAAACAAAAAAAGGCAAACACACAACTGTATTGGATGGGGGGGAATGTGAAAAGCATTCTGGGAATAACTGCAATAGAGGCAGGTATTCAGTCATTCATTCATTCACTAAGACAATCAGTCAGTAGCAATAATAACAATAATAATCATTATAATCATAATAAGAGCAGTAAGTAAGTATTACTACGTTCTAACTAAAGGAATCATTAATTTTAACCCCATTATTTACCCTACATACTCTAACACCAGCCACAGACAGACAGACAGCCGGACATACATACATCCATTCAGTGTTTGTGTGTGGCAATACCACTAACACATTTTTATGTGAGTGTCATAATTTCATGAGGAAATGCAATAATTTCCGCTTTTACCGCACAGTGTTTTTCTTAGCAAATTGAATGACATGCAATGCTTTTGTGTTTTTTTTTTATTAGAGTAAGTTGAGTATTTGCCATTACATTGCGATGCATTAAAGTTTTTTTTTTTTTTTTGGCCAAAAACCCATTATTATTGTGTCGAAATATTGTCGAGGTATGAAGTAACTAAACAGCTAAAATGTAATACAAAATTCATAAAGTGTTTTAAAGTTTTTGTTTTTTGTCTGTTTGCACTTTTCAAATTTAAACCACACACATGTTGGTTTAATGAGACTGCATTTGTGTGTTACTTATTACAAAGATCTCCCTGCAAATAAAGTGTTTTATTTTGTAAATTTCTTTTCGGCTAAACAATTTATTTCAAACATTTGATCAACGATATAGAGCAAGTAGTGGTGATTACACCAATGGAAAACAAATAAAAACGCTTAAATATATTAGGTTCCAAATTATCCTCATTCAAGTTAGCTTCAATCGAAAGTCTTTATATTGTCCCAAAATAGCTTCAGTAATAGGTCTTTATATTGTCCCAAAATAGCTTCAATCTTAGGTCTTTATATTGTCCCAAAATAGCTTCAGTTTTAGGTCTTTATATTGTCCCAAAATAGCTTCAATCGTAGGACTTTATAATGTCCCAAAATAGCTTCAATATTAGGTCTTTATATTGTCCCAAAATAGCTTTAATCTTAGGTCTTTATATTGTTCCAAAATAGCTTCAATCTTATGTCTTTATATTGTCCCAAAATAGCTTCAATCTTAGGTCTTTATATTGTCCCAAAATAGCTTCAATCTTAGGTCTTTATATTGTCCCAAAATAGCTTCAATCTTAGGTCTTTATATTGTCCCAAAATAGCTTCAATCATAAGCCTTAATATTGTCCCAAAATAGCTTCAATCTTAGGTCTTTATATTGTCCCAAAATAGCTTCAATCGTAGGTCTTTATATTGTCCCAAAATAGCTTCAATCTTAGGTCTTTATATTGTCCCAAAATAGCTTCAATCTTAGGTCTTTATATTGTCCCAAAATAGCTTCAATCTTAGGTCTTTATATTGTCCCAAAATAGCTTCAATCTTAGGTCTTTATATTGTCCCAAAATAGCTTCAATCTTAGGTCTTTATATTGTCCCAAAATAACTTCAATCATAGGTCTTTATATTGTCCCAAAATAGCTTCAATCTTAGGTCTTTATGTTGGCCCAAAATAGCTTCAATCTTAGGTCTTTATTTTGTCCCGAAATATCTTCAATTATAGGTCTTTATATTGTCCCAAAATAGCTTCAATCTTAGGTCTTTATATTGTCCCAAAATAGCTTAAATCTTAGGTCTTTTTATTGTCCCAAAATAGCTTCAATCTTAGGTCTTTATGTTGTCCCAAAATAGCTTCAATCTTAGGTCTTTTTATTGTCCCAAAATAGCTTCAATCGTAGGACTTTATCTTGTCCCAAAATAGCTTCATTCTTAGGTCTTTATGTTGTCCCAAAAGAGCTTCAATCATAGGTCTTTATATTGTCCCAAAATAGCCTCAATCTTATTTCTTTATAATGTCCCAAAATAGCTTTAGTTATTCGTCTTTATATTGTCCCAAAATAGCTTCCATCTTAGGTCTTTTTATTGTCCCAAAATAGCTTCAATCGTAGGTCTTTATATTGCCCCAAAATAGCTTCCATCATAGGTCATTTTATTGTCCCTAAATATTTCAATCGTAGGTCTTTATATTGGTCTTTATGTTGTCCCAAAATTACTTCAGTCATAGGTTTCTAAATTGTTTCAAATCATCTTTATTCATTTTCTGAAATTAATTTAATTTGTCTTAATCGCCAAATTGTCCACACTTATTTTAAGTGGCTGATGGTCGGTCGGTCACCTCTCTTAAGTGGCTGCTTTTTTTTACCACATTTTTTTTTTTGCGCTGGTCTTTTCAAACTTGCGTTTGTTTAACTTGCTCGATTACATTAAAAAGATAAAACATGATTTTTATCATCTCTGGCCAATTCATTCCAATAATAAGAAAGCGAGTAGAAAGATGCATTTTTATTTTAAATTTTGTCTGGTTTGATATCAATATTTCACTTATAAAAATTCATGAAAATTATATTTCGAAATTATTTAAATTTTTTGATTTTGTTACTCGATAACAATTACGCTTTTTATTACTGCTAAGATCAGCCAGTCAGCCAGTCAGCCAGCTCTGCTGTAAAGTGTAGAACCAAAAAGGGTTGCTTCTAAAGTGCAAAAAAAAAAAGATTCATTAAAAAACCAGGTGCTAAAAGAAAGTTCTGTCCAAAAGAAGAAAAAGAAAAGAATAAATATTATAATTATTATTTTAAAATTAAATGCTACTTAACATAATACATTTTAAATATTAAACATTATAATTTATACGCCACATTTCTTTTAATAATACTAACCAACAATATTTAATTAGAATAAACATTAACTTAAATGTTATTGGCCAGAAAAGCCATTTAAATTAACTGCTCTAATGGCCAAAATGTGGTAAATTGTTGATAATAAGTGTCAGGAAACAAAGTTGAAATTTAGCCGCAAGGTGTTTAGTATTTGGGAAATAAGAATAAAGGAAATTATGTGGAGCTATACATAAAAAACAACTTTAGAAAGATCTTCAAATGGAAATAAATTGAGATCACAATGATAAAAAGCTATTTTGGGACAATATAAACCCCTATGAATGAAGCTATTACGGGTCAAAATAAAGACATAAGATTGAAGCTATTTTGGGACAATGTAAAGACCTAAGATTGAAGCTATTTTGGGACAATATAAAGACCTAAGATTGAAGCTATTATGGGACAATATAAAGACCTAAGATTGAAGCTATTTTGGGACAGTATAAAGACCTATGATTGAAGCTATTTTGGGACAATATAAAGACCTAAGATTGAAGCTATTTTGGGACAATATAAGGAACTACGATTGAAGCTATTTTGGGACAATACAAAGACCTAAGATTGAAGCTATTTTGGGACAATATAAAGACCTAAGATTGAAGCTGTTATGGGACAATATAAAGACCTAAGATTGAAGCTATTTTGGGACAGTATAAAGACCTAAAACTGAGGCTTTTTTGGGACAATATAAAGACCTAAGATTGAAGCTATTTTGGGGCAATATAAAGATCTGATATTGAGGCTATTTTAAGACAATATAAAGACCTAAGATTGAAGCTATTTTGGGACAATATAAAGACCTAAGATTGAAGCTATTTTGGGACAATATGAAGACTTACGTTTGAAGCTATTTTGGGATAATATAAAGACCTAAGATTGAAGCTATTTTGGGACAATATAAAGAACTACGATTGAAGCTATTTTGGAACAATATTAAGACCTAAGATTGAAGCTTTTTTGGGTCAATACAAAGACCTCTGATTGAAGCTATTTGGGGACAATATAACGATCTACGATTGAAGCTATTTTGGGACAATATAATGACCTAATATTGAAGCTATTTTGTGACAATATAAATGCATAAGGTTGAAGCTATTTTTTGGTCAATATAAAGACCTAAGATTGAAGCTATTTTGAGACAATATAAAGACCTAAGATTGAAGCTATTTTGGGACAATATTAAGGCTTATGATTGAAGCTATTTTGGGACAATATAAAGACCTAAGATTGAAGCTATTTTGGGACAATAAAGGACCCAAGATTGGAGCTATTTTGGATCAATATAAAGATCTACGATTGAAGCTATTTTGGACAAAATAAAGACCTAAGATTGGAGCTATTTTGGGACAATATAAAGAACTAAGACTGAAGCTATTTTGGGACAATATAAAGACCTCCGATTGAAGCTATTTTGGGTCAATATAAAGACCTAAGATTGAAGCTATAAAGACATAAATTTTAAGCTATTTTGGGACAATATAAAGATGTAAGATTGAAGCTATTTTGGGACATTATAAAGACCTAAGATTTAAGCTATTTTGGACAATATAAAGACCCAAGATTGAAGCTATTTTGGACAATATAAAGAACTAAGATTCAAGCTTTTTTGGAGCAATACAAAGACCTAAGATTGAAGCTATTTCGGGTCAATATAAAGACCTAAGATTGAAGCTATTTTGGGTCAATATAAAGACCTAAGATTGAGGCTATTTTGGTCAATATAAAGACATAAGATTGAAGCTATTTTCAGACAAAATAAAGACCTGAGATTAAAGCTATTTTGGGACAAGATTGAAGCATTTTTGGGACAATATAAAGACGTAATATTGAAGCTATTTTGGGTCAATATAAAGACCTAAGATTGAAGCTATTTTGGGTCAATATAAGGACCTAAGATTGAAGCTATTTTGTTTCAATATAAAGACCTAAGATTGAGGCTATTTGGGGACAATATAAAGACCTAAGATTGAAGCTATTTTGGACCCCTTTAAACACCTCCAATTAAAGTAATTTGAGACTCTTTGAAGTCCTTAAATTGAATATACTATAACACTAAAATATATTTTCTTTATACTTTAATATAAATCCAAAATGTATTCCTATCCCCTTCAGACCAAAAAAGTGTAAAGACTTTTTTTTGGCCATCCCATAATTTTAAGTTTAAAAGTACAGTGTGCGTATTTAGCCTTTTGGCTTAAATCGTTAACTACCTTCTTACATGAGAGCAAGAGATTTGGCTGGGCATAATAAAAAGCCAATATTTGTACAAATATGTTGCTCCACCTGTAATTACCCAAAGAGAGAGAGAGCGTCACCCGTGGCTTTATTGACATCCCAAAAGATGATCGCAATTATCGTTTGGTATCAACATTTTTTTGGTAGATCAAGCAGAGGGTATGGGATGGTGTTGGTGCTGGTGATATTTTCAAATTCCTATAATTTTCATTAATTTAAGGTTGTTGAAAGGTTTGCTTGCTGGTGGTGCCATCCATTACTTTATTACATATAATTGAATTAAATTAACTTAAGGTGGCAAATTGAAATGTGGGAAAGAAAATAAGAAAGAAGAGAAAAGAAAAGAATACAGTTTGGCAGGGAATTTATTAATATCAATAAAATTGATTAAAAGTAAAAATATGAAAATGAACTTTAATAAAAATAATGATAAATTAAATTAAACATTACCTGGTTTTTAATGCTTATGCTAGGGTGGAATTTTTTCTTCTTATTTTCTTATTTTTATTTAATTTCTTTTAAAGTTATAAAGTCATTAAAAACATTTTTTGAACTACGCATTTAAACGCACTTTTTTCAATGTCAATGCGTAACGAAAACAAAAACAACATTACATTAATTTAAAAATACGCGGCGCTTATTTGAAGGGTTGGTTTTCTTTTTTATTTTGTCCCAGCAACAGCAAATATGTTGGGGGAAAAATATCCCAAAGCTAGAAATTCTATAATAGAGCAACAATGAGAAGAAAAAAAAACGCTAATATATCATTATACATGTTGAAAACAGTATGGCAGTAAAGCTAAGCAAAAAAAATAATAAAATATTAAGGAAATGTTAGGAAAATAGGGCTGCCATGGGAATCAAAAATTTCAAAAAAAAAACGGCGAATTCACTTAATTGTAAATAAATTCGAAAAGAATTCATCGATTTTTAAAATTGATATCTTAAATTGTTCCTATTACATAAGGCTTTGGGATAAAGTAATAAATCTGATCAATTTCTGCAGTTTTCGATTTTTCATGATTTTTTTTAAACAAAAAATTTTGTATTTTCACATAAAATATATATTTTTTGCTGAAATTTGTTATCACAACTCCGAAACTACTTTGTCGATTTAAATGCAATATGTATATGAAAATTTGTACATAGCACGGGGAAAATGTTTCAGAATTCAATCAATCGAAAGCAGAACATTAACTACTCAATTTGATGTATAACAAACAAAAATCAAAAATTTTGTAAAAATGAGCGAATTCACTTAATTGTGAATAAAATAGAAAATAATCCATCATTTTTTAAGACCGATATCTCATTTTGTTGCTATTACATAAGGCTTGGAGACAAAGTAATAAATCTGGACACTTTCTGCCGTTTTCGATTTTTTAATGATTTTTCAAAATAAAAAATTTTGCTATTTTCATGTAAAAAATATATTTTTTTCCAAAATTTCTTATTATAACTCCGAAACTACTGAGCCGATTGAAACGCAATATATGTATGAAAATTTGTACATAGTATGGGAAAAATGTTTTCAAAATTCAATCAATCGAAAGAAGACCACAAATTATTCAATTTTATGGATATCAAACAAAAATCAAACATTTTGTGAAATTGAGAGAATTCACTTAATTGTGAATAAATTCGAAAAGAATCAATCGATTTTAATGACCAATATCTTATTTTATTCCCATTATATGTGGCTTTGCGATATGGCAATAAACCTGAACGATTTCTGCCGTTTTCGATTTTTCATGAGTTTTATTATACAAAAAATTAGCTATTTTCATATAAAAAATATATTTTTTGCTGCAATTTGTTATCACAACTCCGAAACTACTTTGTCGATTTAAATGCAATATGTATATGAAAATTTGTACATAACACGGGGAAAATGTTTCAGAATTCAATCAATCGAAAGCAAAACATTAACTACTCAATTTGATGTATAACAAACAAAAATCAAAAATTTTGTAAAAATGAGCGAATTCACTTAATTGTACATAAATTCGAAAATAATCCATCGATATTTATAATCGATATCTTATTTTATTCAAATTACATGTGGCTTTGCTATAAAGTAATAAATCTGAACAATTTCTGCCGTTTTCGATTTTTTAATGATTTTTTAAAACAAAAAATTTAGCTATTTTCATGTAAAAAATATATATTTTTTGCTGCAATTTGTTATCAAAACTCCGAAACTATTGCGTCGATTTAAATGCAATATTTATAAAAAAAATTATACATAGAATGGGGAAAATGTTTTCAAAATTCAATCAATCGAAAGAAGAACCTAACTACTCAATTTTATGTATATCAAAGAAAAACAAAAATTTTTGTGAAACTGAGCGAATTCATTTAATTGTAAATAAAATAGAAAATAATCCATCATTTTTTCTTGACCGATATCTCATTTTGTTCCTATTACATGTGGCTTTGCGATAAAGTAATAAATCTGAACAATTTCTGCCGTTTTCGATTTTTCATGATTTTTTGAAAACAAAAAAAAAATTATATTTTCACTTAAAAAAAATGTTCCTCAATTTGTTATTATAACTCCGAAACTATTGAGCCGATTGAAAAGCAATATATAAACGGAATAAGGGCTATGTAAATCTCAATTTTATAATATTATAAATAATTCAGTAATTTCTATAGAAAACTAACAATTTTCTATAAAATTTATTTTTTTCCAAATAAATGTCTATAAATCTGCAAAAAATTATAAATAATTCCATAATTTCCAAAGAAAATTAACAATAACTATAGAAAATTTTCCATAATTAAATGAAATTAACAATAACTAAAAATTTTCCCTGGAAAATTGTCTATTTTATTCAAGTATTTAAGGAAATTTTGTGTTATTAAAGAGAAATTCTTAAGATTTTATAGTTATTTTAAAGAACTTGTTGAAAAATGCACTAAAAACCTGCCACCGGAAATGTTTTTGTCTAAATAGCTGAACTTGGCAACTCTTTAAAAATCCCTTAAAAATAAACCATAAACAACGCAGTTTTAATTCACATTTGGGACATGTTTTCACAAACACGCACTCTCTCTTACAGTCATACACAAAAACACACAACAACAAAACGCATAAACACCCAACAAACTCCTCTTTCCTTTTGCTTGCTTGCTTTCTCTGTCTCTCTCTCACTCGTACCCTCTCAATAAAACGACTGCAATTGATGATGAACACAGTCAGTCGTACTCGTGCAATTGTAATCGTAGTTAAAAGGCAACAACAACAAATACAGTAACAACAACAACAACAGTAATAACAACAATAGCAATATTAAGGAAAAAATAGTTTAATCGGGGAAGGAAATGTGCGTGAACACACGCATAGAAAAATGTTTGTAATTGAAAGAGGGTTGGTTGGTTGGTTACTTTGTTGTTGGGTTCGTAGACTCGTTTCTAGCATTTACACACACAGATACTCCAAACACATGCAAACAAACTGTTTAAATTTTCGAAAATTATAGAGAATTTATTGTATTTTATGGCTAATGCTAGAGTCTTGTGAATGTCAAGGATGTTTTTGGTTGAAGAAAAGGAAGTAAGTATAGAATTTTGTATTGAAATGAAGATGAAACCAGAAATTTTGTTAAGTTTTTTTTTGGGAAAAATAATAAATAGTTTGAGTTGTTTTTTTTATATATTTTGTACAAAATATATAAACTAGGGTGGTTTAAATTTGTAAATGAAAGCACGTGGTTTTTTATTTTGGGAAAATTTAAACAGAAATTTTATTTCATTTAAAAATTTAATGAAATCTTTAGAACAACAAAAATATTAGTAAAATATTTTTGTTTTAAGATTTTAAGATTTTCTTTAAAAATTTGGTTGCTATTTTAAATTTTCTATAGAAATTTTGTTGCTATTTCTGATTTTCTAAGGAAATTCTTTTGCTATTTTGATTTTTTATAGAATTTTTTTGCTATTTCAGAATTTCTATAGAAATTTGGATGCTATCTTTGATTTTCTAATACAATTTTTTAATATTGAGGAATTATTATGGTTTTTTCTGGGAAAATTTAAATAGAAATTTTATTTCATTTAAAAATTAAATAAAATTGTACTGCTATTTTTATTGTTCTAAAAAATGTTTTGCTATTTTTGATTTTCTATAGAAATTTTGTTGCTATTTTTGATTTTCTAAAGAAATTTTGTTGCTATTTTTGATTTTCTGAGGACATTTTTTTGCTATATATGGTTTTCTATAGAAATTTGGTTGCTATCTTTGATTTTCTAATATAATTTTTTATTATTGTAGAATTATTATGGGTTTTTATGGGAAATTTAAACAGAAATTTTATTTCATTTAAAAATTTAATAAAATTGTACAGCTATTTCAGATTTTCTAAAAAAATTTTGTTGCTATTTATGTTTTTTTAGAGTGTTTCAATTCCATGGATAGAATTTTTTTTAAAAAAAATTTTTAAGTAAAATTATAAATTTTGTTATAATTAATGATAACTCAAAAAATGACAATCCGATGTTATTAAAATAAACTTTAAAAAATAGAAATTAACATAACCTTTAAGCCGTTTATATATTGCGTTTCAATCGGCCCACTAGTTTCGGAGTTATAATAACAAATTGAAGCAAAAAATATAATTTTTACGTGAAAATAAAAAAAATGTTTGTTTTAAAAAATCATAAAAAAATCGAAAACAGCAGAAATTGTTCAGATTTATTACTTTATCACAAAGCCACATATAATAGCAACAAAATGAAATATCGATCATAAAAATCTATGGATTCTTTTCGAATTTATTCACAATTAAGTGAATTCGCTTATTTTCACAAAATTTTAGTTTTTTGTTTGATATATATAAAATTGAGTAGTTAATGTTCTTTTTTCGAATGATTGAATTTTGAAAACATATTCCCCATGCTATTTATAAATTTTCATACATACATAGCGTTTCAATCGGCTCAGAAGTTTCGGAGTTATAATAACAAATTGAAACAAAAAAGAGATTTTTTATGTGAAAATAGCAAATTTTTAGTTTTAAAAAAATCATGAAAAATCGAAAACGCCAGAAATTGTTCAGATTTATTACATTATCGCAAAGCCACATATAATAGCAACAAAATGAAATATCGATCATAAAAATCTATGAATTTTTTTTGAATTTTTTCACAATTAAGTGAATTCGCTTATTTTCACAAAATTTTAGTTTTTTATTTGTTATACATAAAATTGAGTAGTTAATGTTCTTTTTTCGATTAATTGAATTTCAAAAACATTTTCCCCATGCTATTTAAAAATTTTCTCTTATATATTACGTTTCAATCGTGTCAGTAGTTTCGGAGTTATAATAACAAATTGAAGCAAAAAATATAATTTTTACGTGAAAATAAAATTTTTTTTTATTTTAAAAAATCATTAAAAAATCGAAAACAGCAGAAGTTATTCAGATTTATTTATAATAAGTTATAATAAGAAATAGCAACAAAATGAGATATCGATCATAGAAATCGATAAATTCTTTTCAAATTTATGCACAATTAAGTGAATTCGCTCATTTTCACAAAATTTTTGTTTTTTGATTGATATACATAAAATTGAGTAGTTAATGTTCTTTTTTCGATTAATTGAATTTCAAAAACATTTTCCCCATGCTATTTACAAATTTTCTCTTATATATTATGTTTCAATCGTGTCAGTAGTTTCGGAGTTATAATAACAAATTGAAGCATAAAATAAATTTTTTGTTCTAAAAAAATCATGAAAAATCGAAAACGTAAGAAATTGTTCAGATTTATTACTTTATTGCAAAGCCATATGTAAAAGGAACAAAATGATATATCGGACATCAATATCGATAGATTCTTTTCGAATTTATTCACAATTAAGTGAATTCGCTCATTTTCACAAATTTTTAGTTTTTTGTTTGTTATACATAAAATTTAGTAGTTAATGTTCTGCTTTCGAATGATTGAATTTTGAAAACATTTTCCTCAGGCTATGTACAAATTTTCACATATATATTGCGTTTCAATCGGCTCAGTAGTTTCGGAGTTGTGATAAGAAATTGTAGCAAAAAAAAATTGTTTACATGAAAATAGCAAATTTTTTTGTTTTAAAAAAATCATGAAAAATAGAAAACGGCAGAAATTGTTCCGATTTATTACATTATCGCAAAGCCACATGTAATAGCAACAAAATGAAATATCGATCATAAAAATCTATGAATTTTTTTTTTGAATTTTTTCACAATTAAGTGAATTCGCTTATTTTCTATAGAGTTTTTGTTGCTTTCTTTGATATTCTGTAGGAAGTTTGTCACTATCTTTGATTTTCTATAGACATTTTGCTTCTATTTATGATTTTGCAAATAAATTGTATTCCTATCTTTGATTTTATATAGAAATTGTATTGTTATCTTTGATTTTCTGCAGGAAAATTGTTGCTATCATTGATTTTTTTAAAGATTTTTGTATAGAAGTTGCTTGCTATTTTTGAATTTCTATAAATTTTTTGTTGCTATTTATGATTTTATTAGGAATTTCTATTGCTATAAGTGATTATTTGCTTAAATGTTGATGCTATTTTTGATTTTCTATAGAAATTTTGTTGCTATCTATGATTTTCTATAGAAATGTTTTTGTTATCTTTGATTTTATACAGAAATCTTGTTGCTATTCTGAATTTTCTAAAATAACTTTTTTGCTATTTGGATTTTCTATAGATGTTATGTTGCTATTTTATAGTTTCTGTAAAAATTTTGTTGCTATTTTGAATTTTCTTTAGAAATCTGGTTGCTATTTATGATTTCCTTTAGACATTTTGTTGCTATTTGAATTTTCCATAAAAATGTATTTCTTATCTTGATTTTATACAGAAATTTTCTGCTATTTTTGGTTTTCTATAGAAATTTTGTTGCTATCTTTGGTTTTCTATAGAAATGTTTTTGTTATCTTTGTTTTTATACAGAAATCTTGTTGCTATTCTGAATTTTCTAAAACAAATTGTTGCTATTTTGGATTTTTTGTAGAAATTTTGTTGCTATTTTGAATTTTCTTTAGAAATCTGGTTGCTATTCATGATTTCCTATAGACATTTTGTTGCTATTTGAATTTTCCATAAAAATTTATTTGTTATCTTGGATTTCTATAGAAATTTGGTTGATATCTTTGGTTTTATATAAAATTTTTCTTGATATCTTTGATTTTCTATAGAATGATGGTTGATTTGTTTGATTTTCTAAAGAAATATTTTTGCTCTCTTAGATTTTATATAGAAAAATCCTTAACAAGTTGTAGTTAATAAATTTTCTAAAATAATTCCTATCCTTCAGTATAGAAAAGCAAAAGAATCCTCAGTTATTTGTAATTCATTTCATATAAAACGTTTTGTAATTCATTCCAGATATGAATATATTTCCACAATTGATCTTAAGCTTCAAATTGAGCATTTGAGAGTTTTTTCTTAAAAGTTTTCTTGTTCAAAAACTTTGATCAATATATTTTCTTTGAAATTTCTTTCAAATTCTTAAAAATCTTTTATATTTGTCTTTTAAAATCCCTTAGGATTTTACAATGATTTCAGCAACAAATCAGCCTTACAGTTTGAACTCATAAAAAAAAACACCAACCAACAAAAACTTTTTAAATAAATAATAAATTTTGCAACAACTTCAAAAGCACTTTCTTCCCACAAAAACCTATAACTCAAGAATTTTCTTTTAAACTTCCAATAATAACAAAAAAAAAATGAAAAACTTTTTGACTCTTTTTTTTTCTCAGCTCACATCGTATTCCCTTGATGATGGTACAGTTACATTTGATTTGTCTTTTTTGTTCAGGTTTAACTACAAAAAAGTGCCGGTATGAAGGCTAGGAAAGAAAACACACAAAATCTATAATAACTAAAAGAAAATTGTTGATAATCTAGAAACAATTTCCCATGTAAAAAACGCTCTTTCTCTCTCTCCCTATTACTTTTCCACATTTTCATTCACACATTTCAACAGCTCTTTTTGGGTAATTTTTTACATTTTCTCTCTTTCAAATTTTGTTTATCCAATATTTTTCATTTACATCGTTTCTTGTTTTTTTTATTATTAATTTTCTTGTGTTTTTGTCTGTTTTCCCTACACATTTCATGTGGAAAATTTATTCTCATACTTTGAAAAAACCTACAAGAATTTCTTTCCATTTCAAGCTAAAATAGAAAATAAATTTTCCTCTTAGTACAGAAAACCAACAACAAACATTTACTCTCGCACACACTCACATAAATATAACACTGTGAGAATTACTGTTGTTCATGTTCATGCTGTTGTTGTTGTTGTTTGTGTATTTTGTTTTTTAATTAAATGCGTCACCGTTAGGCAAGAGTGAGTTCAATTGTTTGTGTTTAACAATGAGTGCAAGTGGGAGAGTTAACAAAGCAGTGTGTGTGCGGGTTTCTTTAGGGGGCCTTTTGTTTGTGTGAGTGAGTAAGGAAACAAAACCATAGATAATTTTGTTGTCATTGTATGGGTTAATAAATGAGAAAATTTAGCTTTGCCTAGTATGGGTGTGTGTCTATGTGATAAAGCCAATAGATTAGCTAATGTAGCGGTGATAATGAATAGTAAAAAAGCGCTAAAATCATTAATATTAAAATATTAAACAAATTTATTAAAATTTAAGACAATTTTGTGGTAACATTTAATTAGAAATAGAAATTTATCTAATTGCCATAAATTCTAATGAACATTTCTTGATATCTTAAATTTTTTATAAAAATAATTATTGCTATTTCTGATTTTCTATAGAAATTTAGTTGCTATTTTTGATTTTTTACAGAAATTGTATTGTTTTCATTGAATTTCTATACAAATTATATTGCTATCTTTTGTTTTCTGTAGAAAATTTGTTGCTATTTTGATTTTCTATAGAAACTAGGTTGCTATCTCTAATTTTCAATGAAAACTTGGTTGCTATATTTAGGTTTCTATTTAAATTTTGTTGCTATTTTTAATTTTCTTTAAACATTTAGTTGCTATTTTTGATTTTTTATAGAAATTTTATTGCTATCTTTGGTTTTCTGTAGAAATTTTTTTGCTATTTTGATTTTCTATAGAAGCTAGGTTGCTATCTATAAATTTCAATGAAAACTTCGTTGCTATATTTGGTTTTTTATATAAATTTTGTTGCTATTTTTAATTTTTTTTAAGAACATAGTTGCTATTTTTGATTTTCTGTAGAAATATTGTTGCTATTTTTGATTGTTTAAAGAAATTTTGTTGTTTTCATTGATTTTCTAAAGGGATGTTTTTACTATCTTTTGTTTTTTGTAGAAAATTGGTTGCTATTTTGATTTTCTATAGAAGCTAGATTGCTATCTCTAATTTTCAATGAAAACTTGGTTGCTATATTTAGGTTTCTATTTAAATTTTGTTGCTATTTTTAATTTTCTTTAAAAATTTAGTTGCTATTTTTGATTTTTTATAGAAATTTTATTGCTATCTTTTGTTTTATGTAGACAATTTTTTGCTATTTTGATTTTCTATAGAAGTTAGGTTGCTATCTCTAAATTTCAATGAAAACTTTGTTGCTATATTTGGTTTTTTATATAAATTTTGTTGCTATTTTTAATTTTTTTAAAGAACATAGTTGCTATTTTTGATTTTCTGTAGAAATTTTGTTGCTATTTTTGATTGTTTAAAGAAATTTTGTTGTTTTCATTGATTTTCTAAAGGAATTTTTTTACTATATTTTGTTTTTTGTAGAAAATTGGTTCCTATTTTGATTTTCTATAGAAGCTAGGTTTCGATCTCTAAATTTCAATGAAAACTTGGTTGCAATATTTAGTTTTTTATATAAATTTTGTTGCTATTTTAGGTCTTCTATAGAAATTTTGTTGCTATTTTTGATTTTAGGTGGCTATCTTTAAATTTCAATGAAAACTTGGTTGCTATTTTTGGTTTTGTATAGAAATTTTGTTGCTATTTTTGATTTTCTTTAAAAACTTAGTTGCTATTTTTGATTTTCTTAAGAAATTTATTGCTATTTTTCATTCTTTAAACAAATTTTGTTGTTTTTATTGATTTTCTATAGAAATTTTATTGCTATCTATAGAAAATTGTTTGCTATTTTGATGTTCTATAGAAGTTAGGTTGCTATCTCTAATTTTCAATGAAAACTTGGTTGCTATATTTTTTTTTAATAGAAATTTTGTTGCTATTTTTAACATTCTTTAAAAATTTAGTTGCTATTTTGGATTTTTTATAGAAAATTTATTGCTATTTTTGATTTTCTATAGAAGTTAGGTTGCTATCTTTAAATTTCAATGAAGACTCGTTTTCTATATAATTTTATTGGCTATTTTTGAGTTTCTATAGAAACTTGGTAGCTATTTTGATTTTCTAAACAAGTTATGTTGCTTCTATAGAAACTTTGTCGCTATTTTAGATTTTCTATAGAAATTTTCTTTTATTTTTGATTTTCTATAGACATTTTGCTGCTATCTATGATTTTCTATATAAATTTTGGTGCTATTCTTTGATTTTTATTGAAACTTTGTGGCTGTCTTTGATTATATATAGAAATATTCCTGTTATTTTTAATTTATTGTAGATGCTATTTCTTATTTTCTGTAGAAATTTTGGTGCTATTTCTTATTTTCTACAGAATATTGGTTGCTATCTTTAATTTTTTGTTGTTATTTTTAATTTTATATAGAAATTTTGGTGCTATTTCTCATTTTCTACAGATTATGGATTGCTGTCTTTAATTTTTCGTTGCTATTTTTAATTTTCTATAGAAATTTTTGTGCTATTTCTTATTTTCTACAAAAATGTTGGTGCTATTTCTTATTTTCTAAAGAATATTGGTTATTATCTTTAATTTTTTGTTGCTATTTTTAATTTTATTTAGAAATTGTGCTGCTATTTTGGTTTTTTTATAAAAATTTTGTTGCTATTTTTAATTTTCTGTAGAAATGTTGTTGCTATCTATGATTATCTACAGCAATTTAAATCTATTCTTTGATTTTTATTGAAACTTCGTCGTTATCTTTGATTTTCTATAGAAATTTTTTTTGCTATTTTTAATTTTCTGTAGAAATTTTGTTGCTATTTTTAATTTTCTGTAGAAATTTTGGTGCTATTCTTTAATTTTTATTGAAAATTTGTTGCTATCTTTGATTATATATAGAAATATTAATGTTATTTTTAATTTTTTGTAGAAATTTTGGTGCTATTTTTCATTTTCTACAGAATATTGATTGCTGTCTTTAATTTTTTGTTGCTATTTTTAATTTTCTATAGAAATTTTTGTGCTATTTCTTAATTTCTATAGACATTTTTATTTATATTTCTTATATTCTACAGAAATGTTGGTGCTATTTCTTATTTTCTATAGAGATGTTGGTGCTATTTCTTATTTTCTACAGAATATTGGTTATTATCTTTAATTTTTTGTTTCTATTTTTAATTTTATATAGACATTTTTGTGATATATTTAATTTTCTACAGAATATTGATTGCTATCTTTAATTTTTTGTTGCTATTTTTAATTTTCTGTGGAATTTTATGTGCTATTTCTTATTTTCTACAGAATATTGGTTGCTATCTTTAATTTTTTGTTGCTATTTTTAATTTTCTATAAAAATGTTGGTGCTATTTCATATTTTCTACAGAAATTTTGGTGCTATTTATTATTTTCTGCAGAAATTGTTATTGCTATTTCTTATTTTCTACAGAATATTGATTGCTATTTTTAAGATTTATAGAAATTTTGTTGCTATTTTTAATTTTCTATAAAAATGCTGTTGCTATTTTTAATTTTCTTGAAAAATTTTGTTGTTATCTTTTATTTTTTATAGCAACTTTGATGCTATCTTTTATAATCTATTGACATTTTGTAGCTATCTTTGATTTTCTATAAAACTGTTTTGCTATTTTTGACTTTCTTTAAAAATATTGTTGCTATTTTTGATTTTCTTGAGAAATTTAGATGCTATCTTTTATTTTCTATAGCAACTTAGGTGCTATCTTTTATTTTCTGTTAAAAATTTGTTGCTATTTTTAATTTTCTATAAAAATTTTGTTGTTATCTTCGATTTTGTATCTACAGAAAGAATTAAATTTGAAAATTATTAATTTATAATATTTTGGCGCTTTTATTTTCCCCCTCTAGTTGCTACTACTGTTTAAGCACTTAAATATCTCTCTCAATTTAACAATGTATATGTAGGAGAGTAAATGTGTGTGTATGTGTGAGTATTTGTTGTTGTTTTTGTTGTAGCGTTATAGTCACACATATACACAAATAAAAAAAAAAAAAAAGATTATGGTTGTATAGTATAGTTTGTGTACACGCACAACAACAGTTTTTATAGTAAAACGAGCGTGTGCCGTGTAGTCGTATAGTCTTCTATATTTCAAAGCAGCCATTTTGAGTTTTTCGTATTGAAACAAAAAAAAAATTTATAATAAATAAATTAAAACAAAAGAATATTTATAAAAAAAATATAAGAATTGTTAATGAAAATAAATTAATTTAAATATTAATTTAAAAGAAAAAAAAGTTGAAAAAAATTGAAAAAGGAGTTTGAAAAAAAAATTGGAAAATTTTGAAAATTTTCTTAGAAAAAAAAATAAAAATAAAGGAAATAAAAGAAAAAGGAATTTAAGTGAAAATAAAAAATATTTCCCAAAAAAAATTTTATAAAATTTTGAAATTTTTATAAAAGTTACTAAAACAAAGTGTTTAAGCCCCACCCTTTAAAACCAAATAAAAGAATTTCCCATTAAAAATTAAATAAAAAATCAGAAAATTAAAAGAAAATCTTAAATTTTAAATAAAAATTAAAAGAAAATTTATATAAATTTCTAACAAACACGTTGAAAAAGTTGAAACTCTTGAAACCAAAGTGGAAAAAAAATCTTACAATCTCCTTTTTACTAAAAAAAATACGTCATTTGTGTATCTATCTGTACGTTTAAAATAGTAAATTTTCTTTCATTGAAAATACAACTACTATATTTATACATTTACTCCAAAGCAACCAACCAACCAAACCATCATCCATCTATTTATCTAGTATCTTTGCATTCATTTATACATATAGATACTTTTTGTTGTTGCTGTGAGTGTATAAGTATCTACACATCTGTATATCAAGTTTTTCCTTGTTTCGTTTCATTGTGTGTTTATATCCGCAAGTCTGTGTCCTTTTCATTATTACTACATACTAATACTAACAACTACTTTAATCAAAAAAACAAAAATATTCATTACACTAATAAAATAAAGGAAATTTGTTTTTTTGTATTAAACCATTTTTACCAACAAGCTAAAAAGCAAAAAAAAATCAATAAATTTGCTTAAAAAAAGAAAATTTCTTAAAAAGAAAGTTTCAATTTATTTAAAAAAATAAAGAAAGTGTTGTGAAAAATTTATAAAATAATATATATAAAGTCCTTTACCAAGTGATGCCCACCAATTGCTTTTTGTCCCAAGAGCAGCATCAGGAATTCAGCACAAATCTATTGCCAAATTTTAATACAATTATCATCAACGAAGGGTAAGTTAAAAAACATACATATTTCAAAATATATTCATTTTATACATTTTATAGGCTTAAATCACAAAAATCTAATGAAATTTAGGGAAATATATTTAAAATTTAACATTTATGGAATATTTTTCTAACGAAAATTTTAACTAGCCACAAATATGCTTTAAAAAAATGTTGTTATCGAAAAGTTTTGTATAAAGATTTTTAGGTAACCATAAATTTTGTATAAAAAAAATTTTGTTATCGATAAATTTTTAAAGAAAATGTTTGTTATCGATATAATTTCTTTAAACAAATTTGGTTATCGATAAATTTTCTCTAATAAAATTTAGTTATCGATAAATTTCCTATAAAAAAATTGAGTTATCGATAAATTTTCTCTAAACAAATTTAATTATCGATAAATTTTCTGTAAAAAAAGTAATTATCAATAATTTTTTTTTACAAAAAATAAGTTATCGATAAATTTTCTCCAAAAAAAAATTAATTATCGATAAATTGTTTCTAATGAAATTTAATTATCAATAAATTTCCAGAAAAACTTCAATTATCTATAAATTTTCCCAACAAAATTTAATTATCGATATAATTTCTTTAAACAAATTTAGTTATCGATAAATTTTCTCTAATAAGATTTAGTTATCGATAAATGTCCTATAAAAAAATTGAGTTATCGATAAATTTTCTCTAAACAAATTTAATTATCAATATATTTCTTTACAAAAAAATAGTTATCGATAAATTTTCTCCAAAAAAAAATTAAATTATCGATTAATTTTCTATAAAAAAATTAAACTATAGATAAATTTGTTCTATAAAAACAGTTATCGATAAATTTTCTCTACAAAAATGTTAGTTATCGATAAATTGTTCTACAACAGAATTAATTATCATTAAATTTTCTCAAAAAAAATTAATTATCCATAAATTTCCTATAAAAACTTCAATTATAGTTACATTTTCTCCAAAACATTTAAATTATCGATAAATTTGATCTACAAAAAAATAGTTATCGATAAATTTACTCCAAAAAATTTAATTATTGATTAGTTTTCTATAAAAAAAATTAAATTATCAATAAATTTATTCTACAAAAAACAGTTATCGATAGATTTTCTCTACAAAAATTTAATTATCGATTAATTTTCTATAAAATAATTAAATTATCGATAATTTCAATAAATTTTTATAAAAAATAAATAATTATCGATAAATTTTGTATATAAAATTTTTGAATCGATAATTTACGCTAAACAATTTTAGTTATTCATTAATTCTGTAAAGAAAATTGTAGATATAGATACATTTTCTCCATTATCGATATATTTTCTACAAAAAAATGCAGAACGCTCTCTCTGAGATACGCTTCACTTCAGCATCGATCAAATTTATCTATAATTTATAGTTATTTTCTAAAGAAAATTTAAATAATTGAACGATTTTCATTAAAATATTCAGTTGCCGCAATATTTTCTATATAAAATTTAAGTTATTGATACATTTTCCATAAAAGATTTAAGTTATCGATAAATTTTCTAAGAAAAATATAAGTTTTCACTATATGTTCTTTAAAAAATTTAAATTATCTATAAATGAATATTTGAATAATCTATATTTAAGTATATAAATAGACTAGTCTAGAGTCTAATCTTTCTAGTCTAGAGTCTAATCTTTCTAGTCAAGTCTATTCTCTAGTCTAGTATCTAGTCTAGTTTCTAGTCTAGTATCTAGTCCAGTCTAGTATCTAGTCTAGTCTAGTATCTAGTCTAGTTTCTAGTATCTAGTCTAGTCTCTAGTCTAGTCTCTAGTCTAGTCTCTAGTCTAGTATCTAGTCCACTCTAGTATCTAGTCTAGTATCTAGTCTAGTATCTAGTCTAGTCTCTAGTATCTAGTCTAGTCTCTAGTATCTAGTCTAGTCTCTAGTCTAGTCTATTATCTAGTCTAGTCTCTAGTCTAGTATCTAGTCCAGTCTAGTATCTAGTCTACTCTAGTCTCTAGTATAGTCTCTAGTCTAGTCTCTAGTCTAGTCTCTAGTCTAGTCTCTAGTCTAGTCTCTAGTCTAGTCTCTAGTCTAGTCTCTAGTCTAGTCTCTAGTCTAGTCTCTAGTCTAGTCTCTAGTCTAGTCTCTAGTCTAGTCTCTAGTCTAGTCTCTAGTCTAGTCTCTAGTCTAGTCTCTAGTCTAGTCTCTAGTCTAGTCTCTAGTCTAGTCTCTAGTCTAGTCTCTAGTCTAGTCTAGTCTCTAGTGTAGTCTCTAGTGTAGTCTCTAGTCTAGTCTCTAATCTAGTATCTAGTATAGTCTCTTGTCTAGTCTCTAGTCTAGTCTCTAGTCTAGTCTCTAGTCTAGTCTCTAGTCTAGTCTCTAGTCTAGTCTCTAGTCTAGTCTCTAGTCTAGTCTCTAGTCTAGTCTCTAGTATAGTGTCTAGTCTAGTCTAGTCTCTAGTGTAGTCTCTAGTCTAGTCTCTAATCTAGTATCTAGTCTAGTCTCTAGTCTAGTCTCTAGTCTAGTCTCTAGTCTAGTTTCTAGTCTAGTATCTAGTACAGTCTAGTGTCTAGTCTAGTATCTAGTCTAGTCTAGTTTCTAGTCTAGTCTCTAGTCTAGTCTAGGTTCTAGTCTAGTAGTATCTAGTCTAATCTCTAGTCTAGTATATAGTCCAGTCTAGTATCTAGTCTAGTCTAGTATCTAGTCTAGTCTAGTATCTAGTCTAGTCTAGTATCTAGTCTAGTCTCTAGTCTAGTATCTAGTCTAGTCTAGTATCTAGTCTAGTCTCTAGTCTAGTCTCTAGTCAAGTATCTAGTCCACTCTAGTATCTAGTCTAGTCTCTAGTCTATTATCTAGTCTAGTCTCTAGTCTAGTATCTAGTCTAGTCTAGTATCTAGTCTAGTCTAGTATCTAGTCTAGTCTCTAGTCTAGTATCTAGTCTAGTCTCTAGTCTAATCTCTAGTCTAGTCTCTAGTCTAGTCTCTAGTCTAGTCTCTAGTCTAGTATCTAGTCCACTCTAGTATCTAGTCTAGTATCTAGTCTAGTCTCTAGTATCTAGTCTAGTCTCTAGTCTAGTCTCTAGTCTATTATCTAGTCTAGTCTCTAGTCTAGTATCTAGTCTAGTATCTAGTCTAGTCTAGTATCTAGTCTAGTCTCTAGTCTAGTTTCTAGTCTAGTCTCTAGTGTAGTATCTAGTCTAGTTTCTAGTCTAGTCTCTAGTCTAGTATCTAGTCCAGTCTAGTATCTAGTCTACTCTAGTCTCTAGTCTAGTCTCTAGTCTAGTATCTAGTCTAGTCTCTAGTCTAGTCTCTAGTCTAGTCTCTAGTCTAGTCTCTAGTCTAGTCTCTAGTCTAGTTTCTATTCTAGTCTCTAGTCTAGTCTCTAGTCTAGTCTCTAGTTTAGTTTCTGTTCTAGTGTCTATTCAGTTCTCCAGTCTAGTCTCTAGTCTAGTCTCTAGTCTAGTCTCTAGTCTAGTCTCTAGTCTAGTCTCTAGTCTAGTCTAGTCTCTAGTCTAGTCTCTAGTCTAGTCTCTAGTCTAGTCTCTAGTCTAGTCTCTAGTCTAGTCTCTAGTCTAGTCTCTAGTCTAGTATCTAGTCTAGTCTCTAGTCTAGTATCTAGTCTAGTCTCTAGTCTAGTCTCTAGTCTAGTCTCTAGTCTAGTCTAGTCTCTAGTCTAGTCTCTAGTCTAGTTTCTGTTCTAGTCTCTATTCAGGTCTCCAGTCTAGTCTCCAGTCTAGTCTCTAGTCTAGTCTCTAGTCTAGTCTCTAGTCTAGTCTCTAGTCTAGCAACATCTCGGCAAATTTCAATTTCAAAATTTCCCTTCAAAACATGAATGAAATTTTGTTTAGAAAATTTAAATTTAGTTTCTAGATATTTTTTGTGTCTCATCTGCAACACAACAACACAAATTCTTTATGTCTGCGAGGCTGTCTGGCCCTAAACACTAAATTTAGATACAACTTCCTCTTTGGCAAATGATCTAGAGATATACACTGTGTTTAACTGAAAAATCTACAAAAAAAAAAGCAGCCACAAAGTTCATCAGTCTACTGTTAGGGTATGGGGGGGGGGTATGAAAATGCTAAGCAGACAGACATATGAACGCTCACTCTAAGAAATTCAACAAAGTTCATTGAAAGTGTAGCAAATCAACAATTAAGAAAATCATGATGTGAAGTGTAAGTATATCAAACTTTTTCCAAAAATAAAAATAGATTTTTGCGTTGCCACCAAAAACACACACTCACAGTGTCCCTATGAACGACGAAATTAGCTGCAAACACTAAAAAAAGAAATAATGAAAATTTAAAATCAAAGAAGAGAGAAAAGTTGCAGGAAAGTGTTTTGAAAAATAGAGATTAAAATCTAAAAGAAGTTTTCCTGTAGCGTCTTTTGCATTTGGTGGTTTTTGAAATAAATTGACATAGACATGAGGCTGATGATTATGATGATGATCATTATTTAAGCTAAACGGAACTAGATTTTTTTAAAAGGGGAACTAGAATTCAAAACAGAATTTACAAATTCCTATAAAATTTAATTTATGACCTTTTCATATGGAAATTTTCTTTAAATATGGTTTTTTCTAGGAATTCTGTTTTTTCCTACACAAGAATAGAACATCTAATAAAAGCATTATGTTGGTGGGGGGGGAGGATAGATTAATGGAAAAATCATTATGTGCAATATCAAACATATGAAGTTTATTTTTTCGACAACCCACCACCACTTCAAAAAAAAAAAAAAATTCAAAGAAAATTTCTTTGAACAAGGGGGGAGTCTTTATATTGAACATACATTGAACACATTTTTGTTTGCTTGCTTCCAAGTTACGAAATCTTCTCTTCCTATTTTAATATTTATGAGACATTTTTTGTTTAAAATGAACACACTCATACTTAGCAATTACAACAAAATGAAAGCTCATAAATAAATTTCGTGTTTAAGTAAAACTAATGGAAATATTGTGTTTATATTTTTCTTTAGATTTAATAAGAAGGGCATAAATTTATTTAATTATTAACACTAATGCAACCAGATGAATTGATGTGTAAGAGAGATAAACATGAAATTTCAATTAAAAGTTACCAAGCTTCACTAGAGACCGATTGCTGTCTGAGATTTCCAAAAGCTTTTAGTTTGATTTCTCAAGCTTTTGAAGATTTCTATGATTTTAAAGCTTTTTAATAGATTTTTTATGTTGTAAAAGTGTTTAAAAACTTTTTTCTGTAAAAAAGCTTCCATAAAGCTTTTTTTAATTCAAAAGCTTTCCGAAAGCTTTTGGCAAATTTTAAAGCTTGACTAAGTCTTTATTATTTTGAGTTTGTTTTAAAGATTTACAACTTTTGCAAAACTTCATTAGAGACCGATTGCTGTCAGAGATCTCTAAAAGCTTTTATTTTGGTTTCTCAAAGCTTTTGACGATTTTTACGAATTTAAAAAGCATTTCAATCAATTTTTATGTTGCAACAAATTTTAAAAACTAGTTTCAGTTCTAAAGCTTTTTTAAATTCGAAAGCTTTCCGAAAGCTTTTGGTAATTTTAAAGCTTAACTAAATCTTTATTATTTTGAGTTTGTTTTAAACAATTTATAGCTTTTGTAGAGCTTTAGCAGAGACCAATTTCTGTCAGAGATCTCTAAAAGCTTTTATTTTGGTTTCTCAAAGCTTTTGCCGATTTTTACGAATTTAAAAAGCATTTCAATTGATTTTTATGTGGTAAAAGTTTTTAAAAACGTATTTTTTAAATGTAAAAGCTTTCCAAAAGCTTTTCCTATTTCTAAAGCTTGACTATGCCTTTATTATATTGACTTTGTTTTAAAACGATTTAACGATCTCTAGCAAAAGTTCTTTTAAAATTATAAATAGCTTCCAAAAGCTTTATGACTTTTTAATGTTTTCTAAAAGTTTAAAAGCTTTTAAACCAATTTAAAGCCTTATAATTTAATAAATTACTGAAAAAGAAGTTTTACTGCTTAA
The DNA here is from genome assembly GCF_958450345.1 of Calliphora vicina. Taxonomy (NCBI): domain Eukaryota; kingdom Metazoa; phylum Arthropoda; class Insecta; order Diptera; family Calliphoridae; genus Calliphora; species Calliphora vicina. Next base: position 110,974,773 of record NC_088783.1, on the reverse strand, counting down.
AGTAAAAACCTTTTTAAAGCTTTTATTCCCTTTAAAAGCTAAATTTTTCTGGTTTCTTAAACAAACCTTTAACTTTTGAAAATTTCTCTATAATATCAACTATAGTCTCAAACAATTCAATTCCAAAGCCGCTTGCCTGCTTTTATTTCTTTCTAACTCCTTTGTTTGCCAGTTTAAGAACATAAAAGGATGCTCAAACATTTCATTATCTACGGTAACGTTTCAACTAAAAGCTGAAGCAAAAGAATATGAGAGAGGAAAAAGGGTACCAAACTGGAAATAGGCCTGGCCTAACAAACTCTCAAAGTGTGTGAAAACGCATGATAACGCATACCACTATTATATTCATTGAATTGGAACAATAGAATTTTATTCTAATTTTATTTATTCTTAAAAGAAAAAAAACCCATAATCTCTATCATGCAAAGGATATACAATGGCAAAAGGATGTTAGATATACCAGTTTCTTTTCACTTTCTTACTTAGATTTGGTTGGTTGTGCTTTTGAATTGTTATTGAATTGAAATTTAAACTGGATATTTTGTGCGTACCCAACAAGTATTTATTGTATCCCAAAACACAATAGCTAAAAATTTAGCAGAATTCATGAAAAAAGATACCAGTTTGGTCATGGGCCATGGTCAAACAAGATTGCGTGAGAACTTTAAAGCTTCCATTTGTAACTTCGCGACCATTTTAGGAAAATTTCTGCAAAACAGTTTTGATGTGACAACCGCAAATGATAGGATTTTTCAGTTGTGGCAGCAAAATTTAAAATGGGGCATCAAAATTTATTTATTTCAATGGTTATTCAACTTTATCAACTTGCGTTTTGATGCTAGACTTGAGAATGGACTAGATATAAGATTAGATATTAGACTAGAGACTGGACTAGAGACTACACTAGAGACTAGACTAGGGACTAGACTAGAGAATATACTGAATAGAGATTACACTAAAGACTAGTCTAAAGACCAGACTATGGACTAGGGACTAGACTAGAGACTAGACTAGGGACTAGACTAGAGACTAGACTAGAGACTAGATTAGAGACTAGAATAGAAACTTGATTAGAGATTAGACTAGAGACTTGACTAGAGATTAGACTAGAGACTTGACTAGAAACTAGACAAGAGACTAGACTAGAGGCTAGACTAGAGACTAGACTAGAGACTAGACTAGAGACTAGAATAGAAACTAGACTGGAGAATAGCTGGAGACTAGTTTAAAGACTAGACTAGGGACTAGCCTAGAGATTCGACTAGAGAATAGACTAGAGAATAGACTAGAGACTAGACTAGAGACTAAACTAGAGACTAGACTAGAGACTAGACTAGAGACTAGACTAGAGACTAGACTAGCGACTAAACTAGAGACTAGACAAGAGATTAGACTAGAGACTAGAATAGAAACTTGATTAGAAATTTGACTAGAGACTAGTCTAGAGACTCGACTAGAGACTAGACTATAAACTTGAATAGAAACTAGACTAGAGAATACACTGGAGTTTAGTTAAGAGACTAGACTAGGGACTAGACTACAGCCAAGATTAGAGACTAGACCGGAGACCAGACTAGAGACTAGACTTGAAACTAGACTAGAGATTAGACTAGAGATTAGACAAGAGACTAGACTAGAGGCTAGACTAGAGACTAAACTAGAGACTAGACTAGAGATTAGACTAGAGACTAGAATAGAATCCAGACATGAGATTAGACTAGAGAATATGTTGGAGACTAGAATAGAAACTAGACTAGAGAATATGCTGAATGGAGATTAGACTAGAGACAAGACTAGAGAATAGACAAGAGACTAGAGACTAAAATAGAAACTAGACTGGAGAATAGCTGGAGACTAGTTTAGAGACTAGACTAGAGACTAGACTAGAGACCAGACTAGAGATTAGACTAGAGACTAGAATAGAGATTACACTAGAGACTAGAATGGAAACTTGATTAGAGACTTGACTAGAAACTAGACTAGAGACTAGATTAGAGACTAGACTAGAGACTAGACTAGAGACTAGACTAGAGACTAGACTAGAGACTAGAATAGAAACTAGACTAGAAAATAGAATAGAAACTGGACTGGAGAATAGCTGGAGATTAGACTAGAGACTAGACTAGAGAATAGAATAGAAACTAGACTGGAGAATAGCTGGAGATTAGTTTAGAGACTAGACTAGAGATTAGACTAGAGACTAGACTAGAGACTAGACTAGAGACTAGAATAGAGACTAGACTAGAGACTAGACTAGAGAATAGCTGGAGATTAGTTTAGAGACTAGACTAGAGATTAGACTAGAGACTAGACTAGAGACTTGACTAGAAACTAGACTAGAGAATAGAATAGAAACTAGACTGGAGAATAGCTGGAGATTAGTTTAAAGACTAGACTAGGGACTAGCCTAGAGATTCGACTAGAGACTAGACAAGAGATTAGACTAGAGACTAGAATAGAAACTTGATTAGAGATTTGACTAGAGACTAGTCTAGAGAATCGACTAGAGACTAGACTAGAAACTTGAATAGAATCTAGACTAGAGAATACACTGGAGTTTAGTTTAGAGACTAGACTAGGGACTAGACTACAGACAAGATTAGAGACTAGACCGGAGACCAGACTAGAGACTAGACTTGAAACTAGACTAGAGATTAGACTAGAGATTAGACAAGAGACTAGACTAGAGGCTAGACTAGAGACTAAACTAGAGACTAGACTAGAGATTAGACTAGAGATTAGACTAGAGACTAGACTAGAGACTGTACTAGAAACTAGACTTGATATTAGACTAGAGACTAGAATAGAATCCAGACTTGAGATTAGACTAGAGAATATGCTGGAGACTAGAATAGAAACTAGACTAGAGAATATGCTGAATGGAGATTAGACTAGAGACTAGACTAGAGAATAGACAAGAGACTAGAGACTAAAATAGAAACTAGACTGGAGAATAGCTGGAGACTAGTTTAGAGACTAGACTAGAGACTAGACTAGAGATTAGACTAGAGACTAGAATAGAAACTAGACTGGAGATTAGACTAGAGACTAGAATAGAAACTAGACTATATAATATACTGAATAGAGAGTCTACTAGAGACTAGACCAGAGATTAGACTGGAGAATAGACTAGAGATTAGACTAGAGAATAGATTATAGACTAGAATAGAAACTAGACTAGAGAATAGACTGAAGACTAGTCTAGAGACTAGTTTAGAGGCTAGACTAAGGTCTAGACTAAAGTTTAAAAGATTAGAGACTGGAGTAGATACTTAACTAGAGACTACAATATTGACTACACTAGAGGCGAGACAAGAGTTTAGACTAGAGACTTGACTAAAGACTGCACTAGAAATTAAACTAGATTCCACACTAGGGACTAGAAATTAAAAAGAAATAAAAAAAAATTTTTTTAAAAAAAAATTTAGTTTTTTCTGAAAAACTGCAGTTTTTCCCCTTTTTCTGCATTTCAAATTTGAATTGTTTGTGGTTGTTTTGTTGTTTTTTTTTTCAATTAACTTCATTAAAATGTTGCTACAACAAATTAATGCATCATTTAAGGGTTGATAGATGATGTTAATGTTGATGATGATGTGTCTTCATCTATTGTATGCAATGATGCGCATGCATCAAAGGTCATAGTGCAGCAGGGGATGTTGCAAATGATAAATTGAATAAAAAAAACTATGAAAAATCAAAGAGGGTTTTTGAAAAACTGCATAGAAAGGGTTAAATGCAAAAAGAAACAAACAAACAAACGAACAAACACTCTCTTTCTAGCGCATGCGATGCATGCAAACTGCAAGAGGCTATTGAAAAAAGGTTGCAAGCAGGTTGTTGTTTTTGTTGCAAAGAGTATGTGGTGCAGTTTTCCTTTTGTTTGTTTCTGTGTAGCTGAAGTGGAAAACAAAACAATGCAGATTTTGCATGCGTAGGCGCATTTTTTGCATTGCAAGGCGATTGGTGGATTTTGGTTTACAAAATTTTATGCTTGCAACAAAATAGCAACAACAACAAATACACAAGTGTGTGTGTATGTGAGTTGTGGTTATTTTGTTGCAATAAAAATGAAGTCCAAATGTTGCAAGTTCAGTGAGGCATTTAGTTTTTTGTTGGTTTTTTGTCCTGCATAACGCCATTGCAATTATGACCATTAAAAACCTTATTTGCAGAGTGAGTGAATATTTACAAGTGTTTTGGATAAAAAAAGGGTTGCATGTTGGTTTTTCTGTTTTGTTTTTTGTTTTGTCAAATAACAATATGAAGGTGATGAGGAGTCTGTTTTTTAAGCCTACATATCCTGCCACTTAATAACTCAGCACCACAAACATCTTTAGCAAATGTTTGCAAGAATTATCAAAAAAATTTGGTCAGTTTTTTTTGTTGTTGTTGGTGCTTGCATGTCTCTTGACAGACACTTTTTGACGTTAATGACATATTTTCTTAAATTTTGGGTTTTTTGTTGATCAGTTTTATTTGAGTTCTTCTCTGTGTCTCTCTCTCTTTGTTTGGAGAGTTTTTGCTTTGTGATTGTATTTTTAGTCTTAAGAAAACTGCATTGAAATGTTTGAAATTTTTTTCAAAATTTTAGGAAATTGTTTAAGAAAAAAAGGTCTTCTCAGCAAGTTTTGTAAATAGTATTTTGCAATGTTTATTTTTGAGTGATTCATCAGAAGAAGTTGCATAAAAAAGCTGTCTTTAGAGATAATTATGAAATATCATCATCAACTTAAAGACAGACTAGAGACTAGACTAGAGACTAGACTAGAGACTAGACTAGAGACTAGACTAGAGACTAGACTAGACTAGAGACTAGACTAGAGACTAGACTAGAGACTAGACTAGAGACTAGACTAGAGACTAGACTAGAGACTAGACTAGAGACTAGACTAGAGACTAGACTAGAGACTAGACTAGAGACTAGACTAGAGACTAGACTAGAGACTAGACTAGAGACTAGACTAGAGACTAGACTAGAGACTAGACTAGAGACTAGACTAGAGACTAGACTAGAGACTAGACTAGAGACTAGACTAGAGACTAGACTAGAGACTAGAATAGAAACTTGATTAGAGATTTGACTAGAGACTAGACTAGAGACTAGAATAGAAACTTGATTAGAGATTTGACTAGAGACTAGACTAGAGACTAGACTAGAGACTAGACTAGAGACTAGACTAGAGACTAGACTAGAGATAGGCTAGAGACTAGACTAGAGACTAGACTAGAGACTAGACTAGAGACTAGACTAGAGACTAGACTAGAGACTAGACTAGAGACTAGACTAGAGACTAGACTAGAGACTAGACTAGAGACTAGACTAGAGACTAGACTAGAGACTAGACTAGAGACTAGACTAGAGACTAGACTAGAGACTAGACTAGAGACTAGACTAGAGACTAGACTAGAGACTAGACTAGAGACTAGACTAGAGACTAGACTAGAGACTAGACTAGAGACTAGACTAGAGACTAGACTAGAGACTAGACTAGAGACTAGACTAGAGACTAGACTAGAGACTAGACTAGAGACTAGACTAGAGACTAGACTAGAGACTAGACTAGAGACTAGAATAGAAACTTGATTAGAGATTTGACTAGAGACTAGACTAGAGACTAGACTAGAGACTAGACTAGAGACTAGACTAGAGACTAGACTAGAGACTAGACTAGAGACTAGACTAGAGACTAGAGACTAGACTAGAGACTAGACTAGAGACTAGACTAGAGACTAGACTAGAGACTAGACTAGAGACTAGACTAGAGACTAGAGACTAGACTAGAGACTAGAGACTAGACTAGAGACTAGACTAGAGACTAGACTAGAGACTAGACTAGAGACTAGACTAGAGACTAGACTAGAGACTAGACTAGAGACTAGACTAGAGACTAGACTAGAGACTAGACTAGAGACTAGACTAGAGACTAGACTAGAGACTAGACTAGAGACTAGACTAGAGACTAGACTAGAGACTAGACTAGAGACTAGACTAGAGACTAGACTAGAGACTAGACTAGAGACTAGACTAGAGACTAGACTAGAGACTAGACTAGAGACTAGACTAGAGACTAGACTAGAGACTAGACTAGAGACTAGACTAGAGACTAGACTAGAGATTCAAATAGAGATTAGACTAGAGACTAGACTAGAGACTAGACTAGAGACTAGACTAGAGACTAGACTAGAGACTAGACTAGAGACTAGACTAGAGACTAGACTATAGACTAGACTAGAGACTAGACTAGAGACTAGACTAGAGACTAGACTAGAGACTTGACTAGAGACTAAACTAGTGACTAGACTAGACTAGAGACTAGACTAGAGACTAGACTAGAGACTAGACTAGAGACTAGACTAGAGACTAGACTAGAGACTAGACTAGAGACAAGACTAGAGACTAGACTAGACTAGAGACTAGACTAGAGACTAGACTAGAGACTAGACTAGAGATTCAAATAGAGACTAGACTAGATATTCAAATAGAGACTAGACTAAAGACTAGATTAGAGACTAGACTAGGGACTAGACTAGAGACTAGACTAGAAACTAGACTAGACTAGAGACTAGACTAGAGACTACACTAGAGACTAGACTAGAGACTAGACTAGAGACACTAAATTGTATCCCTTGTTCATAAATTAAAGAACAATATAGAATATTTCATTGGTAAATCGACTTTATCCTAAAATTCATTTAAAATATCCTTGTTTACATCTTGTCAACAATTGCTGTTCTAAGGAAGCCTTAGCAAATTTAATGAAATTTGTTTATAAAAGAAAATATTGCTTGAATGACTTGAAATACATTACAAAATCAATTGTTTACATCATGTAAACATTGAATTTTAAAAGGATTTTCACAAAATCAAAGATTTTAATGAAATTTCTTAAGGTTTTCATGAAATTTTGATTGTTGACATGATGTAAATAAAGTAATTTTGAGGTAAATAATATAAAATCTTTATAAAACCATAAAAAAAATCCTAAAATTTCTTTAGATTCCTAAGAAAATCAATTGTTGACATGATGTGAACAATGTTATTTTGAGGTAAATAATATAAAATCTTTGAAATATAAGCAAATTTTCATAGAATTTCTTAAAGATTTCTTAGAAAATCAATTGTTGACATCATGTAAACAATGTTATTTTGAGGTAAATAATCAAAAATCTTTGTAATTTAAGCAAATTTCATATAATTTCTATAGGATTCCTAGAAAAATCAATTGTTTACACGATGTAAATTATGAATTTTCAAGGTAAATAATACAAAATCTTGACAAAATCCATGAATAAGAAAATTTATTTAAATTTTTTCTAAAATTTACAATTGTTGACATGATGTAAACAATGTATTTTTGAGGTAAATAATATAAAATCTTTGAAATATAAGCAAATTTCATAGAATTTTATTAGAATTCCTTAAAAAATCAATTGTTTACATGATGTAAACAATGTATTTTTGGGGTAAATAATTTAAAATTTTTGTAATATAAGCTAATTTCATAGAATTTCTTTAGGATTCCTTAAAAAATCATTTATTTACATAATGTAAACAATACATTTTCAAGGTAAATATTACAAAATCTTGACAAAATCCATGAATAAGAAAAGTTATTTAATTTTTTTCTAAAATTTACAATTGTTGACATGATGTAAATAATGTAATTTAGAGGTAAATAATATAAAACCTTGTAATATAAAAAAATTTCATAGAATTCCTTTAAAATTCCTTAAAAAATCAATTGTTTACATGATGTAAACAATACATTTTCAAGGTAAATAATAAAAAATCTTAACTAAATCCATGAATAAGAAAAGTTATTTAAATTTTTTCCAAAAGTTACAATTGTTGACATGATGTAAACAATGTATTTTAGAGGTAAATAATATAAAATCTTTGAAATATAAGCAAATTTTCAAAGAATTTCTTAAAGATTTCTTAGAAAATCAATTGTTTACATGATGTAAACAATGTTATTTAGAGGTAAATAATGTATAATCTTTGTAATATAAGCAAATTTCATAGAATTTCTTTAGGCTTCCTTAAAAATCAATTGTTTGCATGATGTAAACAATACATTTTCAAGGTAAATAATACAATATCTTGATAAAATCCATGAATAAGTTATGTTATTTTAACATTTTGTAAAAGTAGCAATTGTTGACATGAAGTAAACAATGTATTTTAGAGGTAAATAATATAAATTTTTTGTAATATAGGCAAATTTCATAGAATTTTCATAGGATTCTTTAGAAAATCAATTGTTTACATGATGTAAACAATGTTATTTTGAGGTAAATAACTTAAAATCTTTGTAATTTAAGCAAATATCATAGAATTTCTTAAAGGTTCCTTAGAAAATCAATTGTTTACATGATGTAAATAATAAAATTTCATGGTAAATAATGCAATTTCTTGACAAAATCGTTGGATAAGAAAAGTTTTTTTAATTTATTTTAAAATTTACAATTCTTGACATGATGTAAACAATGTATTTTAAAGGTAAATAATAAAAAATCTTTGTAATATAAGCAAATTTCATAGAATTTTATTAGAATTCCTTAAATAATCAATTGTTTACGTGATGTAAATAATACATTTTCAGGGTAAATAATACAAAATCTTGACAAAATGCATGAATAAGAAAAGTTATTTAAATTTTTTCTAAAATTTACAATTGTTGACATGATGCAAATAATGTAATTTAAAGGTAAATAATATAAAATCATTGGAATATAAACAAATTTCATAGAATTTTCTTAGGATTTCTTAGAAGATCAATTGTTTACATGATGTAAACAATTTTATTGTCAGGTAAACAATATAAAATCGTATGCTAAACACAAATTTCATACTATTTCTATAGGATTCCTTAAATAATCAATTGTTTACATGATGTAAACAATGTATTTTTGAGGTAAACAACTTAAAATCTTTATAATTAAAGCAAATTTCATACAATTTCTTTAGGATTCTTTAAAAAGCAATTGTTGACATGATGTAAATAATTAATTTTCAAGGTAAATAATACAAAATCTTGACATAATCCATGCATAAGAAAAGTTATTTAAATTTTTTCCAAAAGTTACAATTGTTGACATGATGTAAACAATGTATTTTAGGGGTAAATAATATAAAGTCTTTGTAATATAAGCAAATTTCATAGAATTTCTTAAAGGTTCCTTAGAAAATCAATTGTTTACATGATGTAAATAATAAAATTTCATGGTAAATAATGCAATTTCTTGACAAAATCGTTGGATAAGAAAAGTTTTTTTAATTTATTTTAAAATTTACAATTCTTGACATGATGTAAACAATGTATTTTAGAGGTAAATAATAAAAAATCTTTGAAATATAAGCAAAATTAAAATAATTTCTTTAGGATTCCTAAGAAAATCAATTGTTTACATAATGTAAACAATGTATTTTAGAGGTAAATAATATAAATTGAATTAACCTCTTTGTTAGGCAATTTTTTTTTATTGTTTACCTTTTAAAATTGTTAGTTTACATCATGTAAACAATTGATTTTTTAAAGAATCTTAAATAAATTATTGAAATTCTTCTTTTCCCAACTATTTTTCTAGGTTTTAAGCAAAATTATTAAACTAATTGTAAATTTGAAATGAAATATTTCCTTAAAATTTATATTGAAACTAGAATTTAATTATGACTCATATAGTTTTAGCATCTTTAGATATAAAGGGCAACAAGTTCTTTTTGCTGCCCTTGTTATTTGCAACCATATAATAAGCTGCACGTTGCTAATTCTGTTTTATTGTTAGTTTAATAAAGAAGTATTACAAGTTTTGCTTTTTTTTCTTTCTTAAAAATAGGTCATGATTGGTTGCTGAGGAAGGAAATATTTGAACCCCCTTTTATATGCAATGCATTTTTTATTAGCTTTCTCTCTCTTTCACTCTCTGGCATGCACTCTTTCTTTGTTGCTCTTTGGCTTTGAATGCAGTTTGTTACGCGTGTCAAGTTTACATTTAAATTTGTTTGTTTCCCTTTATAACAAAAAAATAAAAATGTTTCTATAGAAATTGCTGTTTTCTTTTGTTTGGTTATTTGTTGCATGTTGGTTAAATGATTGGTGTTGCAATGAAATGCAAGGTATTGCAATGCACTGCACTGCTCAGAACTGAACTGAACTTCAATTGCATTGTGTTGAGTTAAATGTGCCAAATACCACCACCACCATCAACATCATCAAGAAAGACAGACAGACATACAGATACGTTATTATAAAATTGTATACATTAAGTAATGAAAAGAATGAGAAAGAGGTGTAATTTCTTGCTTAACTTTTGTTAACATTTATAATACTTATTTGATACAAATTTTTGTATGACTTACTCATGCTTTAATACCGTAAATTGGAGGTTTTGGCTGCTGCTATTGTAACCTTAAATGTGTTAAAATTAAGAATTTTTGTGCGCTAATTTGTTAAAAATTTTAAAGAAACCCCAAAATAAACTCCAATTTAAGCAGCTCTGTTCTGTAAAGTAAAGTAAACTGTAAAATACACCTAATTGCTGGCTATTTTCAGATACGGTTATACATTTCATTACAATGTTAATGAGGTAGCAGCTATCTTTTACACAAATTACCAGCAGTCCTCTATAATCTTTAATTTGGTTAACTAACTGTAGTAAAATTTGCAAAATTAAGTCTTAATATATTAAAACGAAACATCTGTTTTACAGATTTTTTTTAAAAATTTTTAAACACCTTGTATTGTCTTGTCTTAAAAGCCTAAAAGCCATAAATTTTCTTTTTTAAATTTCTTTTCTTATTTTTCCTACAATATTATTGATATTTAATTAATGTTTTAATCACCTTTACTACCCCTAGTAAATAAAACAAGTTGGGACATGCCATATTTCTTTTCACAGCTTTGTTTACTTAATTTGACCTTGTGATGACATTAGGTTTTTTAATAAAATTCCTTAATTATGGCAATATAATAGAGGTTAAAGTAAGAACATAATGAAATGCTTTATAAATTATAGATTATAATAAATTAAATGAATTTTTTTAAAAAAAATTTAAATATTTTTTTTGAAATGTTCAAAGAATCTTAAAGAAATTTTATGAAATTTATTTTTAACATAAAGATTTTATATTGTTTACCTCAAAAATACAAGAAATTTTATGAAATTTGCTTAAAATATAAAGATTTTATATTGTTTACCTTGAAAATTCATTGTTTACATCATGTCAACAATTAGAATTTGAAGGAATCCTAAAGAAATTCTATGAAATTTCAAAGATTTTAAGTTATTAAATTATTTACCTAATAAATACATTGTTCACATCATGTAAACAATGGATTTTCTAAAGAATCCTAAGAAAATTCTATGAAATTTGCTAATATTACAAAGATTTTATATTATTTACCTCAAAAATATATTGTTTACATCATGTCAAGAATTGTAAATTTTAGAAAAAATTTAAATAACTTTTCTTATTCATGGATTTTGTCAAGATTTTGTATTATTTACCTTGAAAATGTGTTGTTTACATCATGTAAACAATTGATTTTCTAAGGATCCCTTAAGAAATTCTATGAATTTTCTTTATAAAATTAAATAACATAAAATTTACCTCAAAAATCTATTGTTTACATCATGTAAACAATTGATTTTCTTAAAAATCCTATGAAAATTCTATGAAATTTGCTTATATTACAAAGATTTTATATTGTTTACCTCAAAATAACATTGTTTACATAATGTAAACAATTGATTTTCTTAGAAATCCTAAAGAAATTTTAGGAAATTTTCTTAAATTACAAAGATTTTAAGTTATTTACCTCTAAAAAATATTGTTTACATCATGTAAACAATTCATATTAAATGAATACTAAAAGAAAATAGCTTTATTTTCTTAATTTTATACAGATTTTATATTGTTTACCTTGAAAATTTTTATTTTACATCATGTAAACAATTGATTTTCTTAGGAGTCCTAAAGAAATTCTATGAATTTTCTTTATAAAATTAAATAACATAAAATTTACCTCAAAAATACATTGTTTACATGATGTAAACAATTGATTTTCTTAGGAATCCTAAAGAAATTTTAGGAAATTTGCTTAAATTACAAAGATTTTAAGTTATTTACCTCTAAAAAACATTGTTTACATCATGTAAACAATTCATATTAAATGAATACTAAAAGAAAATAGCTTTATTTTCTTAATTTTAAACAGATTTTATATTGTTTACCTTGAAAATTTTTATTTTACATCATGTAAACAATTTCTTTCTTAGGAGACCTAAAGAAATTCTATGAATTTTCAACGTAAAATTAAGTAATATAAAATATACCTCAAAAATACATTGTTTACATCATGTAAACAATTGATTTTCTTAGGGATCCTTAAGAAATTGTATGAAATTTGCTTATATTACAAAGATTTTAAGTTATTTACCTCAAAAATACATTGTTTACATCATGTAAACAATTCAATTTAAATGAATACTGAAATAAAATAGCTTTATTTTCGTAATTTTAAACAGATTTTATATTGTTTACCTTGAATATTTTTATTTTACATCATGTAAACAATTGATTTTTTAAGGAGACCTAAAAAAATTCTATGAATTTTCAATGTAAAATTAAGTAATATAAAATATACCTCAAAAATACATTGTTTACATGATGTAAACAATTGATTTTCTTAGGAATCCTAAAAAAATTCTATGATATTTGCTTATATTACAAAGATTTTAAGTTATTTACCTCTAAAAAACATTGTTTACATCATGTAAACAATTGAATTTAAATGAATACTGAAAGAAAATAGCTTTATTTTCGTAATTTTAAACAGATTTTATATTGTTTACCTTGAAAATTATTATTTTACATGATGTAAACAATTGATTTTCTAAGGATCCCTTAAGAAATTCTATGAATTTTCTTTATAAAATTAAATAATGTAAAATTTACCTCAAAAATACATTGTTTACATCATGTAAACAATTGATTTTCTTAAGAATCTTAAAGAAATTCTATGAAATTTGCTTAAATTAAAAAGATTTTCAGTTATTTACCTCTAAAAAACATGGTTTACATCATGTAAACAATTGATTTTCTAAGGAATTCTAAAGAAATTATATGAATTTTCTTTATAAAATTAAATAATATAAAATTTACCTCAAAAATACATTGTTTACATGATGTAAACAATTGATTTTCTAAGGAATCTTAAAGAAATTTTAGGAAATTTTTTTCGTTTTATAAAGATTTTATATTATTTACATAAAAAATACTTTTTTTACATCATGTCAACAATAAAAATTTCCTAGAAACCTTAAGAAATTTTTTTTAAATTTTTGATTTTGTGAAAATACCTTTAAAATTGAATGATTACATGATGTAAACAATTGATTTTCATAGGAATGCTAAAGAAATTTTAGTTAATTTCTTTAAATTATAAAGATTTGATATTATTTACCTTAAAAAAGCATTATTTACATCATGTAAACAATTGATTATTTAAAAATCTTGAAGAAAATTTCAAAATTTTTTTGGTAATATAAAAATTTTATATTAAATCCAACAAAATTCTGTAAAAATTCTAGAAATTTAAAGAAAAAAGTTTAAAATTTTCTGCAAAAAGATGCTCTTGGGTCATCCAGTTGTTAATTCAAATGCCAAAAATTTAATAAATTTCATTATGAATTTCAAGAGCTTTCAATTTAAAGTGTCTACATTTACATTTAAATAAAATTATCTTGTATTTTTGCCTAAAAACCATCCTTTGCTCCTTTATCTAATAATCATAAGTAGCCACCAACTAATTTAAATAAGAAAGCTTTGGCTGTTTCCAAAAAAAAAAATTGAAAAGAAAAAACTAATTAACAATTAATTGAAACATGTATGAATATTTCTCTATATGAAATTATTAGTTTCCTTACAAATTATTGAAATGATATTAAAAACCAAAAAAAGAAGTACAAATTCAAATGTATGTACGTGTTTGATTGTATCCGTTTTTTGTTTTTTTTTTTTTGTTGAATCCTCACAATCCCTGGGTAGCAGTGTGGAAGTACAATCAAGGCCAAGAGCAAGGATATTTTTGTATTTTTTGTATTTTTTTCCTTATTATTTTATGTTTATTTAAGCACAAGCAAATAAAAATACATACAGAAAACTTCTTCCCTAACATTTTGTATGTTTGTCCCTTTAGCTCCCCGTTTTCTAAGGCAAAAGCCCCTGAAGCCTCTCAGTCTTATTTTTGCCATATACCCGCTACAATATATTGTTTAAAATACTTTATACATATGTAGGTTTGAAATCAAACATATTTGTATGTCTAAATGTTTGCTATCTATTGTTTTGAGCACGTCCTTCCTAAATGTACTTCCTTCTTTTTTTTTTTGGTAGATTTTTCAAAATAAAAATCTTCTATCATCTTTTTTTTATATTTAAACATATTCCTACACATTTGTTTTATTTTTTGTGCTCTTTAAGGACCTTCTCACTCACTCTCTAACTGATTCCCTTACAACCTCTACATGTGTTTAAATTTTGGGTTTCGTTTATTTCTTGTGAATTTCTTTCCATGTTTTCTCTTTTTTTTCATGTTGTATTTTATTTTTTTTTTCTTCTCAATTCCCTCTAATTCAATTCCTTTGTTGGATTTCCTTCTGCACTTGTTGGCGTTAACTGCGTCATGTTCGCTGCTGTCCTTTGTGTTTTCAAAACACAAGCAGAATTTTTGGCAACGCCAGCGTCAGCCTGTTTTGTTAAAGTATTTGTTAACTCACATACACAAATATACGCTCACACATAGCGTAAGCTTAAAGTAACGGTGTTAGTTGAGAGCTTTTCTCTCTCGCTCATTTATATTTAAAACTGAGTGGTGTTGTAAATGGAGTAAAAATTTAGTTTTACTCAAGGATCAGTTTTAAATAAAGAAAAGATGGCACAGAAATTGCATTAAAAAGTACTTTTTTAAAAAAAAGAAAAAAGTACTTTCGCAATTTAACGTAAAAAATAAACAAAAAAGGACTTTTTCGTAATAAAAAGTACTTTAAAAAGAAAACAACAATTCAAATATGAATAATTATAAGAAATTCTGAAAATGTAACACAAATAAAATTTTTGTAAAAAAAAGTACTTTTTTCAAAAAAAAATTTTTTTAGCTAAAAAGTACTTTTACAAAATTTTTTTTTTATTCTTTAAAAAAAAAAACTTTTTAATTTGTTTGCCAAAGAGTACTTTTTTAGAATGGTTCATTTTCTAAAATAGTACTTTTTTTAAAAAGTACCATTTTGAAAAAAGTACTTTATATTTTAAAATAAATTTTTTTAAAAATTAATTAAATTAAAAAAAAATTAAAAAAAAAAAAATATTTTTTAAAAAGTACTTTTTACTAAAAATACTTTTTTAAGAAATATTTTTTTTTTCAAAATGTTCCTTTTTAGAATTTTGTCATAATTTTATTGTTTATAAAGATAATAAATTGTTTTTAAGCAAAATTAAAAAAGTAGTATTTTTACTACTTTTTTTAAATATATATTTTTTTTGTTTTTATTGTTAATAAAGTCTTTCTAAAATAATTTCCGCTAAACTGTATACAACATAAAAAAGGAGTTTTCTCCAAAATCGTTGTTTTGGTATTTTTCATACAAATAATATTTCTACTACTTTTTTTAAACTTAGAATTGTATCCTATTTTTATTGTTTATAAAGGTAATAAATTGTTTTTAAGCTTTTTAAATTTATTTTTAATTTGATTTCGTAAATTTTTGTAAAATTGAAAAAAGTAGTATTTTTACTACTTTTTTTAAATGAATATTTTAAGTGTTTTTTATTGTTAATAGTATTAATAAAGTCTTTCTAAAGTAATTTCCGCAAAATTTCATACATTTTTAAATAGAAGTTTTCTAACAAAATCGTTGTTTTGGTAATTTTCATACAAATTTAATATTTTTTAAAAGAATATTTCTACTACTTTTTTAAAACTTTGTATTTTATCATAATTTTATTGTTTATAAAGGTAATAAATTGTTTTTAAGATTTTTAAATCATTTTTTAAATTGATTTCGTACTTTTTTGTAAAATTGAAAAAGTAGTATTTTTACTACTTTTTTTAAAATGTATATTTTTAGTGTTTTTTATTGTTAATAGTGTTAATAAAGACTTTCAAAAATAATTTCAGCTAAATTTCATACATTTTTTAAATAGGAGTTTTCTCCAAAATGGTCATTTTCATACAAATTTAATAACTTTTTGAAAAAATAATATTTCTACTACTTTTTTAAAACTTTGAATTTTATCATAATTTTATTGTTTATAAAGAAAATAAATTGTTTTTAAGCTTTTTAAATCATTTTTTAATTTGATTTCGTACTTTTTTGTAAAATTTAAAAAATTAGTATTTTTACTACTTTTTTTAAATGTATATTTTTTGTGTTTTTATTGTTAATAATGACTTTCTAAAATAATTTCAGTTAAATTTCTCACATTTAAAAAAAGGAGTTTTCTCCAAAATCGTAGTTCATACAAATTTAATATTTTTTAAAAAATAATATTTCTACTACTTTTTTTAAACTTTGAATTTTATCCTATTTTTATTGTTTATAAAGGTAATAAATTGTTTTTAAGCTTTTTAAATTTATTTTTAATTTTATTTCGTACTTTTTTGTAAAATTGAAAAAAGTAGTATTTTTACTACTTTTTTTAAAATGTATATTTTTTATGTTTTTATTGTTAATAGTGTTCATAAAGACTTTCAAAAATAATTTCAGCTAAATTTCATACATTTTTTAAAAGGAGTTTTCTCCAAAATGGTAATTTTCATACAAATTTAATAACTTTTTGAAAAAATAATATTTCTACTACTTTTTTAAAACTTTGAATTTTATCATAATTTTATTGTTTATAAAGATAATAAATTGTTTTTAAGACTTTTTTTAATTTGATTTCGTACTTTTTTGTAAAATTGAAAAAAAGTAGTATTTTTACTACTTTTTTTAAATGAATATTTTAAGTGTTTTTTATTGTAATAGTGTTAATAAAGTCTTTCTAAAATAATTTCAGTTAAATTTCATACATTTTCAAATAGGAGTTTTCTCACAAAATCGTAGTTTTGGTATTTTTCATACAAATTTAATATTTTTGAAAAGAATATTTCTACTACTTTTTTGAAAGTTTGAATTTTATCATAATTTTATTGTTTATAAAGGCAATAAATTGTTTTTAAGCTTTTTAAATTTATTTTTAATTTGATTTCGTACTTTTTTGTAAAATTTGAAAAAAGTAGTATTTTTACTACTTTTTTTAAATGAATATTTTAAGTGTTTTTTATTGTAATAGTGTTAATAAAGTCTTTCTAAAATAATTTCAGCTAAATTTCATACATTTTCAAATAGGAGTTTTCTCACAAAATCGTAGTTTTGGTATTTTTCATACAAATTTAATATTTTTGAAAAGAATATTTCTACTACTTTTTTGAAAGTTTGAATTTTATCATAATTTTATTGTTTATAAAGGCAATAAATTGTTTTTAAGCTTTTTAAATTTATTTTTAATTTGATTTCGTACTTTTTTGTAAAATTTAAAAAAGTAGTATTTTTACTACTTTTTTCTAAATGTATATTTTTTGTGTTTTTATTGTAATAGTGTTCATAAAGACTTTCAAAAATAATTTCAGCTAAATTTCATAAATTTTTAAAAAGGAGTTTTCTCCAAAATGGTAATTTTCATACAAATTTTATACTTTTTAAAAAAAATTCTACTACTTTTTTAAAAAGTTTGAATTTTGTCATAATTTTGTTGTTTATAAAGATAATAAATTGTTTTTAAATCTATTTTTAATTTGATTTCGTACTTTTTTGTAAAATAGAAAAAAGTAGTATTTTTACTACTTTTTTTAAAATGTATATTTTAAGTGTTTTTTATTGTTAATAGTGTTAATAAAGTCTTTCTAAAATAATTTCCGCTAAATTTCATACATTTTTAAATAGGAATTTTCTCCAAAATGGTAATTTTTATACAAATTTAATAACTTTTTTAAAAAATAATATTTCTACTACTTTTTTAAAACTTTGAATTTTATCATAATTTTATTGTTTATAAAGGTAATAAATTGTTTTTAAGCTTTTTAAATAATTTTTTAATTTGATTTCGTACTTTTTTGTAAATTTTAAAAAAGTAGTATTTTTATTACTTTTTTAAAATGTATATTTTTAGTGTTTTTTATTGTTAATAAAGACTTACTAAAATAATTTCCGCTAAATTTCATACATTTTTAAAAAGGAGTTTTCTCACAAAATCGTTGTTTTGGTCATTTTCATACAAATTTAATATTTTTTAAAAATAATATTTCTACTACATTTTTAAAACTTTGAATTTTATCCTATTTTTATTGTTTATAAAGGTAATAAATTGTTTTTAAGCTTTTTAAATTTATTTTTAATTTGATTTCGTACTTTTTTGTAAAATTTAAAAAAGTAGTATTTTTACTACTTTTTTAAAATGTATATTTTTAGTGTTTTTTATTGTTAATAGTGTTAATAAGGACTTTCAAACATAATTTCAGCTAAATTTCATACATTTTTAAAAAGGAGTTTTCTCCAAAATGGTAATTTTCATACAAATTTAATAACTTGTTGAAAAAATAATATTTCCACTACTTTTTTAAAACTTTGAATTTTTTAGTATTTTTATTTTTTATAAAGGTAATAAATTGTTTTTAAGCTTTTTAAATCATTTTTTAAATTTGATTTCGTACTTTTTTGCAAAATTCAAAAAAGTAGTATTTTTACTACTTTTTTTAAATGAATATTTTAAGTGTTTTTTATTGTTAATAAAGTATTTCTAAAATAATTTCATCTAAATTTCATACATTTTCATACAAATTTAATATTTTTGAAAAGAATATTTCTACTACTTTTTTGAAAGTTTGAATTTTATCATAATTTTATTGTTTATAAAGATAATAGATTGTTTTTAAGCTTTTTAAATTTATTTTTAATTTGATTTCGTACTTTTTTGCAAAATTGAAAAAGGTAGTATTTTTACTACTTTTTTTAAATGAATATTTTAAGTGTTTTTTATTGTAATAGTGTTAATAAAGTCTTTCTAAAATAATTTCAGCTAAATTCCATACATTTAAAAAAAGGAGTTTTCTCACAAAATCGTAGTTTTTACTATTTTCAGAAAATTAATAATTAATTTATTAATTGTACTTTATAAAAATACTTGCAAAATGCTCCTTTCCATTAAAATAAAAGTTCTTAAAGAATATTTTCGTTTAAGATAGTTTTTTTAAAAAGTACTTTTCATCAAATTTGTACTTTTTTCAATAGAAATTTTTTATTTAAAAAATACTTTATGCAAATATTTAGTAGCTGTTTAAAGAAGTTTCTGTTATATTTTAACAGACAAATTGAAAATATAATACTATTTTAATTACGTACTTTTTCAAAATGTTCAAAAATAAGTGTTTAATGCGAACTTATAAGAGAATTTTGAACAATTACTATTACCAATTTACAGTTTTTATCAAAAATAGTACTTTTTCCAAAAAAGTACTTTTTCGAAATTAATACCTTTTTATATGCAAATTTTTTATAAGAAAATAATAATAGGCTCAATTTGAGTAAACATTCTGAATAATAGTACTTTTTTCAAGAAAGTACTTTTACCAAAATGGTACCTTTTTATTAAAAAATTTTTTTTATGAAAGATTTTTGTCTATTTTTTAATATTTTAGTTATAGCTAAATTTTTAGTCATTCTGAAAAATAGTACTTTTTTAAAAAAAGTACTTTTTTGAAATTAATACCTTTTTATAAAAAAATACTTTTTATATGAAATTTTTTATAAGATAATAATATGCTTAATTTGAGCAGTCATTCTGAATAAAAGTACTTTTTTTCAAGGAAGTACTTTTACCAAAATGGTACCTTTTTATTAAAAAATTTTTTTTTATAAAAGATTTTTGTTTATTTTTTAATATTTTAGTCATATGCTAAATTTTTAGTCATTCTGAAAAATAGTACTTTTTTTAAAATAGTACTTTTTGAAAATTAATTACTTTTTATAAAAAAAAAACAATTTTTATTGTTATAAAAAAAAATTTGTTTAATTTTTTAATATTTTCACGCCATATGCTAAATTTTTTCTGTCATATTAAAAAAAAAATACATTTTTCAAAAAAGTACTTTTTCGAAATTAATACCTTTTTATAAAAAAATACTTTTTATATGAAATTTTTTATAAGAGAATAATAATATGCTTAATTTGAGCAGTCATTGTGGATTATAGTACTTTTTTAATGAAAAGTACCTTTTCAAAAATGATACTTTTTTTAAAAAAATAATTTTTCATAAGAGAATTTTGTCTATTTTTTAATATTTTAGTCATATGCTAAATTTCTAAAGGCATTCTGATAAATGGTACTTTTTTAAAAAAAGTACTTTTTGAAAATTAATACCTTTTTATAAAAAAAAACTTTTTATATGAAGTTTTTTTATAAGAAACAAGTAATAGGCTCAATTTGAGTTAATATTCTGAATATTACTACTTTTTTCAATAAAGTACCAATTTTCAAATTGGTACTTTTTTATTAAAAAAGAAATTTGTTTAATTTTTTTCTATTTTAAAGTCCATCATATGACTTTATTACAATCATTCTGAAAAATAGTACTTTTTTTAAAAAAGTACTTTTTGGAAATTATTTACTTTTTATAAAAAAAAAATGTTATACGCCAATTTTTAATAAGAGAATAATAATGTGCTAATTTGAATAGTCAATTCTAAAAAATAGTACTTTTTTCAAAAAAGTACTTTTTCTTTAAAAGTACTTTTTTATTAAAAAAAGGACTTTTTTATTAAAAAAAAAAATTTAAGAAATTTGATTAATTTTTTGCTATTTTAAAGTCATATGATAAGGTTTTACAATCATTCTGAAAAATAGTACTTTTTTTAAAAAAGTACTTTTTGGAAATTATTTACCTTTTATAAAAAAAAACTTTTTTATAAGCCAATTTTTAATAAGAGAATAATAATGTGCTAATTTGAATAATCAATCTAAAAAATAGTACTTTTTTCAAAAAAATACTTTATCCAAAATAGTACTTTTTTGAAAATAGATCCTAAAAATGTGATTTTTTTTATAAAATAATAGTTTTTTTCTCATTGACTTTTAGGAAAATTACTTTTTTCCATTTTAAAAAAAGTACCTTTTCCAAAATAGTACTTTTTTAAAAATAGATCCTAAAAATGTGAAGTTTTTATAAAATAATGGTTTTTAAAGAGATTAGATTCTCTACTAATGGAACTTTTTCCATTTTTAACAATTTTTAAGGAGATTTTAGCATAATTGAATTAAATTTTTTTATGATAAAAGGAAATTTTTGCAAAATTTAGTATTTCTTAACACTTTGTACTAATTTTTTTGTTAAATTTTTGAAAAGAACAAGTAAATTTTTTTAAAAAAATTTCCATTTTAAAATGAAAAAATTTATAATATAAAATGCAATAAATTTAAGATTTTTCAATAAAACAAATAACACTTTTCCTCTGTATTCCTATAAAATCAATACATATTTCCCAATTTTAACATTTTTTTAATTCAGGTACTTTTTGCCAAAAAAGTACTTTTTCTCAAAATCAGTAAATTTTAAAAAAAAAAATATTTTTTTAATATGAAACATTTTATAGAATAAATTCAAAAATAAATTGAACTCTTGTCCTCTGAATCCCTAACACCTACTACAGTTAAACGATATCTATATATTTGCAGAAAAAAAAAAACAAAAATAGCTGCAAAAATTCTAATAAAAACTATATATAAAATCTATTTATTAATTAATTGTTAATTAGAATCACCCTTAGATACAATAATAAATAAATAAACATAAAAGACAATCATCAACAACATAAACCAACAAACTCAACAACAAACAGCATGAGTAATCCTCAAAAAAACAACAACAACTCCATACATACACCGACAACAGCAACAACAAAACAAAGGGAACAAATTCCAAATCGTAAAGACGAAAAAAAAACACAATACGAATGAATACAAGCAGCAACAACAACAAACCTAAAAAAGATGATGAGTGAATTCGTATTGATGTTGTTGTTGTTACTGCTATATTTTTGCCGAAATTAAACATTCGTATCAATGTTCATTTGTAGCGTAGAAGCAACAACAACAAAATTGCCAAAAAATGTATGGTTCGGTTTTTGTTTTTTTTTTGTTGAGTAATAAAGTAGTAAACGAATTGTAGACGAAGGCAGAGAAGTGTAAATGAAACATACATTTACTCACTAGGTTCCAAAAAAAAAAGTATATTTGCAGAGAATCTGAACTTCTTATTAGTAAAGCAAGCAGCGCTGCTGCTGCTAGTGTTTTTTAGCAGTGTAATTTTAATATTGTCGCTGTATTTCAAATACAATTACACAGAATTTTGTTTATGTATTTGTAGGTTTCTTTTTAGACTTGAAATAAAGAAATGTTTGATGGAATTTTTTTCTTTTTGGATATATTTTTCTCATGTTTTTGGAGAAGTTTTGAGAAGATTTTGTTTTTGGTCTAAGAGAAAACTGGGTATAAAGGCGAGAGTTATGCTGAATTGAGCTAAATTTTTTAAAGGAAAAAAGTACTTTTTTAGCAGAATTGCTACAAAAAAAGTACTAAAAGTTGAAATGTTTGGGAAACTCATAGAGAATTAGGTACTAATAAGAATGTAAGTACATTTTCTTTAGAGATTAATAGGGATCCCATTTGAGAATAATTTAAAGGTATTAAAACTGAAACATTTGTTATGAAAAAATACAACTTTTCGCTAAAAAAAAAAGGAATATTTTTATTATTGGGTGGATGACATAGAAATTTGAAGGTTTTATTTTTAAACATTTATATGAATTCCGAGCCAAAACATCGAATCAAGCCATACTCTCGGATACTCTGTTCCAAAGTGAAGCGTATCCCAGAGAGAGCGTTCTGCTTCGATTCGGTACAGGTTCCCTGTGATGGTATTGTCAGATTTCAGCAGCTAATAATAGATAGGATCCTTTTGCTCCCACCAAATACAGAGAATTACCTATGCGCCATGAATATTTGGCTTTGAAGTCGATAAGTCTGGTTGGTCGGGCGATCTCTTATGCTTCGGGTTATGGTAATGACTGCATTTTTCATCGCAAGTAATGATTTAGTGCAAAAATGATTTTCTTTTATAGCGTTAAAGCATTATATCGGACATACAGAGCCGTCTTCCAAAGTCTCTCAGCTTCAATTCGTTTGCTACCCAATTTCTCTAATTTTGGATGATTCCTGCTGCTTGCAAACTTATTGAAATTGCTGCTTTTGAGTAGCTCCCAATGATTTTGCAAGCCCTTGTTGAGTTTTACAACAATCTTCATGAAGTAATGCCGCCAATTCTTGGTCTTCAAACTTTTTATGGGCTGGCCTATGCTATCTTTGTCCTTCCGTGACAAAAACACTTTGTAATGTTTCATGTAAAGCTAAGAAATGTTTAAACTTTATCTACGAAAAGATTATTTGGTCCAAGATCAACGATTTCTTTTTGGAATTTCCATTGGAAAATATGATTCTTGGACAATAATGTCAATGTCAAGGCGAAAATGCTAGAGAATATAATGAAACCAGCTTCCACATCAAAGAAAATGTCGATTAAACCAAAGAATAACAAAATTATAATCAAATCCAGAGATGAAGCATACTAAACCTGATGATACTGATGCACTTCGTTAGCCGAAGTAGCAAAGCCTTCGAGCTAATGTTTTTACTGATGCCTCGACATTCCTTTAAGGAATTCATTATAATAATAGTTCCTCAATTTCTACTCTTTTAAAGATTGGCCAATAATACACTGACACATTTAATAAATCTAACCTTTTGGCTGAATTATTTGCCAATAATTCGAAATTACAGGAAAGCAATGAACCTTTAGCCGAGCTCGAAAGAGTATGAGTAAATATATTCATTCGTGCTCTGGTGGATCTCAACATAATTGATCACGAAGCAGTGTCAGTTATTCGAACTTACCGGAAAGCAATCAACCACTGGCCGAACTCGAAAGAGTATCAGTTACTATTCCAAATGCCAAATAGCTCGTGCTAATAGCAGAGCTCTACTGGATCTCAACTTAAATGATCTTGAATCAGTGTTCTTTGATGCCATTCATTGGTTAACCTTGTCAGCACTTTCTAAAGTTATGGAAAGTAAAGTAAACTATCATAATGTTGAATATTTGGAGTCCAAGAGGATATTTTTTTTTCATATGGTGTGTTAGGAAAGATATGTCAATTTTCGTATAGGAAATACGGAGACTCTAGATATTTCCAAGGCTTTCAGTTAAACCTAGTATGTTGTACTTTTGTAGAATCTCATTTATTTGGATGCTGGTAATAACTTTAATTTATAGCTATCATATCGGGGTTCTATGCTCTCAAAGTAGCTTCAATCGTAGCCTGAAATAAATTTCAATCGTAGGGGTTTATAGAGTTTCCAATTTGTTTCAATTAATTAGCTTCCTATAGCTTCCAATTAGTTTCAATTGAAGTTCTTAGTTCTATATTTTATTCAATTTTATAAAAATTGCAATCAAATCCAGAGAGGAAGCATACTAAACCTGATGATACTGATGCACTTCGTTAGCCGAAGGAGCAAAGCTTTTGCTCCATCTAATCTGCTTTCTATTTACGCCACAAACATATTTCGAAAATGGAAGACAACTCTCCTGTGTGAGCAGTAGCTTCAAAGTCTATTATTTGGTGTTTCTCGACCGCATATAGGAGAGGACGAAGGTAATTCTCAATGATTGTAGGGTATCCAAATCTATTGATTTACTGGAGCATCTTCGCAATAAGGTTTGTGTTTCACAGTTCCATCGATACTTAAATTGGAATGTGTTCTATTAAAATAAAGGAAATTGTTCCCCATACCCACAGTTTTTTTACATAATTCAAGTTCTTCAACAGGAACTCCTCCATTAGAGATCACTTATATAGTGGATCGCTCAACATACTACAGCAATAGTTTGATATTTAGCAGAACCGTCTTTATAATGAATAATCTTCCAGCAGAAAGAAGACTTTTCAGTCACTTTCAGTGTGAAAAACTCTAAACCGAATGTCCACAAATACTGTTCCATCTATCCACCAACCCACAACCAAATTTTCCAGTTCCAACACAATGATTTTCATGGGTATGGGGTCATTGTCCCAATTCGAATACCTTCAAACTCCTGATATTAAATAATTCAATGCCTCGAACAAGTTGGTACGGGAATGACAAACATAAAAGCTGTTCAAAATCCTTCTCATCTCCAATATTTTTTGAGAAGTTATTGGATTTAACATGTTGGCTGAAGGGCAGTTCCAACACTCAGACTCATCTGACTCTACTCAAACATCCATAAAATCGAATAAAGGCCAGAAATATTTTCGGAGCCACTTGATGAGTCAGGATAATCTCCTTCTTCTGCTTATTTCGAGCTTCCGATTGGGAGAATACAAGAAAATAAAACATATCAATTAAATGCCTATAAAATCACATGAAATCGATTTAAAAGTTTTGCATCTAGTCCAGTTGTTTCAGCAGATTTTTCGGCATTTCGGCAAAATCTCATCTCATCAAAACCAAAACCTTGAAATTGCCTACAATTATTTTTGTTGGTACCAAACTTTGAATTTGTTGCTCTAATTTTTAACTTCCTTAACAATCAATTGGATGGTCTCCCGATCAAAAACAAATTTCTTTGATCTTGTTGAGGGGTTTGCAAGGGTTTGCTTATATTGGTTCTGTGCAGCTCCATCCAGAATAGTCTTTGGGAATATCCGCATTTTCAATAACCACTTATTGCGACAGCACTACGAATCTACAAACAGGATTCCATCGTGAGCAAATAAGGCTAATTGTTTCTACTACTTATTACAGGAAGCTGCATAATTGGAGCACATGCTAGGAGAATGGGCTGTCAAAATGAAATGGAGGAGGAGACTGTGTCCTACTTATTCTGCCATTGCCTGGCTCTGGGCAATATGAGGGAACCTCCTTCCTCTCGTGTTTAGAAGTGTTATCCAGGAAGAATCTTAAACATATTCAATCCTTAATCATATGGAAACTACAAGTGTCGAATAAGAGATCTACTTTTTACCTCTTGAGTATCAAAACCGTATCAGAGACGGTGAAAAGTCCTTCTATTAAAACAATATTTCAGACTACGATTAAAGCTGCTTTGAGATCATATAAATACCTACACAGAGAAAACAGATTCGTGATAGCAACTGAATTTGTTTCCAATCGAATGATTCTGCATTAGTGACCGAATTTTACAGTTGTGGATACGGTATTTTGGAAGGGGTAACTAAAGTTTGGTTGCCTCAACTGAAATTCTTCTTTATCAACTGACTTTCTGTTGTTAGAACCGAAAAATTCTATGTGTGCAACCGAATCATTCGATTGGCAACAATTTCGGTTGCTATCTCGAATCTGTTTTCTCTCTGTACTATTAAAGACTAAGACTGAAGATAATTTGACACTTTACAAAGAACCTCAATTGAAGCTAATTGAAGACTTTACAAAGCATTTCAACTGAAACAAGTTGAAACAAGTTGGAAACTACATAAAGATCTACACAGAGAAAACAGATTCGTGATAGCAACCGAATTTGTTGTCAATCGAATGATTCGGTTGCACACATATAATTTTTAGGTTCTATTAACAGAAAGTCAGTTGACAAAGAATTTCGGTTAAAGCAACCAAACTTTTGTTACCCCTTTTATAAAATTTTGTAGCCACAACTGTAAAATTCGGCCACTAAGGTAGAATCATTCGATTGGCTAGAAATTAATACTAAGAAATGTAATTGTTTGCTAATTTTCTTACTAAATATGGCAAATTTAAGGTTTTTGAAAAAAGTACGTTTTTGGTACTTTTTCAGAAAGGTACTATTTTCCAGCAATAATTGAAAAAATTTTTTATAAATAATTCTTTTACAAAAAAAACACTATTCACACTTTTTCCCAAAATAAAATGGTTTTTGAAAAAAAGTACTTTTTTGGTAGTTTTTTAAAAAAGTACTTTTAATTGAAATTCTTAATACATTTTAAAGTAATAATTGTAAAATTTTTTTTTTATAAATAATTCTTTTACAAAAATAAAACACTTTCCAGGCTTTTTCCCAAAATAAAATGGTTTTTGAAAAAAAGTACTTTTTTGGTACTTTTCAAAAATTCATAATTTTTGGTTTTAAATGTATTTTTCTGCTATTCATAGTAATAAATATGACAAATATAAGGTTTTTGTAAAGAGTACTTTTTTGGTACTTTTTTGAAAAAGTACCTTTAACGCAAAATCTAAATATATTTTAAAGTAATAATTGAAAAAATGTTTTTTATAAATAATTATTTTTTAAAATGATACTTTTTACGCTTTTTTCCCCAAAATAATGTTTTTTTTTACAAAAAGTACTTTTTTGGTACTTTTCAAAAATTCATAGTTTTTGGTTTGAAATGTATTTTTCTGCTATTTTTCCTAATAAATATGACAAATATAAGGTTTTGGTAAAAAGTACTTTTTTGGTACTTTTTCATAAAAGTAAATTTAAGGGAAATTCTTAATACATTTTCAAGTAATAATTGTAAAAATGTTTTTTATAAATAATTATTTTTAAAAAAAGTACTTTTTAAGATTTTTTCCCCAAAATAAGGTTTTTGTAAAAAGTACTTTTTTGGTACTTTTCAAAAATTCATAATTTTTGGTTTTAAATGTAATTTTTACATAATTTTCCTAATAAATATATAAAATATAAGGTTTTTGTAAAAAGTACTTTTTTGGTAGTTTTTTAAAAAAGTACTTTTAACGGAAATTCATTATACATTATAAAGTAATAATTATAAAAATGTTTTTAGTGAATAATTCTTTTTTAAAAAAGTACTTTTTACTCATTTTTCCCCAAAATAAGGTTTTTGTAAAAAGTACTTTTTTTGGTACTTTTTCAAAAATTCATAATTTTTGGTTTTAAATGTAATTTTCAGCTTATTTTCTTACTAAATATGACAAATAAAAGGTTTTTGTAAAAAGTACTTTTTTGGTACTTTTTCATAAAAGTAATTTTAAGGGATATTCTTAATACATTTTCCAGTAATAATTGAAAAAAATGGTTTTTGTAAATAATTATTTTTAAAAAAAAGTACTTTTTATGCATTTTTCCCCAAAATAAGGTTTTTGTAAAAAGTACTTTTTTGGTACTTTTCAAAAATTCATAATTTTTGGTTTAAATGTAATTTTTACTTATTTTTCCCAATAAATATAACAAATATAAAATATAAAAAATTTTGTAAAAAGTACTTTTTTTTGGTACTTTTTCAAAAATTCATAATTTTTGGTTTTAAATGTAATTTTCAGCTTATTTTCTTACTAAATATGACAAATAAAAGGTTTTTGTAAAAAGTACTTTTTTGGTACTTTTTCATAAAAGCAACTTTAAGGGAAATTCTTAATACATTTTCAAGTAATAATTGTAAAAATGTTTTTAGTGAATAATTCTTTTTTAAAAAAAGTACTTTTTACGCTTTTTTCCCCAAAATAAGGTTTTTGTAAAAAGTACTTTTTTTGGTACTTTTCAAAAAATCATAATTTTTGATTTTAAATGTAATTTTTACATATTTTTCCTAATAAATATAACAAATATAAAATATAAAAATTTTTTAAAAAAGTACTTTTTTTGGTACTTTTTAAAAAATCATAATTTTTGATATTAAATGTAATTTTCAGCTAATTTTCTTACTAAATATGCAAAATATAAGGTTTTTGAAAAAAGTACTTTTTTGGTACTTTTTCAAAAAAGTTATATTTAAAAGGGAATTCTTAAAAAAAATGTTCCTTTTTATTTTTTTTCTTTAAAAGGCTTCATTTGAGGATCTTTAGTGAGTCGGAAATTATCTTAATTTCATACAATAGATCTTGCAAATGAGTAGCTAATGTTTTATTTCAAAATGATCAGAAGAAAGCTCAAGATTCAATTCAGTTTAAGAAGGATTATAAAAAGGACTCAATAAGTTGCTGTTTATTTTTTTTTTTTTTGTAAATGAGTATATTTTTCTCAGCCAAAAACAATCTTAATGGAAGTTTGAAGTAAAGAAATGAGTGGTGCATGTGTGTGAATTGAAAGAGTGTTGAATAAAATTTTTGGGGGTATGTGAAATTTCGGGGTATGTTGTTGTTGTTGTAGCTATATTTTGAGTGTATTCTGACATTTATCATTTGTATGTTAAAACATTTTCTGAGCATATCTATATGTTTTTCAATGTTTGCCAGAGTGTGTGTGTATTTCAAAATGTGTGTAAGAGTTTGTGTCAGTATTTCTTTTTTTGTGTGTGTTTTTTTTAGTTTGTTTAACGCTACTACTGCTTTGAAACTTTTGGTAACTCTCTTGTGTTCAGTGTTCAAATACGTTCCTAACCGTGAGCAACCAAAGAATTTGTTTTACACCTTCTGTGGAAACGTATGCGCCGCTAGCTACAAAACAACAAAAAAAAATTATTTCCAAAAGAAAACAACCAACAAAATTTTAGTTTAAATAAAATTTTTTTTAATTTTTTGTTTGTTTTTTTTGTTAAATTTACGTTTCGCCTTTTTTGAAATTAACGCGTGTGTCCAACTAACTGGGAATTATTCAAAATAAATTATAAAAAATTTGTGCTTTAACAAAAACCGCCAAAGCTTAACCTTAACTTAACATCCTTTACAAAAAAAACGGTGCAACGTTTTAAAAAAAATTTCAAGTTTTTTTTAAAAAAAAAGTAACATAAATTTTTACTAAAATATTCAAGTTTTTTTTTCCATAAAACTATTGTGTATTTTTTAAAGTTTCTAAAAAAAATTTCCATAATTTTTTTTTTTTCAAATACAAAA
Source organism: Calliphora vicina (assembly GCF_958450345.1). NCBI lineage: Eukaryota > Metazoa > Arthropoda > Insecta > Diptera > Calliphoridae > Calliphora > Calliphora vicina. The sequence goes on along the minus strand of NC_088783.1, from coordinate 110,944,853 downwards.
TAAAAACCTAAAAATTTTACCAAAAAAAAAGCTGACATCATCTGTTTAAAAAAGCAAAAATATAAAAAAACAAACACACTATAACACAAATACAAAAAAAATTTGAGTTTTAATTAAAAGCAAAACCGTTTCAAAACAAAAAATTCATGTTAATTTTTTAAAAAAAAGTTCATTAATTTTTCAACAAAACAAAAAAATTACAGAAAATTCGGAAAATTCCTAAAAAACTTTAACATAATTTCATAAATTTCTAACAAATCTTATAACAATACAGCGTTTAACAACAACACTACAAAAAAAACAAAAAAAGAAGCCTAAAAAAACGTTCGCTAAACAACTCAATTTCATCTCTAACATCTCTACAACAACCTCAACTAAATACCCCCAACAACAACTTTAATTTATTAAACAAAATTAACAAAAAAAAAAACATCGTCTAAAAAAAATTCTAGAGCAAATGTAGGTACCTAATATGTATTTATTTTGTTGTTTAGAAATGTTAATGTATAAGTAATTTGTTAAACAAATCCACTCACACTCTGCCACACATTAAAAAAAGCTCTCTTGGTTTAGTAAAAAAAAAATGGTGAAAAAACATAAAAAAATCATACTTTTCAAGATAATTTTTTTTTTGCCCATCATAACGACTTTTGAAAGCTGTACTTAACAACATTTTCTTTAAAAAATATGGGATTTTTTAAAAATCTTTTGTTTTGAATTTGAAAATATTATTTTTGTCAACTTTTCTTAAAAAATATTAAAAATTTCGTGTTTTTCTAAAAAGTACTTTTTTGGTACTTTTCAAAAATTCATAATTTTTTTGCTTAAAATGTTATTTTTTGTTAGTTTTCTTAAAAAATATATAAAATATAAGATTTTTGTAAAAAGTACTTTTTTGGTACTTTTTGAAAAAAGTACCTAAGTCATATTTTGCCTTATTTAAGAGGAATGTCATGAAAAAATATTGTTTCCAAATTTTTTTTTATCAAAAATTTTAAAAAGTAAATTTTCGTCTTTACGGTTTTTTTTTCTTTTTTTTTTAAAAAAGTACTTTTTTACTACTTTTTACAAATTCTTTTTTTTTACTTTAAAATGTTATTTTCTGATATTTTTCTTAATAAATATGCAAAATTTCGTATTTTTGTAAAAAGTACTTTTTTACTACTTTTTTAAAATTCATAATTTTTTTGCTTAAAATGTTATTTTTTGTTAGTTTTCTTAAAAAATATATAAAATATAAGATTTTTGTAAAAAGTACTTTTGGTACTTTTTGAAAAAAAGTACCTATAAATCATATTTTGCTATATTTAAAAGGAATGTCATGAAAAAATATTGTTTCCAAAGTTTGTTTTATCAAAAATTTACTTTTTAAGGTTTTTTTTCCAAAAATTTACAGTTTTTGTAAAAAGTACTTTTTTACTACTTTTTACAAATTCATTATTTTTACATTAAAATGTTATTTTTTGGTATTTTTCTTAAGAAATATGAAAAATTTCGTGTTTTTGTAAAAAGTACTTTTTTGGTACTTTTTGAAAAAATTACCTATAAGGACATTTTTTGCTATATTTAAGAGGAATGTCTTGAAAATATTTTTTTAAACAAAGTATTTTGACAAAAAATGTAATTCTTGGGTTTTTTTAAATAACAGTTTTTTTTGTAAAGAGTACTTTTTTGGTACTTTCTAAAAATTCATTATTTTTGCTTTAAAACGTTATTTTCTAATATTTTTCTTAATAAATATGTAAAATTTAAATTTTTTGTAAAAAGTACTTTTTTGGTACTTTTTGAAAAAAGTACCTATAACACCAAATTTTGCTGTACTTAAGACGAATGTCTTGAAAATAGGTTTTGAACAAATTATTTTGTCAATAAAGTTACTCTTTCGGTTTTTTTTCCAAAAAATAACAGCTTTTTTTGTAAAAAGTACTTTTTTGGTACTTTTCTAAAATTTATTATTTTAGCTTTAAAAAGTTATTTTCTGGTATTTTTCTTAATAAATTTGCAAAATTTAATATTTTTTAAAAAGTACTTTTTAGGTACTTTTTGAAAAAAAACCTTTAAGGGAAATTCTTAATATATTTTAAAGTATTAAAGTGAAAAAATGTTTTTTTTTTTGTAAAAAATTCTTTACTTTTTGCTCACTTTTCCCCCAAATTAAAATGGTTTTTGTAAAAAGTACTTTTTTGTACTTTTCAAAAATATATAATTTTTGGTTTTAAATGTAATTTTTAGCTAATTTTCTTAATAAATATGCCAAATATAACATTTTTGAAAAAAGTACTTTTTTGGTACTTTTTGAAAAAAACTCCACTTAACGGAAATTCTTAATATATTTGAAAGTAATAATTGAAAAATGTTTTTTTATAAATAATTCTTCTGAAAAAAAGTACTTTTTAGGTTTTTTTACCAAAATAAATTGGATTTGTAAAAAGTACTTTTTTTGCTACTTTTCAAAAATTGATAAATTTTGGTTTTTAATGTAATTTTTATCTAATTTTCTTAATAAATATGCCAAATATAAAGTTTTTTATAAAAACTAGGATTTTTTCCCAAAATAAAATTTTTGTTGTAAAAAGTACTTTTTTGGTACTTTTCAAAAATTCATAATTTTTGCTATTAAATGTAATTTTTTGCTAATTTTCTTAATAAATATGTTAAATATAGGTTTTTGTAAAAAAGTACTTTTTTGGTACTTTTTGAAAAAATTACTTTTAACGGAAATTCTTAATATATTTGAAAGTAATAATTGAAAAATGTTTTTTTATAAATAATTCTTCTGAAAAAAGTACTTTTTAGGCTTTTTTCCCCCCAAATAAAATGTTTTTTGTAAAAAGTACTATTTTGGTACTTTTCAAAAATTCATAATTTTTTAGTTTAAATGTAATTTTCATTTATTTTTCTTAATAAATATATCAAATTTATGGTTTCTTTAAAAAGTACTTTTTTGGTACTTTTTGAAAAAATTACCTTTAACGGAAATTCTTAATATTTTTGAAAGTACTAATTAAAAAAACGTTTTTTGTAAATAATTCTTTAAAAAAATGTACTTTTTATGTTGTTTTTCCCCCAAAATTAAAAAGTACCTTTTTGGTACTTTTTGAAAAAAGTACATTTAATGGAAATTCTTAATATATTTTAAAGTAATAATTAACAAAATGTTTTTTTCTAAATAGTTATTTTTAAAAAAGCAATTTTTAGGCTTTTTTCCCCCAAATTAAAATGGTTTTTGTAAAAAGTACTTTTTTGGTACTTTTCAGAAATTCATAATTTTTGAGTTTAAATGTAATTTTCATTTATTTTATTTAATAAATATATCAAATCAAAGGTTTTTGTAAAAAGTACTTTTTTGGTACTTTTTCAAAAATTCATAATTTTTGAGTTTAAATGTAATTTTTAGCTATTTTCCTTATAAAAATGGCTAATGTTAGGTTTATATGCATATTTTTGACAATAAATCGATATTTTTAAAGAATTTTTAACATTATCTTCTTAAACTGAAAATAATTTATGAAAATTGAAAACAAAACTTATCTCTATCTATCATTATCACTTGGATTTATTCCCTAAAAAGAGCTCACTACTAATGATTTTCTAAACAGCCAAAAAAGAAATTAAATTTTTTCAAATACATATTTTTATGAGATTATTGACTTTTAGTATAAATGGTGTTTTAGTTGTTGTTTCAAAAAACAAATAAATTTAATTCTAAGGTTTTTTTTTGTTGCCTAAAAATCATAATTTTCTAACTCTCTGTGTATCTGTAGTTCTTCTAGGGTCGCTCCCTCTATTTCCCATTTTGGCTCTCCTCCATTAATTTAATACAAATATTTGCTCTTAAAATTAGTATTTTTTTTTCGTTCTTTCTTTCTTTCGTCTTTACGGTTTGTCATTATAGGTACAATTTATGTTTTATGCTTGTATTTTCTAATACACTTTTTTTGTCCACTTTTCTTTTTGTGATTCTGTTCGGTTCTATTCTTTTTTTGTTTTCATTCCCTTTTGCTTCCATTTTTATTGTTTAATTTTTTATTTGCTGCTTTCTGTGAGAGTGTGTGTGTTGTGTGTGAGTGTGTTTTTTTTCGTCAAACCCGAAAAAAAACCTAAATTTTTTTTCTCACTTGCCAACAAATCTGTTTCTTCTTTATTTTTTCTAAATTAGTTTTATTATTTTTTTGTTGTTGTTGTTCTTCTTGTTATAGTTTTTTACGGATTTCTTTTGTTTCCATTTCATTGTTGTTTTTTTTTTTTCTTGTTCCCCATTTGTTTAGAGATTGTGTGTGTGTGATTTAGTTTTTATTAGAAGAAGTCTTTGCCGTTTTTTTAGTAGAAGTTCTCTTCTGTTTTAATTCAGTTTTTTTTTTTTTATTTTTTTGAATTTAACCAGAAAAAAATATCAAGGTTTTATTATTGTTTGTATTTGGAAAAAAAGGTTTATTTCCTGATACCCTACACCTTAAAGTGTTGTATTACAATTGTTCAAAATAAGATTCCAAGGATTCCTCAAAACATAACCTAGAAAATTCTAACATCTAAAAGCTTTAAACTCCAATTACATCATCATTTCGACTTTGTTATATTTGTTATCAAATCAGAAGATCATTTTACAGACATGCTTCAAAAGGATCTCTTCACTGATCTATGATCTTCCCTTTACCTATAAAACCAAAAAGCTGAACATTCTTTAAAGACTGTATTCACTGATCTCTTTGCTTTAATCGAGTTCTTAACTATCTGCGATCCTTTGTGAAACTCTCTCGAAGAAGACTTTATGGAAACTGTTCAACACTCAGCTACTGATCTTGCAAATTTCTATGATCTTCACACAGCTATAAAACCAAGAATCTCTTCACCGATCTCGCTGCTTTAAAGGAGTTTTTAACTATCTGCAATCATTTGATAATTTCATAATTTGATCATTCCTAATGTGAAACTATCTCTAAGAAGACTTTATGGAAACTGTTCATCACTCAGCTTCTGATTTTGCAAAGATCCTCGATCTTCCCATACCTATAAAATCAAAAGGCTGAACTGTTTTTTTAAGATGATCATTTTACAGATATTATTTCACTGATCTCGCTGCTTTAATCGAGTTCTTAACTATCTGCGATCCTTTGTGAAACTCTCTCGAAGAAGAATTTATGGACACTGTTCAACACTGAGCTTCTGATTTCGCAAAGATCAGTGATCTTCCCACAACTATAAAACCAAAAATCTGAACATCATTTTACAGACATTATATCACTGATCTCGCTGCTTTAATCAAGTTCTTAACTATCAGCGATCCTTTGTGAAACTCTCTCGAAGAAGACTTTATGGAAACTCTTCAACACTCAGCTACTGGTCTTGCAAATTTCCATGATTTTCACACACCTACAAAACCAAGAATCTCTTCACTGATCTCGCTGCTTTAAAGGAGTTTTTAACCATCTGCGATCATTTGATAATTTCATAATTTAATCATTCCTAATGTGAAACTGTTCATCGCTCAGCTTCTGATTTTGCAAAGATCCTCGATCTTCCCATACCTATAAATCCATAAAGCTGAACTGTTTTTTTAAGATAATCATTTTACAGATATTATTTCACTGATCTCGCTGCTTTAATCGAGTTCTTAACTATCAGCGATCCTTTGTGAAACTCTCTCGAAGAAGAATTTATGGAAACTGTTCATTACTCAGCTACTGATTTCGCAAAGATCAATGATCTTCCCACAACTATAAAACCAAAAAGCTGAACCGATTTTTCTATGTGCGATCATTTGATAATTTCACAATTTAATAATTCCTAATAAGAAAATCTTCCTGAGAAGACTTTATTTACGCTGTTCAGCACTCAGCCTTTGGATTTTCAAAGATCTATGATCTTCCCACTCCTATAAATCCAAAAAGCTGAACAGTTTTTGTCAGAAGATCATTTTACAGACATTCTTTTAAATATCTCTTCACTGATCTCGCTAATTTAATGATCTGCGATCATTTGATCATTATTTAAAGGATCTCTTCACTGATCTCGCTGGGTTTTTAACTATTTTCGATTATTTGATAATTTCAAAATCCTAAATCTCCAAATCTCCTAAATTTTAGCTGAAAATCAATGTACAGATTTTTAAAATGTAGATTTGTTAGCTTAAAATTTGTTCCTGCGATCTTTGAGTTTATCTTCATTTGATCGTTCTTAATGATCTCTCTTGTCTAATGTTAATGTTTTAACTGACTATTTAAATTTTTCTGATCATTTAAATATTGCAAGTGCAAAACTCTCTCTTAGATGGGACTGCTGTTTCTATGATCTTTATGGTAATGATCACTGGATCTTTCTAACTGCAAAACTCTCTCAAATAAAATACTTTCATTCATAAAATGTTGGCTCCAAGTAGAGCTACTGATTTTCTAGCTTTAGACACTTTTTCAGCACTCATTTAGCTTTAGTTGTTACAAAGATCACTGATCTTGCCAAATCTATAAAGAAAAATATCCAAAATGTCTTAAAATTATCATATAATCGATTTGTTTAAGTGATCTCTACACTGATCTTGCAGATTTAATTGAGATTTTAATACCTTTTTGTTTTAAAGAATCGTTTATCTTGCAGAGATTTGATTTGTTCCAAGTCTCTGAGAATCAAAAAAAGTTATCTTGAAAATCAACACGACAGATCAGTTGTTCAAATAGAGTTAAAATGAAAACAAATTCAGCATTTTAATAATTTCAAATAAAGCCATTTTTTGAGTTTTAAATTTAGCTGAGATTTGTAGCAGCAAGTCACAGAGAAATAGATAATTTATCATGAAAATATCATTAAAAGATCAATTGTTCAAATAGCTTTTTAATTTAAAAATCCGAATTCCGTTCTTGAAGGGCTTTGATCAGAAAAATCACTTAAAATCAGTTGTTTCACTTGAAAAGTGGAAATTATCTGAGATTTGTAGCAAGAAGTTATAGAGAAATAGATGATTTATCATGAAAATATCATACCACGATCAGTTCATCAAATAGATTTTAAATTTAGACAAATTTTTAATTTTTGAACGGATTTCATCAAGAAAATCTCTATAAATCAGTTGATCGACTTTAAAAGCTTTCTTAAAAGAACAAAAATGAAAATTTGCTTAGATTTGTAGCAAGAAACCATAGGAAACTAGATCATTTATCATGAAAATATCATTCAGAGATCAATTGTTCAAATAGCTTTAAAATTTTAACAAAATTTTTTGATTTTGAAGGACTTTGATTAAGAAAATCTCTTTGAAATCAGTTGATCCACTTAAATTTGAAGAAAATTTCTGATTTTGAAGGACTTTGATCAAGAAAATCTCTTTGAAATCAATTACTCCACTTGAAAAACTTTCTAAAGAGAACAAAACTGATTTTTAAAACATCATTAGAGATGCCTGAGATTTATACCGAATGTTAGAGTATAAAATGATCTTTGATTTACAGCAATTTACAGAGACACATATCATTGACAGATCAATTCAAATTGCTATCAAATTAGAACCAAATCACAAGCACAATTTTAAAAGTTGATGATCAAGCAGTTATTCAATTTTAAAATCTTTCAAATAAGGAAAAAACTTCTTTTTAAAAGGTTGTTAATCATTTTAAAACTTCGTTTGAGGAGTTAGGTATTTAGGGATTGCCCTTTTAGTTATTTGAAGATGTTTTCCTAGGCTTGTGGAAAGATTTTCAAGTAGAATCAACAAGCAATATGGTTTAAAGATCACTTGATTTAAGTGATCTTAAGACCATGCCAAGATCATTAACTGAAGATGGTTGAAATCTTCAAATTTGTTAAACAATTGGTGCTGGAAACATTAAAGCGGTTCTTAAATAACTAATTGAATATTTTTAAATATTAAAACGTTTATAGATCAAAATTAGTTTAAAGATCACTTGATTTATCTTCATCAAACTTGTGATAATTGATATTTTTGCCTTTAACGAAGGCAACTGATTCATTTGAAGCGATCATTGGCCGAAAAATGACCAGAATATGCTGCCAGACAGAAACTGTAATATTCCATCATGGCAATACTCGAACACTTGTTGCAATAGCTGTTAAAAACTAGTTAGAAAGAAGTGGTTGGGAAGTTCTTCCTCAACCGCTTTATAGTCCAGATCTTGCCCCGTCCGACTTTGTTTCGATCCAAGCAGAACGCTCTCTCTGTGAGATATGCTTCACTTTGAAACAGAGTATCCGCTATTGACTTGATTCGTTCTTGGCCTCAAAAGATGAGCATTTCCTTCGGCTCGAAATCCATATTTTGGCAGAAAAATGGGAAAAGATCATAGCTAACAATGGCCAATACTTTGAATAAATTAATTTTTAAACTAAGGATTCAAAATGAAAGTTATGCACGCAATAGTATTTGAAAGAAACCAAATTGTCTTGTTTTTAAAGTCCAGCTAAATCTTAATCTAATCTTAATATTTATCCTAAAACTTGGCTCATTTCTTGAAACCTGTGATAACAAACTTGTGATAATTGATACTGAAAGTTCTAAAGCAATCAAGGTCATAGTTTTAATAAGATAAATCGTAAAGCTTTTAAACTATTCCTTGTTCTTTAACTTTATCCATCAGTTAAACTTGTGATATTTGAGTTTTAAACTCTGGTTAAATGCCGCCACAGTTTTTTAATCTTAACTTCTATCAATTTATCTCTAACTTGTGATATTTAATATTAAAAGTTCTAGCTGAATCAAAGCCATTGATTTTAATTGGGAAATCAATTCATTTCTGAACTATTTCAACTTCTTTCACATTGTCTAGCAGTTAAACTTGTGTTACAGGATTTTTTAGAACTTCGGTCAGATTCTGTCAGAGTTTTTCAATAAAAAATTCATTCAAACTCTCTTAAACTTGTGATATTTAATACTAAACATTTAATTTGAATCGAATTCATATTTTCAAAGAGTAAAACTGTGTAGCTTCTTAACTATTCGATCTGTTTTAACATTATTTATCAGTTAAACTTGCGTTAAATGATTTGTTAAACTCTGGTTAGATTTTGTCAGAGTTTTTCAGTAATAAATTCATTCAAAATCTCTCAATCTTGTGATATTTAATACCAAAAGTTGTATTTGAAACAAATTTATTGTTTCAATAAGTAAAACTGTGTAGTTTCTTAACTATTCGATCTACTTTAGCTGTCTCTATCATTTAAACTTGCGTTAGATGATTTTTTAAACTCCGGTTAGATTCTGTCAGAGTTTTTCAATAATAAATTCATTCGAACTCTCCTAATATTGTGATATTTAATACTAAAAGTTTTATTTGAATCAAATTCATTGTTTCCAAGAGTTAAACTGTGTAGTTTCTTAACTATTCGATCTACTTTAGCTATCTCTATCATTTAAACTTGCGTTAGATGATTCTTTAAACTCCGGTTAGATTATGCCAGAGATTTTCAATCTTAATTTTTATCAAACTCTCTCAAACTTGTGATATTTAATACTAACAGCTCTAGCTGAAAGAAACTCATTGATTTAAATTGGAAAATCGTTTCATTTCTAAACTATTTGATCTTATTTAATATTGTCTATCAGTTAAACTTGAGTTACAGGATTTTATAAACTCTGGTCATACTAAAAGTTTTATTTGAATCAAATTCATTGATTAAAAGAGTTAAACTGTGTAGTTTCTTAACTATTCGAGCTACTTTAACTTTATTTATCAGTTAAACTTGCGTTAGATGATTGTTTGAACTCCGGTTAGATTCTGTCAGAGTTTTTCAGTAATAAATTCATTCAAACTCTCTCAATATGGGGATATTCAATACCAAAAGTTTATTTGAATCAAATTCATTGATTCAAAGAGTAAAACTGTCAGTTAACTATCAGTAAAACTTGCTTTAGATGAATTTTTAAAATCTGGTCAGATTCTGTCAGAGTTTTTACATAAAAAATTCATTGAAACTCTTTCAATCTTGTGATATTTAATACTAAAAATTTAATTTGAATCGAATTCATATTTTCAAAGAGTAAAACTGTGTAGTTTCTTAACTATTCGATCTATTTTAACTTTATCTATTAGTTAAACTTGCGTTAGATGATTTTTTAAACTCTGGTTAGATTTTGTCAGAGTTTTTCAGTAATAAATTCATTCGAACTCTCTCAATCTTCTGATATTTAATACTAAAAGTTCTAGTTGAAACAAATTTATTGTTTCAATGAGTAAAACTGTATAGTTTCTTAACTATTCGTTGTTCTTTGACTTTCTCCATCAGTTAAACTTGTGATAACTGATTTTTGAACTCTGGTTAGATTTTGTCAGAGTTTTTCAATAATAAATTCATTCGAACTCTTCCAATGTTGTGATATTTAATACTAAAAGTTTTATTTGAATCAAATTCATTGTTTCCAAGAGTTAAACTGTGTAGTTTCTTAACTATTCGATCTACTTTAGCTGTCTCAATCATTTAAACTTGCGTTAGATGATTTTTTAAACTTCGGTTAGATTCTTCTAGAGATTTTCAATCTTAACTTTTATCAAACTCTCTCAAACTTGTGATATTTAATACTAACAGCTCTAGCTGAAAGAAACTCATTGATTTAAATTGGAAAATCGCGTCATTTCCTAAACTATTTGATCTTATTTAACATTATCTATCAGTTAAACTTGAGTTACAGGATTTTATAAACTCTGGTCATACTAAAAGTTTTTTTTGAATCAAATTCATTGTTTCCAAGAGTTAAACTGTGTAGTTTCTTAACTATTCGATCTACTTTAAGTTTCTCTGTCAGTTAAACTTGCGTTAGATGATTTTTTGAACTCCGTTTAGAGTCTGCCATAGATTTTCAATAATAAATTCATTCAAACTCTCTCAATCTTGTGATGTTTAATACGAAAAGTTTTATTTAAATCAAATTCATTGATTAAAAGAGTTAAACTGTGTAGTTTCTTAACTATTCGAGCTAATTTAACTTTATTTATCAGTTAAACTTGGGTTAGATGATTTTTTGAACTCCGGTCAGTTTTTGTCAGAGTTTTTCAAAATAAATTCATTTGAACACTCTGAATCTTGTGATATTTAATACTAAAAGTTTTATTTGAATCAAATTCATTGTTACAAAGAGTTAAACTGTGCAGTTTCTTAACTATTCGATCTTCTATAACTTTCTCCATCAGTTAAACTCTCGTTAGATGATTTTATGAACTCCGGTTAGATTCTGCCAGAGTTTTTCAATAAAAAATCCATTGGAAATCTCTCAATCTTGTGATATTTAATACTAAAAGTCTTATTTTAATCAAATTCATTGTTACAAAGAGTAAATCGGTCACTTAACTATCAGTTAAACTTGCGTTAAATGATTTTTTGAACTCCGGTTAGATTCTATCAGAGATTTTCCATCATAACTTCATTCAAATTCCCTCAAACTTAAGATATTTAATACTAAAAGTTCTAGTTGAAACAAACCCTTACATTCAAAGCGTATAATCGTGTAGTTACTAAACTGTTTGATCTTCTTTCAACTTTCTCTATCAGTTAAACATGGGATACAGGATTTTTTAAACTCTGGTCAGATTCTGACATAGTTTTTCAACTTAACTTTTATCAATTTACCTCAAACTTGTGATATTTAATACTAAAAGTTCTATTTGAATCAAATTCATGTTTTCAGAGAGTAAATCGGTCAGTTAACTATCAGTTAAACTTGCATTATATGATTTTTTAAACTCCGTTTTAGATTCTGCCAGAGTTTTTCAATAATAACTTCCTTCAAACTCTCTCAATTATGTGACAATTAATGAATTTTCCAAACAAATTCCTTTAAATTTATTTTAAATTCAAATTTATTAAAGATATAGCTAAATTTTCTTAAAGTTTTCCTTTTATCTAATTAATTTCTGTACAAAAAACTCCATTTTAAATCTCTCTTTCACTTTTTCCTATTTTTCCTTTGACTTCTACGAGCCCAATTCATTGTCATCTTTAAAGTGTCATTAAATTTCTTTTTGGTTGTTTTTCCCTATTTGTTACATCCTTATCCTCACAAAATTGTCTGTTATTTTTTGTCTATTCTTTATTCCTCTTATTTTCTTCCTTTTTTAAGTGTTTTTTTCATTATTTTGTTTTTAGTTCTGTATTGTTTTCTTGTGTTATTCTCTCTTTTTTGGTTTATTTTTCACTTTGACATGTAACATGTGACATTTGTTAATGTTTTAGGTCATACAATTTAAATCAATAAATTGATTTTTACTCAGTCACAAGCCAACACAGGAGAACAAAAAAAAATAAAACAAGCAGGCAGTAATGAAAAAAAAACAAAATAAAGAAACAAAAAAGTTGATAAAATTATGTCAAAATTATGTGGTTGAAATGACATGTCATTTCAATTTCATTTTTTTTTTTATTGGTCTCTCATTTGTTCACTCTTAGGCATTTGCCACTTAAGTGGCAAAATGGTTAATGAGGTAATAATGATGTTGTTAAGACATTTCGAAGGACAGTGGAACCTATAAATAAAAAATATAAAGAATAAGGAAGTTAAGGAAGTTCTCAATAAAGAGAAAATACTCTCTTTCAATATTGAAAATTTCTGTCATAATCTAATAGCAGTTCAAACAGTTAACTATCACTGGTTTATATCTAAGGATCCTAGGTTTAAATTAGCTTAGTTAAACTTTTCACTTAAAGCTAGTTAAGCAAGATGGAATAGTTAAGGAAATAAACGATTTTACCTTGATTCAAATTGAACTTTTAGTATCAATTATCATTAGTTTGAGCGAGTTTGATAAAGGTTAATAGTGAAAAACTCTAAAACAATATGACAGCAGTTCAAAAAAACTCAATTATCACAGGTTTAACTAATAAGGAGTTAAACTAGAACGAATAGTTAACAAACTACAAGTTGTTCCTCTTTAATTTAAAGGTTTTATTCTAATTGAACTTCTAGTATCAATTATCCCAAGTTTAAGAGAGTTTAATAAAAGTTAAGATTGAAAAACTCTGGGATAATCTAACCAGAGTTCAAAAAATAATTAAACATTAGTTTAACTAATAGAGAAACATCGAATAATACCAAAATGATACGATTAACCTACTTAAAACTAAGAGTTTGTTTTAGCTACAACTTTTAGTTTGAATTACCACAAGTTAAAGAGAGTTTAATGAAAGTTAAGATAGAAAACCTCTAAAAGAATCTTTTGCCAAATTAAAAAATCAGGTATAAGTAAGTTTAATTGATAGAGAAAGTTAAAGAAGATCGAATAGTTAAGAAACTACACAATTTTTCACTTTGAAAATAGGAATTCAATTCAAATAAAACTTTTAGTATTAAATATCACAAATTTTAGAGAGTTTGTTAGAAGTTAAAATTGAAAATCTCTGATAGAATCTAACTGGAGTTCAAAAAATCATCTAACGCAATTTTAACTGATAGTTAAGTGACCGATTTACTCTTTGTAACAATGAATTTGATTAAAATAAGACTTTTAGTATTAAATATCACATGATTGAGAGATTTCGAATGGATTTGTTATTGAAAAACTTGGACAGAATCTAACCGGAGTTCAAAAAATCATCTAACGCAAGTTTAACTGATGGAGAAAGTTAAAGAAGATTAAAAAGTTAAGAAACTAACAGTTTAACTCTTGGAAATAATGAATTTGGTTTAAATAAAACTTTTAGGAAATTTAAATGAATTTATTATTGAAAAACTCTAACAGAATCTAACCAGAGTTTAAAAAATCCTCTAACGCAAGTTTAACTGGTAGAGAGAGTTAAAGTAAATAGAATAGTTATGAAACTACACAGTTTTACTCTTGGAAACAATGAATTTGATTCAAATAAAAATTTTAGTATTAAATATTACAAGTTTAAGAGAGTTCGAAGGAATTTATTATTGAAAAACTTTGAGAGAATCTGACCAGAGTTTAAAAATACCTGCAATGCAAGTTTAACTGATAGATACAGCTAAAGTAGCTCGAATAGTTAAGAAACTACACAGTTTTACTCATTGAAACAATAAATTTGATTCAAATACAACTTTTAGTATTAAATATTACAAGATTGAGAGAGTTTGAATAAATTTATTATTGAAAATCTCTGGCAGACTCTAAACGGAGTTCAAAAAATCATCTAACGCAAGTTTAACTGACAGAGAAACTTAAAGTAGATCGAATAGTTAAGAAACTACACAGTTTAACTCTTTGTAACAATGAATTTGATTCAAATAAAACTTTTAGTATGACCAGAGTTTATAAAATCCTGTATCCCATGTTTAACTGATAGATATAATGTTAAATAAGATCAAATAGTTTAGAAATAAAACGATTTCCCAATTTAAATCAATGAGTTTCTTTCAGCTAGAGCTGTTAGTATTAAATATCACAAGTTTGAGAGAGTTTGATAAATGTTAAGATTGATAATCTTTGGCAGAATCTAACCGAAGTTTAAAAAATCATCTAACGCAAGTTTAAATGATAGAGACAGCTAAAGTAGATCGAATAGTTGAGAAGCTACACAGTTTTACTTATTGAAACAATAAATTTGATTCAAATAAAACTTTTGGTATTAAATATCACAATATTAGGAGAGTTCGAATGAATTTATTACTGAAAAACTCTGACAAAATATAACCAGAGTTTAAAAAATCATCTAACACAAGTTTAACTGCTAGACAATGTGAAAGAAGATCAAATAGTTCAGAAATGAAGCGATATCCAAATTTAAATCTTTCAGCTAGAGCTGTTAGTATTAAATATCACAAGTTTTTATTGAAAAATTCTGACTGAATCTGACTAGAGTTTAAAAATTCCTGTAACCCAAGTTTAACTGACAGAGAAACTTAAAGTAGATCGACTAGTTAATTAGCTACACAGTTTTACTCTTGGAAACAATGAATTTGATTCAAATAAAACTTTTAGTATTAAATATCACAAGATTGAGAGATTTCGAATGAATTTATTACAGAAAAACTCTGACAAAATCTAACCAGAGTTTAAAAAATCATCTAACGCAAGTTTAACTGATAGATAAAGTTAAAATAGATCGAATAGTTAAGAAACTACACACTTTTACTCTTTGTAACAATGAATTTGATTCAAATAAAAATTTTAGTATTAAATATGACAAGATTGAAAGAATTCGAATGAATTTATTATTTAAAATCTCTGACAGATTCAAAAAAATCCTGTAACGCTAGTTTAATTGAGAGACAATGTGAAAGAAGATCAAATAGTTCAGAAATGAAGCGATTACCCAATTTAAATCAATGAGTTTGATTCAAATAAAACTTTTAGTATTAAATATCACAATTTGGAGATAAATTGATAGAGTTAAGATTAAAAAACTGTGGCGGCATTTAACCAGAGTTCAAAATTCAATTATCACAAGTTTAACTGATGGATAAAGTTAAAGAACAAGGAATAGTTTAAAAACTTTACGATTTTCCTTATTAAAACTATGACCTTGATTGCTTTAGAACTTTTAGTATCAATTATCACAAGTTTGTTATCACAGGTTTCAAGAAATGAGCCAAGTTTTAGGATAAATATTAAGAATAAATTAAGATTTTGCTAGAGTTTAAAAACAAGACATTTTTGTTTCTTTCAAATACTATTGGCTGCATAACTTTCATTTTGAATCCTTAGTTTAAAAATTAGTTTATTCAAAGTATTAGACATTGTTAGCTATGCACTTTTCCCATCTTTTTGGCAATATATTTGGATTTAGAGCCAAAAGAACTGCTCATCATTTGAGGCCAAGAACAAAGAATCAAGCCAATTTCGAATACTCTGTTCCAAAGTGAAGAGTATACCAGAGAGAGTATTCTGCTTCGATCGAAACAAATAGTAGTCGGTTGGGGCAAGGTCTGGACTATAAAGCGGGAGAGGTAGAACTTCCCAACCACTTCTTTCTAACTAGTTTTTAACAGATATTGCTACATGTGTTCGAGTAATGCCATGATGGAATATTATGGTTTCATGTCTGGCCGCTTTTCGGCCAATGCTCTCTTCAAACGAATCAGTTGCATTCGATACAGTTTCCCTGTGATGGTCTAGTCAGATTTCAGCAGCTCATAATAGATAGGACTCTTTTGCTCCCACCAAATACAGAACATTACCTTAGAGCCATGGATATTTGGCTTTGGTGTCGATTCAGCTGGTTGGTGGGGCTTCACATACGATCTCCTACGCTTCGGGTTATTGTAATGGATCCATTTTTCATCGCAAGTAATGATTCGCAGCAAAAATTATTTTCTTTTCTAGCATTCAAGCATTATATCGGACCTGCAAAATCATCTTTCAAGATCTCTCGGCTTCAATTCGTATGGTAGCCAATTTCCCTGATTTTTGGATGAATCCAGCTGCTTGCAAAAGTTTTGAAATTGCTGCTTGTGTAGCTCCCAATGATTTTGTAAGGTCTTTTGTTTCACAAAAATTTTTTCAACTTAAATTTGGTTTTTTACGAAAATTTTTTCTATAAAATTTTCTTTTTTTTATTTTAGCCTGTCTGTTGAAATCACCTTTCCGAAGCTCCCAAATAAATTTCCTAAATGATTGTTATATTATTATATCCGCTATATTTTAACTTAGGTTGCTTTTAAAAATCAAGAAAATCGGCCCACAAATGGCTGAGATATAGTCAAAAAACTGAGACTACCTCGATTTTTTCCAAAAAAAAAAATTTTCTCCTAAAATTTTTTTTAAACAAATTTTTATTTTCTTCAAAATTTGGTTTCACCAAAATTTTTTTTTTACAAAAATTTTGTTTCACCAAATTTTTTTTTCCATTTCTGTCTGTCTGTTGAAATCAACTTTTCCAAGCTCCCAAATAACTTTCCTAAATGATTGATACATTAATATATCCGCAATATTTTAACTTAGTCTGCTATTTAAAAATCGAGCAAATCGGCCCACAAATGGCTGAGATATAAAACAAAAAACCGGGACTATCTCGATTTTTCACATATTTTTCAACCAAATTTTTTTATCAAAAATGTTTTTTCTCTTAAAATTTTATTTACCAATTATCATCATAAATCAAAAATTCATAATTTTTGATTTTAATTGTAATTTTCAGCAATTTTTGTTAACAAATATATAAAATATAAGGTTTTTGTAAAAAGTACTTTTTTGGTACTTTTTGAGAAAATTACTTTTAATGGAAATTCGTTATACATTTTGAAGAAATAATTAACAAAATAATTTTTGTATTTAATTCTGTTAAAAAAAAGTACTTTTTAGGTTTTTTTTCCAAAATAAAATGATTTTTGCAAAAAAGTACTTTTTTTGGTAATTTTCAAAAATTCATAATTTTTGGTTTTAAATGTAATTTTTACATATATTTTCTAATAAATATGACAAATAACAAGTTTTTGTAAAAAGTACTTTTTTGGTACTTTTTGATAAAATTACTTTGAACGGAAATTCTTAATATATTTTCAAAGAATAATTGAAAAAATGTTTTTTTATAAAGAATTCTTTAAAAAAAAGTACTTTTTCAGTTTTTTTCCCCAAAATAATGGTTTTTGTAAAAAGTACTTTTTTTGGTACTTTTCAAAAATTCACAATTTTTGGTTTTAAATGTAATTTTCACCAATTTTTCTTACCAAATATTTCAAATATAAGGTTTTTGTAAAAAGTACTTTTTTGGTACTTTTTGATAAAATTACTTTTAACGGAAATTCTCAATATATTTTCAAAGAATAATTGAAAAAATGTTTTTTTTTATAAAGAATTCTTTTAAAAAAAGTACTTTTTAGTTTTTTTCCCCAAAATAATGGTTTTTTGAAAAAGTACTTTTTTTGGTACTTTTCAAAAATTCATAATTTTTGGTTTTAAATGTAATTTTTACATATATTTTCTAATAAATTAGACAAATAACAAGTTTTTGTAAAAAGTAATTTTTTGGTATTGAAAAAAATTTAAAAAAAATTGAAAAAATTGTTGTTTATAAAGAATTCTTTTTAAAAAAAGTACTTTTTAGTTTTTTTCCCCAAAATAATGGTTTTTGGAAAAAGTACTTTTTTTGGTGCTTTTCAAAAATTCATAATTTTTGGTTTTAAATGTAATTTTCACCAATTTTTCTTACCAAATATTTCAAATATAAGGTTTTTGTAAAAAGTACTTTTTTGGTACTTTTTGATAAAATTACTTTTAACGGAAATTCTTAATATATTTTCAAAGAATAATTGAAAAAATTTTTTTTTTGTAAATCTCGATTTTTCACATATTTTTCAACAAATTTTTTTTCTCTTAAAATTCGTTTTTCACCAAAAAATTTTTTTCACCAAAAATTTTTTTCACCAAATTTTTTTTCACCAAATTTTTTTTTCACCAAAAATTTTTTTTCACCAAAATTTTTTTTTCGCCAAAGGATTTATAAAAAAATAAACAGTTTATTAAACAAAACAAACTTTTCTTTATAAAAAAAAAAAAAATTTCCAATATTTGAAATATTGAAATTTGAAAAAACTAAATTTTTAATAAATTAAGCTACAAACATATTTATGATGGCGGGCCAAGCATAATTTCTAATTTTACTTAAGATATATAGAATTTAAGCAGCAAACCCCTCCCCTCCTTATTCCCCCCTCCCCCTTAAACCCAATACTTATCACTTCTTTATAATTTTATACTTTCAATTTTCTGTTTAATTTCATTTATTTATTCTATACTTTTGTTTATTTCGTTATAGGTTTTTGGCAAATTGACTGTAATTAAACAAAACTAAAATAAAATCTGGACTTTTCATAACAATTCGAACAAAAAAAAAATTCAAAATTTTCCAAAAAAAATCTTTTAACTCAAACAAAACATTCCAGCTCCAAAAATAATAAAAAAAAAATTCTATTAAAATCAATTTGAAAAAAATCTTGTAAATTTTGTTTTTTTTTGTAACTCTAAAGAAAAAGTAAATAATAAAAATGGCTTCAGAATTGGATCAATTTGCCGAGTTGGAATTGTCAAAAGAGGATCGTGAACAAATTTTCGATCCACCTTTAGATCGACAGCAAATGGAAGGTGCTGGCACCTCAAGGTATTTAAAATGTTTCATTTTTTATTTTATTTATTTATTATTTTTTTTAGTTCTTTTTTTCATGTAGTTTGTATTTGAGTACTATTTATGTAGTTGCTGTCTTTTTCTTTAAAAAAATTAAGCATTTTATGGCTTAATGAGGCCAATTAAACCCACAATTGCTTGTATTTATCACGCCTTTAAAACATTTATACAGAGGACAAGAAAAATACTTTTTTTTTTTTTCTCAAAAAAAAAAACCTTTTTCTCTAATTCTTGGGTTTTGTACTAAAACATCTTTCGCACGTTCTAATAATTTCTTTAGTTTTGTCACAAAAAATTCTCTTTTTTTGTTTAACCTTTGATTTGTTTCTCTTCGGCAGAGAATGAAAAAAAAAACTCACCAACAAATTTGTTTGAAAATTTAAATTTCAAGTGCCAAAATTACCACATATTTCATATATTTGCCCAAGAAATACACAAAACAATGTCTTTCTTAAACAAGCTCATTAAACATGCACCCCTAAATAGGGTGTTTTTGAGACCCCCTTATCTAAAGAAAAAAAAAACTTGTGTAGCTACCTTAAAAATAGCCTGCTGTGAGCAATAAATTTCAACACAACAAAAAAAAAAAATTCCACTACAAATAGAGATAAATTGAAAAGGATAATGAATTTAATTAAAAATAAAATTTTTTTGTAAAAAGTACTTTTTTTGGTACTTTTCAAAAATTCTTAATTTTTGGTTTTAAATGTAATTTTTACATAATTTTTCTAATAAATATGACAAATAACAAGTTTTTGGAAAAAGTACTTTTTTGGTACTTTTTGCTAAAATTACTTTTAATGGAAATTCTTTATACATTTTGAAGCAATAATTAAATAAATAATTTTTTTATTTAATTCTGTTAAAAAAAGTACTTTTTAGGTTTTTTTTACCCAAATAATGGTTTTTGTAAAAAGTACTTTTTTGGTACTTTTCAAAAATTCATAATTTTTGGTTTTAAATGTTATTTCCAACCATTTTTCGTACCAAATATTCCAAATATAAGGTTTTTGTAAAAGGTACTTTTTGCTAAAATTACCTTAACGGGAATTTTTCATACATTTTGAAAAAATAATTGAAAAAATTGTTGTTTATAAAGAATTCTTTTAAAAAAAGTACTTTTTAGATTTTTTCCCCAAAATAATGTTTTTTGTAAAAAAGTACTTTTTTTTGGTACTTTTCAAAAATTCATAATTTTTGGTTTTAAATGTAATTTTTACATATTTTGACAAATAACAAGTTTTTGTAAAAAGTACTTTTTTGGTACTTTTTGCTAAAATTACTTTTAATGTTTCCATCTTAATATATTTTCAAAGAATAATTGAAAAAAATGTTTTTTTGTGAATAATTCTTTTTAAAAAAAAAACTTTTTAGGTTTTTTTTCCCAAAATTATATAACTTTTTTAAAAAGTACTTTTTTGGGTACTTTTCAAAAATTCATAATTTTTGGTTTTAAATGTTATTTCCAACCATTTTTCTTACCAAATATTTCAAATATAAGGTTTTTGGAAAAAGTACTTTTTTGGTACTTTTTGTTAAAATTACTTTTAACGAAAATTCTTAATATATTTAATAGTAATATTTGAAAAATTATTTTTTAGAAATAATTCTTTTGAAAAAAGTACCATTTTAGGTTTATTTTCCCAGAATAAAAAGGTTTTTGTAAAAAGTACTTTTTTTGGTACTTTTCAAAAATTCATAATTTTTTGTTTTAAATGTAATTTTCAGTTATTTCCTTAAAAAATATACCAAATATAAGGTTTTTGTAAAAAGTACTTTTTTGGTACTTTTTGATAAAATTACCTTAAACTGCCTGCATTTAGAAGATTTCCGGTTTATTTTTTTTTTAAAGTTTTATATAAATTTCCTTTGTTAAATATCATCCTGGCTTACAAAAACATTATAATAATGTCACAACCAGCAGCTAATTCCCAAACTACATTTTCCTTACAAAAAAATCATGATTTTGTTAGAAAAAAGGGTGTGATCTTGTCTAACAATTTCTAATTTTTGAACAATTATTAGATTTAGAAATTCTTCATACTCAAAAATCTTTGTTTGTTTGAGTCGCAAAAATATCTTTAAATAACTAGTTTTCCCCCCTATAGATTTTTAATTACAATATTTCTTTTAGGTAAAAACTTATAGGAAGCTGAACAAAAAAAAAAAAACAAGAACATGACACATGTTGCATGCTTCTCTTATATGTAGGTTTGAATTTCAAACACATCGTTAGTAACTAATTTGCTTGCCATAGTTTTTTTTTGTTTTGTTTCCCTAAAATTTTAGTTTAGAATTTTGAAATTGAAATTTAAATGTATCAATTTTTTCACGTGCTTTATTTGTGGCAACAAATTTTTTTTGTTTTTAGAAACTTTTTGTGAGATTTCCGTGAAATTTTTAGATGTTTTTTTTTTTTTTGTTGAGAAGAATTTGTAACAAAAACTTTATTTTATTGTTTTTTTAAACTCCTCATTTTTAGAAAAAAGGGCGGTTTTTTTAGAAAAAACCCTAAATGTATCTTTTTTGCAAGGTTTTTTGTGGAAATGCTTTGTTCTAACTCAGCTTGTTAGTAGGGGTTTCCAAAATGACATGACAAGCAGAGGGTTTTCTTGTTTGGAAATTGAAAAACCTTTGGCCTTTTTTTAACAAAAATAAAAAAAATTAATTCAAAGAATAACAATTTTTGTCTTTTTTTGTTGGAGGATTGTGATGTTATCAAAGAATAACCATTTTTATGTCATGTTTGGGAGGATTTTAGTTTGTATCTGTATCATTTGATTCCCATCGATTATGTAACATAAATTAGTTATGTTTTGCTGTATAATTTTCATATTTGATTGACACTCAAATTAGTTTTTTTTTTATTCTTTTCACTCATTCACTGGCTGCCTTCACATGACAAGTTTGAAACCTTTGAGAAAACCTTTGAGAATTTTTCATAACAAAATAACTATTGTCTAAAGCAGTTTCCTTCATCAAACTGATGAGGTGCTAATATGTATAATTTGAGGGTTACAAATGTATGTTTTTGTCTAACTAATATTTTAGATCACAATCAAAGAATATTAGAAAAAAGCCTAAAATATGGGAAATTTTTTTTTAAGAAATAAATTTTAGATTTCTAAAATTTCCTAAACTAGCTTAAAAAAGCAATATTTAGACAAAATTTTTCAGGCGGGCCACTTTCAGACAAAATTTTTTTTTAAAAAATTTTCAATTTAGATATAAATTTTTAAATCAAAAATTAGAAATTTATAATCTGGAAGGAAAATGCAAACAATAGACAAATTTTTTCAGGCGGGCCATTATTTGGAAAAAAATTTTTATAAAAATATTTCTACTTCCATGAGCCCTAAAATATTTTTAAATAAAATTTCATAAACTAGAATACAAAAGTACAATTTAGGCAGAAATTTTCTGGCGGGCCACTTTGAAATAAGAAAATTTTTTAAAAAATTTTAAACTTTGGAAAAAAATTTTAAAGCAAGGATTAGAAAATAATAATCTGGAAGGATAAACTAAATGATAGACAAATTTTTTCAGGCGGGCCAGTTTTTCCTTAAAATTTTATTTTACTTTTCTTGCTTTTAAAAGTTAAATTTGCTACTTGGGACTAAGAATTCATAATGTGGAATAAAAATTAAATCATTAACAAAAATATTTCAGGCGGGCCACTCCTTCCTTAAAATTTTATTCTACTTTTTTAGCTTTTAGAAATTAAATTTTCTACTTAGCAGTTAACTTTCATAATCTAGTTTAAAAAACAAATTAATAACAAAAATATTTGAGGCGGGCCACTTTTTCCATTTAATTTTATTATAGTTTTTAGGCTTTTAAAAGTTGAATTTGCTACTTGGGACTAAGAATTCATAATGTGGAATAAAAATTAAATCATTAACAAAAATATTTCAGGCGGGCCACTTTTCCCTATAAATTTTATTCTACTTTTTTTGCTTTTAGAAATTAAATTATCTACTCAGGAGTTAAAATTCTTAAACTAGAATAAAAATGAAATCATTAACAAAAATATTTCAGGCGGGCCACTTTTCCCTTCAAATTTTATTCTACTTTTTTTGCTTTGAAAAGTAAAATTTGCTAGTTAGAAGTTAAAATTCGTAAACTAGAATAAAAATGAAATCATTAACAAAATTATTTCAGGCGGGCCACGTTTTCCTTAAATTTTTTTTTACTTTTTTGCATTTAAAAGTAAAATTTGTTACTTAGGAGTTGAAATTCATTAACCAGAATAAAAATTGAATCATTAACAAAAATATTTTAGGCGGGCCACCTTTTCCTTAAAATTTTATTTAACTTTTTTTGCTTTTAAAGTAAAACTTGCAACTTTGGAGTAAAAATTCATTAAATAGAATTAAAATTAAATCATTAACAAAAATATTTGAGGCGGGCCACTTTTTTCTTAAAATTTTATTTTACTTTTTTTGCTTTTAAAACTCCAATTTGCTAATTATGAGTTAGAATTCATAATCTAAAATTAAAATTAAATCATTAACAAAAATATTTCAGGCGGGCCACTTTTCCCTTAAAATTTTATTCTACTTTTTTGCTTTTAACAGACAAATTTGCTACTTAGCAGTTAACTTTCATAATTTAGTATAAAAAACAAATTAATAACAAAAATATTTCAGGCGGGCCACTTTCTCCTTAAATTTTTTTTAAACTTTTTTTCTTTTAAAAGTATAATTTGCTACTTAGGAGTTAAAATTCCTAATCTAAAATAAAAATTAAATCATTCACAAAAATATTTCAGGCGGGCAAATTTTTCCTTAAAATTTTATTTTACTTTTTTTGATTTTAAATGTAAATTTTGCTTGTTCAAACTAGAAATTCCTAATCTGGATTAAAAAACAAATTAATAACACAAATATTTCAGGCGGGCCACTTTTTCCTTAAAATTTTATTTTACTTTTTTTTACTTTTAAAAGTCAAATTTGCTACTTTGGAGTTAGAATTCATAATCTAAAATAAAAATGAAATCATTAACAAAAATATTTCAGGCGGGCCACTTTTTTCTTAAAATTTTATTCTACTTTTTTTGCTTTTAAAAATTAAATTTTCTACTTGGGAGTTAAAATTCTTAAACTAGAATAAAAATTAAATCATTAACAAAATTATTTCAGACGGGCCAATTTTTCCTTAAAATTTTATTTTACTTTTTTTGCATTTAAAAGTAAAATTTGCTAGTTAGAAGTTAAAATTCATAAACTAGAATAAAAATTGAATTATTAACAAAAATATTTCAGGCGGGCCACTTTTTCCTTAAAATTTTATTTTACTTTTTTTGATTTTAAAGTAAAATTTGCAACTTTGGAGTAAAAATTCATTAAATAGAATTAAAATTAAATCATTAACAAAAATATTTCAGGCGGGCCACTTTTTCCTTCAAATTTTTTTAAACTTTTTTTGCTTTTAAAACTCTAATTTGCTAATTATGAGTTAGAATTCATAATCTAAAATAAAAATTAAATCATTAACAAAAATATTTCAGGCGGGCCACTTTTTCCTTCAATTTTTTTAACTTTTTTTGCTTTGAAAAGTTAAATTTGCTAGTTAGAAGTTAAAATTCATAAACTAGAATAAAAATTGAATCATTAAGAAAAATATTTCAGGCGGGCCACTTTTCCCTTCAAATTATTTTTAACTTTTTTGCTTTTAACAGACAAATTTGCTACTTAGCAGTTAACTTTCATAATTTAGTATAAAAAATAAATTAATAACAAAAATATTTCAGGCGGCCCACTTTCTCCTTAAATTTTTTTTAAACTTTTTTTTCTTTTAAAAGTAAAATTTGGTACTTAGAAGTTAAAATTCATAAACTAGAATAAAAATTGAATCATTAACAAAAATATTTCAGGCGGGCCACTTTTTCCTTTAAGTTTTATTTTACTTTTTAGGCTTTTAAAAGTTAAATTTGCAACTTAGGAGTTAAAATTCATAATCTGGAATAAAAATTAAATCATTAACAAAAATATTTCAGGCGGGCCACTTTTTCCTTTAAATTTTATTTTAGTTTTTTTGCTTTTAAAAGTTGAATTTGTTACTTAGGAGTTGGAATTCATAATCTAAAATAAAAATTAAATCATTAACAAAAATATTTCAGGCGGGCCACTTTTCCCTTCTAATTTTTTTTTAACTTTTTTGCTTTTAAAAGTCAAATTTGCTACTTTGGATTTAGAATTCATAATCTGAAATAAAAATGAAATCATTAACAAAAATATTTCAGGCGGGCCACTTTTTCCTTAAATTTTTATTTGACTTTTTTCGATTTTAAAAGTTAAATTAGCTAATTAGGAGTTAGAATTCATAATCAGGAATAAAAATCCAGTTAATAACAAAATTATTTCTGGCGGGCCACTTTTTCCTTAAATTTTTTTTTTACTTTCTTTGTTTTTAAAATTAAAATTTGCTAGCTAGGAGTTAAAATTCATAATCTAGATTAAAAAACAAATTAATAACAAAAATATTTTAGGCGGGCCACCTTTTCCTTAAAATTTTATTTTACTTTTTAGACTTTTAAAATTTAAATTTGCTTCTTAGGAGTTAAAATTCATAATCTGGAATAAAAATTAAATCATAAACAAAAATATTTCAGGCGGGCCACTTTTTCCTTAAAATTTTATTTTACTATTTTTGCTTTTAAAAGTAAAATTTGCTACTTAGAAGTTAAAATTCATAAACTAGAATAGAAATTAAATCATTAACAAAAATATTTCAGGCGGGCCACTTTACCACAAAAAAATTTTGTGTAAAAGTGGCTATAAATACATTTTTCTTCACTGTCTTTAACTTTTACTCCATCTTTATTATTTATTTATTTATTTGTCTCAGTGTATTTTATAGCCACTATTATGAGCTTAGTAATATTTAGTTCATTGACCTGGCTTAAAACTCTAAAACTCTGTGTGTAGAGGAGTAAGAGTGTAGTTAAGTTTGACGGCCGGCCGGCCGGCAGACAAACTTTACTACACATATACATATTTTCTTATACCTATAACCTGGTTATGAAACAATTGAAATTGTTGCTTATGTCTGCGGTTCTTAACCAAAAAAAAAAAACGAAAGAAATATTAAAAAAAAAACACATACACATGGTATTAAACTCAGTTAAATAGCCAGTCAGTCAACCAACCAGTAAACCATTGACCGTTGCTGTAAAACCAAATGTTTGTTTAAAAAACAAACAACAAAATTATATATAAAACAGAAATTTGTTACTTTGACTGCTTATTTACCTAAAAATTTTTACAGTTTTGTTAACATAATTTTCAGTTATTTTCAGTATTTTTTTTTTTCTTTTTTGGGCTTAAAACATTCTTATGAAATTGTTGGTAAATTTACTAACAACCAAATTTAATTAACAAATATGTAATAAGCTATTAACAAGAGAGTTAAAGGGGGGGATTCAAGAAAGAGTTGAACATTTTTATAAAAATTTTACAAGAATTTCTTAGAAAATCAAAAAATGGCAACAAATTTCAGGCGGGCCATAGGTTGTCTTCGTTCAAAATAAAGCTTATTTGTTCAACTATTGATTTGTTATAAAAAAGTAATAAAATTCTCAATATTTCTGTTAAACTGCTGGCGGGCCATAATCACACTTCCTTAAAATTTCAGATTTTCCACATAAATCTTAAGATTTTTAATTAATTTTCTGACTTTTATAACTAATTAAAGCAGAAATAAATATATTTTAACAATTACCTGAAAATCTAACAAAAACCGCCTTAAAAAGGAGGCGGGCCAAAGGTTTCATTATGATAAAATCCAGCTGTTATAATCAAATATTGATTTTTTATAGAAAACTAATAAAAATATAAAGATTAATAGAAAATTCCAGGCGGGCCATAATGAATTTATGGTAAAAAATGCTTAAAAAAACAAATATTTCAGGAAAAAATTACAAAAAATTTAATAAATGTGTAAGGAAAAAGTGGCCCGCCTGAAATATTTTTGTTATCAATTTGTTTTCCAATCTAGATTATGAATTCTAACTCATAAATAGCAAATTTGACTTTTAAAAGCAAAAAAAGTAAAATAAAATTTTAAGGGAAAAGTGGCCCGCCTGAAATATTTTTGTTATTAATTTGTTTTCTAATTCAAATTATGAATTTCAACTCCTAAGTAGCAAATTTGAATTTTAAAAGCAAAAAAAGTAAAATAAAATTTTAAGGAAAAAGTGGCCCGCCTGAAATATTTTTGTTAATGATTTAATTTTTATTCCAGATTATGAATTTTAACTCCAAACTAGCAAATTTTACTTCCAAAAGCAAAAACAGTAAAATAAAATTTTAAGGAAAAAGTGGCCCGCCTGAAATATTTTTGTTATTAATTTGTTTTTTAACCAAGATTATGAATTCCTAATTTAAACAAGCAAAATTTACTTTTAAAAGCCAAAAAAAGTAAAATAAAATTTTAAGGAAAAACTGGCCCGCCTGAAATATTTTTGTTAATGATTTAATTTTTATTCCAGATTATGAATTTCAACTCCTATGTTGCAAATTTTACTTCTAAAAGCAAAAACAGTAAAATAAAATTTTAAGGAAAAAGTGGCCCGCCTGAAACATTTTTGTTAACGAATTAATTTGTATTCTACTTTAGGAATTCTAACTCCTAACTATCAAATTTTAATTTTAAAAGCAAAAAAAGTAAAATAAAATTTTAGGGAAAAAGTGGCCCGCCTAAAATATTTTTGTTATTAATTTGTTTTGTAATCTAGATTATGAATTCTAACTCCTAACTAGCAAATTTCACTTTTAAAAGCCAATAACGTAAAATAAAATTTTAAGGGAAAAGTGGCCCGCCTGAAATATTTTTGTTAACGAATTAATTTGTATTCTACTTTAGGAATTCTAACTCCTAACTAGCAAATTTTAATTTTAAAAGCAAAAAAAGTAAAATAAAATTTTAAGGAAATAGTGGCCCGCCTGAAATATTTTTGTTATTAATTTGTTTTCTAATCTAAATTATGAATTTCAACTCCTAAGTAGCAAATTTGAATTTTAAAAGCAAAAAAAGTTAAATAATATTTTAATGGAAAAGTGGCCCGCCTGAAAAATTTTTGTTATTAATTTATTTTCTAATCTAGATTATCAATTCCTAATTTGAACAAGCAAAATTTACTTTTAAATGCAAAAAAAGTAAAATAAAATTTTAAGGAAAAACTGGCCCGCCTGAAATATTTCTGTTAATGATTTAATTTTTATTCCAGATTACAAATTCTTACACCTAAGTAGCAAATTTTACTTTTAAGTAAGGAAAAAGTGAAAAAAATTTTTTGGGAAAAAGTGGCCCGCCTGAAACTTTGTTGCTAAATACTACTTTTTTAAGCCTGATTAAGAAATTATAGTCCTTAACCTTATTGAAATTTTTTAAGTTAAAAATTTTTCAAAAAATTTTGTTTAAAAATTTTGGCCCGCCTGAAAATTTTTGTTAATCATGTAGATTCTGTTGCAGGATTATGAATATCTAATCCTATGCCCTAAATTTTTTTTCTAAATTTAAAAACTCTTAAAAATATTTCTTAGATTAAAGTGGCCCGCCAGAAAATTTTGTTATAATTAATACATTTTAGGTCTAGATTAAGAAAATATAGAGCTTTACCTCATTGAAATTTTTTAAGTGGAAAATTTTTAGAAAAAATTACATTTTAAATGTTTGGCCCGCCTGAAAAATTTTATTTATCAAGTAGTTTCTCTTGCAGAATTATGAATATTTGGTCTTAGGGCTAAAAATTAACTTCTAAGTTGGAAAATCCTTAAATAACTTTCTTGTATGAAAGTGGCCCGCCAGAAATTTTTGGCATAATTACTGAATTTTGGATCTAGTTTAAGAAATTATAGTCCTCAACCTTATTAGAAACGTTTAAAATGAAAATGTTTAAAAAAAAATTGCTTTGAAATACTGGCCCGCCTGAAAATATTTGTGTTTTGGCTAATTTTTCTTGCTGGATTATGAATATCTTATCTTAGAGCTCAAAATTTTGTTTTAAATTTAAAAACTCTTAAAAATATTTCTTAGATTAAAGTGGCCCGCCAGAAATTTTTGGCATAATTACTACTTTTTAATTCTAGTTTAAGAATTTATAATCCTCAACCTCATTAAAATTTTTTAAGCTGAAATTTTTCAAAAAAAATTTGTTTAAAAATTTTGGCCCGCCTGAAAATATTAGTTTTTTGACTATTTTTTCTTGCTGGATTATGAATTTATATTTCTCGGACTCTAAACTTAATTCTAAGTTGAAAATTTTATAAAAAAAAATCTTATTTAAGGGTGGGCCGCCAGAATTTTTTTTTAAAAAATTAAAGTTTTTAATTCTGAAGTATAAAATTATAGTTTAAAGTGTTTTAAAGGTTATATGAACTAAAAATTATACATAAATATAAAATTTGAAATGTTGGCCCGCCCGAAAGTTTGGCCCTATTTGTCAGTTTATACGGGATTAATGAATTCTAGACGAGCTTTGAAAGGGAAACTGGTTTCCAATACTTTTCCTTCTCAAACTCTTAGTTAAACTCTATATGATCAGTTAGAATCATTGAGGATCATTTGAAAAAACCTTTTCTTTAGGTGTATTTTAGTTCTTTTTTTATTTTTTGTTTCAGCTTAAGAACTCACATGTTTTTTGTTACAAATTTTTGGCCATTTTATTTGGGATGATCTTAAACGAAAGATAGTACAAGTGTTCTAATTTATAACTCGCTAAAACACATGGCCTTACCGGCCTACTCACAATAAGCAAGAGACAAAAAGAGAGGGTTAGAGAGAGAGAGAGTGATCAGTGATCAGGAAAAAAGGGGTTCCATGCAATCGTAACTAAAACGGAAAAGAAAGGCCAGGATAAATGTAATTTATTGTTGATTAAATGAACATTTGTTTGCTGGCTTTCCTCTGTGAAATGCTTTCTTTCCATGTTATCCTATATATAACAATTTTTTTTATGTCATTTCCTTTACAAAATGATCCTGCTGTATTTGGTTAAATGTTTCGTAAGTTTCAGCCAAAAATTACTTTCTTTTTTTTGATTATATTTCCCAAAAAACACAGAAGGGTTGCTGGTTTTTAAGGTAATAAAAAAAAGAGTTTTATTGATGGCCTTTTTTTGGCCAAAAAAAAAATGCACAAGAGCATCTGTCGTATTCAGTTTTTAGGCTTAAAAGTGCACAGCAAAAGACCTACAAAAAAAAACGACTACACCTTGTTTTGCAGTTGCCAGTCAGTCAGTCATCGTCCTCGATGATGTTGTTTGCTGCTGCTGCTGACGATGATAATGATGATGATGATGATTCACATTATTATTGAATTTTGGTATGAATGAACATAAAGGCGAATGTGAATGAATAAAACGTTGCAGGCAAGGCAACGCAACGGTACTACAACACTACGTGCTGCACTTAACTTTAAGCAAAGAAACACACGAATACTGTACTTGTTCATGCACTTGGTGGCTTGTCAATGACCCATAAACTTTAATAAGAAACAGTTCACTACATGCAACATTAATCAAATGGCATAACATACATCAATCTAGTTGATCTTGCAGAGATACCAAGTTTGATGATGATGATGCAACCGAGAACACTTTAAAATTTAGATCAAAACAGTTTGATCATTAAGGATATCAAACAATCTTAAACAAGCTAAATCGTTTGCTCTTCTTTACATTCAAACTAAGTGAATGTTGCATCAAACTTAGACCCAGTTTGATCTCAAAGAAAACCAAGCTAAATCTTTTGCTCTTCTTTACATTCAAACTAAATGAATGTTGCATCAAACTTAGACCCAGTTTGATCTCAAAGAAAACAAGATAAATCTTTTGCTCTTCTTTACATTCAAACTACATAAATGTTGCATCAAACTTAAGCCCAGTTTGATCTCAAAGAAAACCAAGCTAAATCTTTTGCTCTTCTTTACATTCAAACTACATAAATGTTGCATCAAACTTAAGCCCAGTTTGATCACTATGGAAGCCGATCTTTTCTCAAGCTAAAACTAATCTTCTTGTGCTTCAAACTTATTATGTTGCATCAAACATAAATACAGTTTAATAGCTAAGGATGTCAAACAAGCAATGAGCTAAAACTTGTCTTCAGGTTTTGCTCTTTGTTAATGAAAGGTTGCATCAAACATAAGCTTAGTTTGATCTCTAAGGAAATTGAATTATGAAAGAGCTTAAACAGCTTAATATATAAGTTAAGATGTTTCAAACTTAAGCTCAGTTTGAGGGATAAGGAAATCTGACTACTAAAGAGTTCGAACAAACCTTCTGGTACAGTTTCACACTGAAGTAAAGTTGCATCAAACATTAACTTAGTTTGATGGGTCAAGAAATCGAGCTAAAACTTATTGTACCACATCAAACTTCCGCAAAGATTGATGGATTAGGATATCGAACTATAAACGAATCCAAGTTGCATTGAACTTCAATACAGTTTGAACTCTAAGAAGTTGCAACAAACTTAATCAAATAAATCTTGTAAAGAGTTTAAATAAACCTTCTGTTACAGCTTCATACTAAAGTGAAGTTGCATCAAACATAAGCTTTGCTTGATGGGTCAAGGAATCGACCCAACTTGCATTGAACTTCAATACAGTTTGAACTCTAAGAAGTTGCAACAAACTTAATCAAATAAATCTTGTAAAGATTTTAAATAAACCTTCTGGTACAGCTTCATACTAAAGTGAAGTTGCATCAAACATACGCTTTGCTTGATGGGTCAAGGAATCGACCTTCAACTTATTGTACCTCCTCAGACTTCCGCACAAATGGATGGATTAGGATATCGAACTATTAAAAGAACCCAGGTTGTATCTCTTAAAGAGCCATCCAGTTTGATGTCTTACGTCATACTAATAATAAAGCCAGGTTGCATCAAACTCAGTTTGATCTCTAAGTAAATCAAGCCATTCAAAAGCTAAAGAAAAAAATTAAATTTTATTCATCTAAATTAAGGTCCTATTAAATATGGAATCATTAGAAATGAAAATGTATTAAATTTTCTTAAAATATTCTTCACGATTATTCGGTTACTCGTTGTTATTCGATTAAAAACTCGGTTTTTTTGTGTCTCAAATTAGAAAAAACCCATTTTTTCGTTTAAAATAAAAATTTTATTTGATAGGAAATTAATTGAAATGAAAATTATTTAAATTTCATTCAAATACATTTAACGATTATTCGGTTACTCGTTGTTATTCTTAAAAAAATCGGGTTTTTATGCAACAAAACTGTTTTATTAAAATAAAAAATTAATTACAATGTAAATTTTATCAACTTTTATTAAAAATTATTCAACGATTATTCGGTTACTCGTTTTAAAATTAAAGTAACCACTCAAATATCTACATAAACTAAATTAAAAATGGTTTTAATTAAACATTTATTCACTATAACTATTGAAATTTTTAATTTTTTCTAAAATATTCTTAAAAAATAAACGGTTACTCGTTCAAACATTAAAAGTAACCATTAAAATTTTGGTTTATTTCTAACTAAAAATGGCTTTTAATAAATAATTTTCCCCTTTGTATTATAAAAATGTATTTTTTCTGAAAAAAATCTTAAAAATTAAACGGTTACTCATTTAAAAATTTAAGTAACCACTAAAATGTTTTACTATTTCAAATTAAAAATGAATTTAATTAAAACATATTTTATTTGGTTTAATAAAAATTAAATTTTTTCCAAAAAGTCTTAAAAATTAAACGGTTACTCGTGAAAAAAAAATTAAGTAACCACTGAGATTTTGGTATATTTAAAATAAAAAAATTTTGTTTAATTAAGGATTTTTACTTAAATTTTTAAAAAATTTATTTTTTCTGGAAGAAATCTTAAAAATTAAATGGTTACTCGTTAAAAAAAATCAAGTAACCACTAAAATTTGAATCTATTTAAAATTATAAATATTGGAATTGAACATGCTTCCATTTTCTTTTATCATGAATAATATTTTTTGTACAAAAATCCTAAAAATTAAACGGTTACTCATTTAAAAATTTAAGTAACCACTAAAATGTTTTACTATTTCAAATTAAAAATGAGTTTAATTCAAAGATATTTTATTTGGTTTTATAAAAATTAAGATTTTTTCAAAAAGTCTTAAAAATTAAACGGTTACTCGTTAGAAAATTAAGTAACCACTGACATTTTGGTATATTTAAAATAAAAAATGTTGTTTAATTAAGAACTTTTACTTAAATTTTTAAAAAATGTATTTTTTCTGGAAGAAATCTTAAAAATTAAATGGTTACTCGTTAAAAAAATTAAGTAACCACTAAAATTTTAATCTATTTAAAATTATAAATGTTGGAATTGGACATACTTCCATTTTCTTTTATCATAAATTATATTTTTTCTAAAAAAATCTTAAAAATTTAACGGTTACTCATTTAAAAATTTAAGTAACCACTAAAATGTTTTACTATTTCAAATTAAAAATGAGTTTAATTCAAAGTTATTTTATTTGGTTTTATAAAAATTAAGATTTTTTCAAAAAGTCTTAAAAACTGAACGGTTACTCGTGAAAAAATTAAGTAACCACTAAAATGTTTGACTATTTCAAATAAAAAATTTTGAAAATGGACCTAATTCCATTTTCTTTATCATAAATTATATTTTTTTTGTACAAAAATTTTAAAAGTAAAACGGTTACTCGTTTAAAATTTAAGTAACCACTATAATGTTGGTCTATTTTAAAATAAAAATAGATTGAATTAAACATTCTTCCATTTACTGTTATGAACAAATAATTTTCTCCTAGAAAAATCTTAAAAGTTAAACGGTTACTCGTTTAAAAATTTAAGTAACCACTAAATTGTTTGGTTATTTCAAATTAAAAATGATTTTAAATGGCTTTACATTGATTTCCCTATATAAAAAATTATTTTTTCCTGAAAATTTTGTAAAAAATTTAATGGTTACTCGTTTAAAATGTAAGTAACCACTAACATTTTTGTGTATTTCATATTAAAAATGTTTTTAAAGGCTCTTGCATTAATTTTCCTTAAAAAACAAATATTTTTTCCTGAAAAATGTATAAAAAATGTAGTGGTTACTCGTTTAAAAATTTAAGTAACCATGAAAATTAGTGTTTATTCAAACTTAAAAATATTTTTAAATGGTCATGCATTAATTTTCTCTTATAAAATAGTATTTTTTCCTGAAAAATATCTATAAAATTTTATGGTTACTTGTTTAAATATTTAAGTAACCACTGAAATCTGTTTATCAACAAGATTTAAAATGTTTTTAATTTGATATTCTTTCATTTTCTTTTATTAAAAATATATTTTTTTCACAAAAAATCTTAAAACTTAAATGGTTACTCGTTGCCAATGTGGGTACCTACAGTTAAGTGTAATAATTTTGAGATGTAATTAGTTTTTATTATATCTAATATTAATTTCTATTATAAAACAGTTAAGTTTTCAATCAAATTACTTATCGATTAATCGGTTACTCGTTTATAATTTAAGTAACCATTAAAATTATTCCAAATTCTTAATTGAATTTGCATTTATAAAGCCTTATAACATTCTGTATTGCAAAACATCTAGTTTTCCTTTCAAAAATCATAATAATTAAACGATTACTCGTTTCGAATTTTGGTAATTGCAGCTAATTTGTAAAATTTTTAACTGTAAATGGTTTTTATGTTATTGGCTTTTATTTTCTTTTATGGAAAAAATCTATTTTTTAAAAAAAATTTTTAAATTAATCGGTTACTTGTTAAAAAAATTTAAGTAACCATTCAAATTTTTGTGTTTTAAAATTGAATTTTTTTTTAGTTTTGCATTATTTTACTTTCTTTTATAAAAAGTTAAGGTTTTCTTATAAAAATTATTAAATGGTTACTCGTTAATAATAACGGTTACTTTTGGCCATTTTAATTATTTTGAGCCTAAAATTTTGTTGAATTACTTTATTTTAATTTTTTGTTATAAAAAAAATATTTTATTTATTAAAATATTAAAAAATGAAACGGTTACTCGTTTTGTATGCAAGTAACCATTAGACATTTCTTAGCTTAACATAATGTAAATTGTTAATTTTGCCATTTAAAAGTAGTTTTGGTTAAATTTTTAAGATTTTTACTTAATTTCTAGAGATCCATTTAATAGGAGTTTCTATTTAATTTGAAACTCCTTTTTTTCAAATTCTCTCTTCCTGTCTCTCTAATATTTTCTTAAAATTTTTCCAAAAACCATTACCTTGGCAACAAATTTCTCTTTATTACGTTCTTTAGTTAAACAATTTAGGAACAAAATTTAAACTGTACCGTAAACAGGACCTCAAAAACTCACTCACACACCCTCCCAACAACAATCATATAATTTTTGGAAATGTTTTTGTTGTTGTTCAACAAATACAGGTAAAAAATCATCTAATTTAGCTTAGAAAAATTAACGCTTTGACAATGAAAAATCTCTGGCGCAAAAAAAAAACAAAACCTAAATTTTGAGCTCTGCACATTACGGCTGCCATTCATCCCCTGGTTTTAAAATTCTCTTGTGTGTGTGTTTTAACACATGCACACATTATTATAAATTTGAGTTGTTGTTATTGTAAGAGTACCTTGTACAATGTTTTTTTTTTGTTTTTGTATAACCCTGGTATCCGGATTACGAATTCGGTTAAATATACAACATCTGCTGCTGCCGCTGCCAAAAATTATGTACATATGTACGTACAATACATACAACCCTACCAACAAACATTTTACGATCCTCACAGACACACCACACACACATGTGTGTGTGCATACAGAGCATGATGAGGATGATAAAATTTTGGGACAGACGCCTGGACAAACATTTTGTATTTAAACACCGAAAACAAAAAAAAAACTTCGAAAAAAACCCTCTACCATCATTTTAACTGAAAAAAAAGGAAAACACATGGAAAGAGAACAGAGATGATCATTTGCTACCTTTATTATTGTACTTTCTTCAAAGGATTTTGGATTTGTAATATCAATGAAAAACAACTGATCCTTAATGATCCTTTTTCTCTAGCAAGTGATTAAAAATGACAAATTTGTCTAAATGTTCCTTAAATACTGAAAAGAAACCTTTATAATAATAAAACAAACAAAAATATTAAATTTTGAGGAAAAAAACCGATTAATCGATTAAAAACCCGGGTTTTATTCGTTCAAAAAACCGGATTTTATTCGCTTAAACTGTGTTTTATTAAATTAAAATATTATTAAAAAAGAAATTTACTAAATTTTATTGAAAATTAAGGTTTTTTCAAACGGTTACTCGTTTAAAATTTAAGTAACCATTAAAAGTTTTGTCTATTTGAATCAAAAAAATTGTTTAAATTATAATCTATTTAATTTGTAATAAAAAACAAGCAAAAAGAAATATTTTTGTTAAGAAAATCCGATTAATCGATTAAAAACCCGGGTTTTATTCGTTCAAGAAACCGGATTTTCTTCGCTTAAACTGTGTTTTATTAAATAAAAAAAGCTATTAAAAAAGAAATTTACTAAATTTTATTGAGAATTAAGGTTTTTTCAAACGGTTACTCGTTTAAAATTTAAGTAACCACTAAAAGTTTTGTCTATTCGAATCAAAATTTTTTTTAAATTATAATGTATTTCATTTGCAATAAAAAAACAAGCAAAAAGAAATATTTTTGTTAAGAAAATCCGATTAATCGATTAAAAATCCGGGGTTTATTCGTTTAAAAAACCGGTTTTTATGCGCTTAAACTCTGTTTTATTAAATAAAATTGTTATTAAAAAAGAAATTTACAAAATTTTATTGAGAATAAAGGTTTTTCAAACGGTTACTCGTTTAAAATTGAAGTAACCACTAAAGTTTGGACTATTCAAAACAAAAAATGATTTAAATTATAATCTCTTTCATTTGTAATAAAAACACAAGAAAAAAGAAATATTTTTGTTAAGAAAATCCGATTAATCGATTAAAAACCCGGGTTTTATTCGTTCAAAAAACCGGTTTTTATTCGCTTAAACCCTGTTTTATTAATTAAAAATGTTATTAAAAAAGAAATTTACAAAATTTTATTAAAAATTACTTTTTCTTCAAACGGTTACTCGTTTAAAATTTAAGTAACCACTAACAATTTTGTCTATTCGAATCAAAAAACATTTTAAATTGTAATATAATTCATTTGTAATAAAAAAACAAGCAAAAAGAAATATTTTTGTTAAGAAAATCCGATTAATCGATTAAAAACCCGGGTTTTATTCGTTCAAAAAACTAAATTTTATTCGATTAAAATGTGTTTATTTAATTAAAAAATTTACTAGAAAAGAAATTTACTAAATTTTATTGAAAATTAAGGTTTTTTCAAACGGTTACTCGTTTCAAATTTAAGTAACCACTAAAAGTTTGAACTATTCAAAACAAAAAATGATTTAAATTATAATCTACTTCATTTTTAATAAAAACCAAGCAAAAAATATTTTTTTTTAAGAAAATCCGATTAATCGATTAAAAACCCGGGTTTTATTCGTTTAAAAAACCGGATTTTATTCGATTAAACTGTGTTTTATTAATTAAAAATGTTATTAAAAAAGAAATTTAAAAAATTTTATTAAAAATTACTTTTTCTTCAAACGGTTACTCGTTTAAAATTTAAGTAACCACTAACAATTTTGTCTATTCGAATCAAAAAACATTTTAAATTGTAATATAATTCATTTGTAATAAAAAAACAAGCAAAAAGAAATATTTTTGTTAAGAAAATCCGATTAATCGATTAAAAACCCGGGTTTTATTCGTTCAAAAACTAAATTTTATTCGATTAAACTGTGTTTTATTAATTAAAAAATTTATTAAAAAAGAAATTTACAAAATTTTATTAAAAATTACTTTTTTTTCAAACGGTTACTCGTTTAAAATTTAAGTAACCATTATATTTTTATCTTTTTCATGTGGAAAATGGTTTTAATTAAAGACCTTTGAATTTTCTTTAATAAAAATACAGTTTTTAGACATAAAAATATTATAAATGAAACGGTTACTCATTAAAAATTTTAAGTAACCATTAAAATTGTTGTCTTTTTAAAATAAAAAATAATTTTAAATAAAAGCTGTTTTACTTTCTATTACAAAAATATCAATTTTTCGTTGAAAAATCTAAAAATTAAATGGTTACTTGTTGTTTTAATTAAGTAACCATATGGTTTTCTTTAATTTTAATGATTTTTTTCTTTAATTTTGTACTTCATATTTTATTTTAAAAGATTTAAATAGATTTGTTTTAAGAAATTAGAAGTGATTACATGGTTACTCGTTTAAAATTTAAGTAACCATTTAAAATTTTTAGTTATTTTTTTAGGGATTTAAATAATATAGCTAGTATATGTTAAATTATGAGGATTTCTTTTAATAATTACTAAACTTTAATATGGTTACTCGTTTTAGGATTAAGTAACCATTTTAAATTGTTATTATTTGTAAAGGAATTTTTAAAAATTAGCTTTTACAATTTAATTTAGAGATTAATGTGTTAATTTTTCTTATGAATTTCTAATAAATTATATGGTTACTCGTTTTAAATAAAAGTAACCATTGAAATTTTATTGAATTTTTTTACAAAAATTATTTTAATTTTAAATGAAATTTCTTTATAATATAAAACATTTGTTTAAATATGTGAAACTTGGAAAAAATTAATGGTTACTCGTTAGGAAAATCAAGTAACCGGAAATTTTTTTCATTAAAAATGGATTTATGGCTTAAATTTATTTATTTTAATATAGATTTATTACTTTTGCTTATAAATTATGACTGGCTTAAATGGTTACTTAAGTAACCGTTTAAGATGTTCATGATTTTTTTATTGAAAATGGATTTATGGGCTTAAATTTATTTATTTTAATATAAATTTATTACTTTTGCTTATAAATCATGATTAGATTAAACGGTTACTTGTTTGTTATTTAAGTAACCGTTTAAAAATGTTTTGCAATAAAGCCTAAAATTGTTATTTATTTAAGTTTTTGTGAATATTTGCAATATTATTACATGGTTACTTGTTTTAAAATTAAAGTAACCATTTATTTTCTTGATTTTTCAAGGTTTTTATTATGACATGTTAGAGGATTTCAAAAAGTACTTTATTCTTCTCCTTTTTAACTCTCTTTTCTCTCTCTCTCTCACTCTCATCTCTGCTTAAAATTTGTTTATTCTGGCGAAACAAACAAAAACATTCCTTTAGTAGCCTTGAACACCTTCCGTTTAGCCTGAAGCTCAAAACAAAAAGCTTTTATTAAAGCTTTTTGTTGATTTATACCCTTGAAATCCTTGTACAGTGTAGCAAGTTGCATGATCAAATTAAAAAAAAAGGTTATGGAACACAAAACGGTGGCATTAGTTACTCATCATTGAATTGAGCTGAACAACTGCAACAGAAATGTTGTTCAAATCATTAGAAATTTCCAGGAATTT
The DNA here is from genome assembly GCF_958450345.1 of Calliphora vicina. NCBI lineage: Eukaryota > Metazoa > Arthropoda > Insecta > Diptera > Calliphoridae > Calliphora > Calliphora vicina. The sequence continues at coordinate 110,905,397 of NC_088783.1, read as the reverse complement.
TAAGAAAAATTTGATACTACAACATGGCATTGGAAATGTTTGGTTTATTTTTTTGTTTCTTAAACGAACATCAATTTTGTAGAAGATTTAACGATCGTTTTTTATGGTGGAAGATCAATATAAGTTCAATAAAAATCAGTACAATAACCTTGAAATATTTGTAAAGAGAGAGAGGTAGAGAAAGAGATGTAGAAAGAGAATTAGAGAGTAAACAACCTAATAAAGGATTAAATGATCCTTTTCATTTAAAAAGGGAGGTTTTCAAAGCATGATCGATTGAATACAAATAAATAAATTTGAAAGCTTTAAAAACTTTTTCTTAGGAAATCAGAAATTTCCTAGAAGATTGTTAAAATGTCAGGAAATCTGATGAAACTGTTATAAACCATTAAACTGTTATACAAAACCACATATTTTTGAAATTATAACACATTTTATTGCTAATTCATGCAATTTTCGTTTCTTTATCTTTTGCCGAAATCATATTGAAACGTAAAATCACTTTTTAATTTATTTTTTTATATAATTTTTGTACAATTCTTTTGAAAACAAGTCACATATCTGTGCAGAAGCAGACAAAACACAAACAACATACGAACAAAATAAACGTCAAAAATGCTCTTGAAATCACTATTTGAAAACCGGAATTTTTATTAACAATTTGTCGTTATTTTTATTTGTTTTGTTGCAAAAAATAAAAAAAAAATAAAAACTACATACTGTGAAACATCATCAATGGTAAACAAATAACACTAAAAAAATAATTAACATAAATTATTAATAAATAATCAAATCGAAATGAGAAAATCAATATCAAAAACCTTTAACCGCAACTAAATGTCAATAAATTATATTGTAGCAATGAAATACATAAAAAAATTTGGTAAAAACAAAATTGCATAAAATAAAAAATAAATGAGTAACCGAGTAACCGAGTAACCACTAATAAAACAAAACATGACAAACAAAGTATTCCAACAGCATTAAAACACAATTTTAACACGTTTAGCTGAAATTAACAAAAAGTAATCGGTTATTTACTAAAATGGTTACCCGGGTAACCACTACCAAAAAGCTTATAAACCTTAAACAATATCCTTATAACATAAAATAACAATTTTAAGACAATTTCCCCCCAAAAAAACGAAAAGTAATCGGTTATTCACTTTAAATGTAAAACAAGTAACCATCTAAAAACATAACTTAAAACAAAATAAAAGACATTTTGCAACAAAAAAACATTATAAAAAACAATTTTAAAACTATTTGATAAAAACAAATTAAGTAATCGGTTAATAAAGTAATTGAATAAACGGGTAACCGGTACCAAATACAGCTAAAATAAAAATAAAATATATTTTTAACAAAAAAACACAATTTTAAGACTTATTGCTAACTAAAATACTGAATAAACCATAAAACAAATAAACGGTTACTCAAGTAACCACATTTAAATAACACAGATATACAAAAATAACTAAACATATTATAACCAATTTTAATATACAATTAAAAATATAACATTGTAACGAATAATCGATTACCCGATTAATCGAATAACCAAGTAACCGCTCTGAATTAAACAAATCAGTTTAAAAAAATTGCTAAAACTTTAAATAGAATTATATAAACATGTTATAAACACTTTTTAAAGGTTATTTTTGTGGTAAACAGTTTTTTAAATAAACGGTTACTTAAGTAACCGTTTTTAAATATTTGATAAAACCACATAAAATATATATAAAACAAATAAGAAACATTTTGAGATGTAAAATATATAAATTTTAATAGAATATTCCAAACTTTTCAATGGTTACTCAAGTAACCGATTTTAAATATTTGGTAAAACCGCATAAAATATATATAAAACAAATAATAAATATTTTGAGATGTAAAATATTCCAATTTTAATAGAATATTGCAAACTTTTTAATGGTTACTCGTTTCTAATTTAAGTAACCACTTTAAAAAACATAAATTTTAGTTTAAAATTTAAATATTTCCTTAACAAAAAACTATTTGCTAAATGTTTTAGGAATTTTTAGCAATAAAATATCTTAAGAGTAAACGGTTACTCGTTTAAAATTTAAGTAACCACTACCATTTTCATTACTGAATAAATAAAACTTAATTTTTTAGAACAATCATTTGTTTTAAGCAAAAAAAAATTAATTTCTTCTTAACAAGCCATATATTTAAAATGGTTACTCGTTACAAATCCAAGTAACCGGTTCTTAATAAAACATAAACATTTTATTTAGCAAATTAAAAACAATTTTAGAACAAAAAATATAAATTTTCATAAAAAAGTTGCAAACTTTTTAATGGTTACTCGTTTTAGATTTAAGTAACCATTCAAAATTCCACCCACTTTTATTTCAAATTTTAATTTTACCTCTTCTAAAGACTATTTTCTCAATTTGGTACACATTTTTTCATAAAAAATCTCTTGCGAATTAAATGGTTACTCGCTTTAAGTTCAAGTAACCACTAAAATTTTAATTTGTTTTTAAAAAGAAATAATTTTTAAGCTAAATTCATTATAATGTATCATTAAATTTTGTATTTCTTCTAAGAACAACATAATTTTGAAATGATTACTCGTTACAAATCCAAGTAACGTAACCGGTTCTTAAAAAGACTAAAAAAATATCTTTAGCAAATCAAAAACCATTTTAGAACAAAAAATATAAATTTTCATAAAAAAGTTGCAAACTTTTTAATGGTTACTCGTTTTAGATTTAAGTAACCATTTAAAATTCCCCCAAATTTCATTCCCAAATTTTAGTTTTTTCTCTTCTAAAGAATATTTTCTCAATTTGCTACAAATTTTTTCATAAAAAATCTCTTGAGAATTAAATGGTTACTCGCTTTAAGTTCAAGTAACCACTAAAATTTTCATTTGTTTTTAAAAAGAAATAATTTTTTAGCTAAATTCATTATAATGTATCATTAAATTTTGTATTTCTTCTAAGAACAACATAATTTTTAAATGGTTACTCGTCTTTAATAATCGGTTATTCGTTGATTTTATTACGTTTTAGCTCATATATTGTTGTTTAATTTTTGCACTACCCACTTCCACCAACCAGAAAATAACCAACTACAATTTCAAAACTGAAACCAGATTCGGCAAAATATCTAACGCTGTTTTTTATTTGTTCGTTTGTTGTTGTTTTAGTAGTTCCACTAAATAAAACAAAATTGTATTTGAGCAAATTTTTTGTCGACAACAGCAGCAACAACAACAAAAAACAAGTTTCAAACTAAAACCACAACTGAAAAAAAAATTTGAATGAAAATTTGTTTTATTTTTGTACTCGTGTATTTCATTGTATTGCTTTTCGAGAATGAATTTAGAAATTCAGCACACAGAAACACAACAAGAAGAAGCTGAAAAAAATAAACATTAAAAAATATTTATTTATTTGTTTGAATGTAGTATATGAGTATGAAGGTGTGTGTAAGTATGTATTATGCCCACTTTACCTATATAATTTTGTGCACATATTTATGTTGGTATTGCCAGATTAAGGGATTGTTTAAAAGTGTAAAGTCGGGATTAGAAAAAAATAAATACAGGGTTTTTTTTAAATTTTAAGCGTTCGAAAATTCGAAATTAAGTTTGAATTTTTGAAAAGTATGCCAAAATGATCTGTTATGGCTGCAAGTTAAGAAACTATGAAATTGTTTGTTGTTGTTTTACATTTTCATGTTTTTTTTGATTTTCGAACATAGAATTCTTGAAGAAAAATTAAAAATTGCATAAGTTTAGTGGATAGAATCAAGAGTAGATTTCAAAAATCTACTTTTTAGGTTATGTTCGAAATTTCGAACTTAATTTCGAATTTTTAAAAACAATGCCAAAGTGATCTATTGTTAATCTAGTTTATGAAAATATAAAATTTTTTGTATTTTTTCCACATTTTCATAGGTTTTTCGATTTTCGAACATAGAATTCTTAAAGAAAATTAAAAAAAATTACTATATTTGCTTTAATGTTTAAAAGTACTTAACAAAAAACTAATTTATTAATGAGAAATAAGAAATTTGTGATTTTTTATTAATGTTCGAAAATTCGAACTTAATTTCGAATTTCCAAAAACTAGCTCAAAATTATCCCTAGAAGCTATATAATACAAATATAATAAAATTTTAAATATAAATTAATTATTTCTTATGTTTTTCGATTTTCGAACATAGAATTCTTATAGAAAAATTTAAAAACTAACTATTTTTGCTTTAATTTTTAAAATTACTTAACAAAAAACTAATTTATTAGTGAGAATTAAGAAATTTGTGAATTTTTATTAATGTTCGAAAATTCGAACTTAATTTCGAATTTCCAAAAACTAGCTCAAAATGATCCCTAGAGGCTATATAATACAAATATAATAAAATTTTGAATATAAATTAATTATTTCTTATGTTTTTCCATTTTCGAACATAGAATTCTTATAGAAAAATTTAAAAACTAACTATTTTTGCTTTAATTTTTAAAATTACTTAACAAAAAACTAATTTATTAGTGAGAATTAAGAAATTTGTGAATTTTTATTAATGTTCGAAAATTCGAACTTAATTTCGAAGTTACAAAAACTAGCTCAAAATGATCTCTAGAGGCTATATAATACAAATATAATTTTTTCCATTTTCGAACATAGAATTCTTATAGAAAATTTAAAAAAATCACTATTTTTCTCTTAATTATAAAACAACATAACATAAAACTAATTTTATAACGAAAAAAATTTAATTTTGTGAAGTTTTGCCTAAGTTCGAAAATTCGAACTTAATTTCGAATTTTTAAAAGTTATGCCAAAATGTTTTGTTTTTGGTGTATTTTATGAAAATAATAATCATTGTATAATAATGTGACATTTTCTCAAGTTTTTCGATTTTCGAACATAGAATTTCTAAAGAAAAATTAAAATTTTTTTAATTTTTGTTAATAGAATTAAGAAAGTATTACAAAAATCTACTTTTTGGCTTAAGTTCGAAAATTCGAAATTAAGTTCGAATTTCTGAAAACAATTTCAAAATGATACGTTATGTGTAAAGTTTATGAAAATATAAAAAATTCTATTGTTGTTTTATATTTTCATAAGTTTTTCGAACATTTAGTGTAAATTCTGGGGATTTTTTAAAACCAAATGATCTGGTGTCTTTTTTTTTTTGGTAGATTTTACACTTCAAATACCTTAGACTACTACAAGAACAACAATTATTTAAACATCAACCATTCAAATGTTGTTAACATAGCAACAACATAGTACATTTGTATGAGGCTTAATGTTGCCAGAAATCGAACAATATTTTAAAGCTTAGAAGTAACACTAGATTTTATTGTTGTTGTTTTAAAGATGTAGGAGAGACAAAGCAGCATAAAAAAGAATTTGTTCCATATTTGTCGTTCAACGAAAACCTTTTATTTTTTAGTTGTTGGCACAATTTTTGTGCAAACAAGTTTGTATTAGAAAAAGTAAAAGGGTAAGTAAGGGAAGTAAACAAAAAAAAAACATTTAAATAGAAGCTGCTGTTTTAACGCCCGCGTTTTTTCATACATTCAATTCATTTTAAAAGGATGCCAAATTACGAAAACAAGACAATCGTCGAACAGCTACAACAACAATGGTTATAAGGCAGGTAGTAAACTTGAAGAGCTTAAAGTTAAAAATACCACTCACACACTCTCTCACTCACTCATTCTTAAGCAGTGCTGATATTTAAAGCTTTAAATCACGGCATGAATGATTAAAGTGTGGGAAAATTGAAGGAAACAAAAATAAAAACAACATTTTGAAGTACAAGCCGAAAAAATAAAGTAAATTGAAAGTTTTTAACTAAAAATCGAAAATTCATTGTGAATTTCGAAATTCTAAAAATCATCATAAAGTGATTTATTATAGCTGTAGATTACAAAAATAATGAAAGTTTTGTTGTTGTAAAACATTTTCACTTACTTTTTGACATTCGAACATAGAATTCTTAGAGAAAAATTTAAAATTTTATTATTTTTGTTAATAGAATTAAGAAAGGATTACAAAAATCGAATTTTTGAGCTATGTTCGAAAATTCGAAATTAATTTCGAAATTTTAAAAAGCATCACAAAATGGTTTATTATTGCTGTAGACAACAAAAATATAAAAATTTTTGTTGTTATTTTACATTTTCATAGATTTTTCGATTTTCGAACATAGAAATCTTAAAGAAAAAATTAAAATTTTATTGTTTTTGAAGATAAAGTTAAGAATAGATTACAAAAATCGAATTTTTGAGCCATGTTCGAAAATTCGAAATTAATTTCGAAATTTTAAAAACCATCACAAAATGGTTTATTATTGCTGTAGATTGCAAAAATAATAAAATTTTTGTTGTTGTTCTACATTTTCATAGATTTTTTTATTTTCGAACATAGAATTCATAAGGAAAAATTAAAAGTTTTATTATATTAAGGCTTAGAATTAAGAAAGGATTACAAAAATCTACTTTTTGAGCCATGTTTTTTAGTTAATTTCGAAATTTTAAAAACCATCACAAAGTGATTTATTATTGCTGTAGTTAACAAAAACAATAAAATTTTTGTTGTTGTTTTACATTTTCATAGATTTTTCGATTTTCGAACATAGAAATCTTAAAGAAAAATTTAAAATGTTATTGTTTTTGAAGACAAAATTGAGAATAGATTACAAAAATCTACTTTTTGAGCCATGTTCGAAAATTCGAAGTTAATTTCGAAATTTTAAAAACCATCACAAAATGATTTATTATTGCTGTAGATTACAAAAATAATAAAATTTTTGTTGTTGTTTTACATTTTCATAGATTTTTTGATTTTCGAACATGGAATTCGTGGGCCAAAATTTAAAATTTTATTATTTTTGGGCTTAAAATCAAAAATAAAGCACAAAAATCAACTTTTTGTGTTATGTTCGAAAATTCGAACATAATTTCGAAATTCCAAAAATTATGGCAGAATAATCTGTTATGCATGTAGTTTATGAAAATATAAAAATTTTTGTTGTTTTTCCAAAATTTAATGGATTTTTCAATTTTCGAACATAGAATTCTTAAAGAAAATTCAAAAAAAAATATTATTTTTGATGATAAAGAATACAAAAATCCATTTATTTACCTTTCCAACATAGAATTCTTAGAAAAAACCTTCAAATTCTTAACGGCTTAAATATAGTTTTTCTTGTTCATAAAAATATTTGTTATTTTGTTGCTTATTTTTCCTCTGTTGCATTCATATTTTTACAACTTGTTGTGTATGTGTGTGTATGTATAAGTATGCAGTTGCCACATGACGCACCATGACACACTTTTGCCTTCGTACTTTTTTCGTACCTTTTTTTTATTATTTCATTGAATAAGTTAAATTATGTCGGTGTGTCTGTAAGTGTTTAAACGAAAAAGCCAGTTATATGGAAAAATAAAGAACTAAACAAAACAAAATGTTGAAAAAAAAACCAACAAAATTTGTGCCACACTACAACAGCTACAAATAGCACTTACATATTTGCTCAAAGCAACGAAAAAAAAAATATATGCAAAATGTTGTATTTTCGCGCTTAAGCTGATGTTTTATGGAACCATAGTAATACTATACAATAATGCCACATAATAAATGCTGCTGCTGCAACACCAGCCAGCCAGCCAGCCACACACCATGCCAGCCAACAACCAACATCGACCATGTCAAAATTACCATCATACACACAAAATACAGGAAATACCAAATAAACATTAAGATTAGTATCAATAAGAACAAAATGAAATTATTGCAACAACGCTAAAATAAAAGAGCATTAAACTAAATTTCAAGTTCGAAAGTAGATTTTTGTAATCTAGTCTTATTTTTATCAATAAAATTTATAAAATTTGGAATTTTTCTTTAAGAATTCTATGTTCGAATATGGAAAAACCCTGGAAAATGTAAATCAACAACAAAAATTTTATCTATTTCATAAACTACCGCTATAAGAGATCATTTTGCCAGGCTTTACGAATTTTCGAACTTAATTTCGAATTTTCGAACTTAACTCAAAAAGTTGATTTTTGAAATCTACTTTCAATTCTATTAACAAAAATAATAAAATTTTAAAATTTCCTTTAAAAATTCTATGTTCGAAAATCAAAAAACCTGAGAAAATGTCACTTTGCAAAGTAATAATTATTATTTTCATATAATAGAGCAAAAACAAAATATTTTGGTATAAATTTTGAAAATTCGAAATTAAGTTCGAATTTTCGAACATCGCTAAAAACTGCCAAGTTTCAACTTTTTGTGCTATAAAATTAGATTTTTGTTATGCTGTTTGAATAATCATTCCAAAAAAAATAAAAATTTTTTAAAATCATAAAAAATTCTATGTTCGAAAATCCAAAATCTTGGGAAATTATAAAATTATATTAAAAATTTTATTATATTTGTTTTGTAAAGTAAAAATAAAACACTTTGTGCTAGTTTTTGTAAGTTCGAAATAAAGTTCGAATTTTCGAACATCACTAAAAATTGCCAAATTTCAACTTTTTGGTTTATAAAATATGATTTTTGTTATGCTGTTTGAATTAGCAATTCGAAATTAATAAAATTTTTTTTATAATTTAAAAACTTCTATGTTCGAAAATCTAAAATTTTAGAAAATTATAAAATTTGTTTACAAATTTTATTATATTTGTATTGTAAAGCAAAAATAAAACACTTTGTGCTAGTTTTTGTAAGTTCGAAATTAAGTTCGAATTTTCGAACATCACTAAAAATTGCCAAATTTCAACTTTTTGGGTTACAAAATTTGATTTTTGTTATGCTGTTTGAAAAATCATTCCAAAAAAAATTAAATTTTTTTAAAATCATTAAAAATTCTATGTTCGAAAATCTAAAATCTTGGAAAATTATAAAATTATATTAAAAATTTTATTATATTTGTATTGTAAAGCAAAAATAAAACACTTTGTGCTAGTTTTTGGAAGTTCGAAATTAAGTTCGAATTTTCGAACATCACTAAAAATTGTCAAATTTCAACTTTTTGGTTTACAAAATATGATTTTTGTTATGCTCTTTGAATAATCATTCCAAAAAAAATAAAATTTTTTTAAAATCATTAAAAATTCTATGTTCGAAAATCTAAAATCTTGGGAAATTATAAAATTATATTAAAAATTTTATTATATTTGTATTGTAAAGCAAAAATAAAACACTTTGTGCAGGTTTTTGTATGTTCGAAATTAAGTTCGAATTTTCGAACATCACTAAAAATTGCCAAGATTCAACTTTTTGGGTTATAAAATATGATTTTTGTTATGCTCTTTGAATAATCATTCCAAAAAAAATAAAATTTTTTTAAAATCATTAAAAATTCTATGTTCGAAAATCTAAAATCTTGGAAAATTATAAAATTATATTAAAAATTTTATTATATTTGTATTGTAAAGCATAAATAAAACACTTTGTGCTAGTTTTTGGAAGTTCGAAATTAAGTTCGAATTTTCGAACATCACTAAAAATTGCCAAATTTCAACTTTTTGGGTTATAAAATATGATTTTTGTTATGCTGTTTGAAAAATCATTCCAAAAAAAATAAAATTTTTTTAAAATCATAAAAAATTCTATGTTCGAAAATCCAAAATCTTGGGAAATTATAAAATTATATTAAAAATTTTATTATATTTGTATTGTAAAGCAAAAATAAGACACTTTGTGCTAGTTTTTGGAAGTTCGAAATTAAGTTCGAATTTTCGAACATCACTAAAAATTGCCAAATTTCAATTTTTTGGGTTATAAAATATGATTTTTGTTATGCTGTTTGAAAAATCATTCCAAAAAAAATTAAATTTTTTTAAAATCATAAAAAATTCTATGTTCGAAAAGTTAAAATCTTGGGAAATTATAAAATTATATTAAAAATTTTATTATATTTGTATTGTAAAGCAAAAATAAAACATTATGTGCTAGTTTTTGTAAGTTCGAAATTAAGTTCGAATTTTCGAACATCGCTAAAAACTGCCAAGTTTCAACTTTTTGTGCTATAAAATTAGATTTTTGTTATGCTGTTAGAAAAATCATTCCAAAAAAAATAATTTTTTTTTAAAATCATTAAAAATTCTATGTTCGAAAATCTAAAATCTTGGAAAATTATAAAATTATATTCAAATTTTTATTATATTTGTATTGTAAAGCTAAAATAAAACACTTTGTGCTAGTTTTTGGAAGTTCGAATTTAAGTTCGAATTTTCGAACATCATTAAAAATTGCCAAATTTCAACTTTTTGGGTTAGAAAATTTGATTTTTGTTGTGCCATTTGAAAAATCATTTCAAAAAAAATAAAATTTTTTTAAAATCATTAAAAATTCTATGTTCGAAAATCTAAAATCTTGGAAAATTATAAAATTATATTAAAAATTTTATTATATTTGTATTGTAAAGCTAAAATAAAACACTTTGTGCTAGTTTTTGGAAGTTCGAATTTAAGTTCGAATTTTCGAACATCACTAAAAATTGCCAATATTCAACTTTTTGGGCTATAAAATATGATTTTTGTTATGCTCTTTGAATAATCATTCCAAAAAAAATAAAATTTTTTTAAAATCATTAAAAATTCTATGTTCGAAATTCCAAAATCTTGGGAAATTATAAAATTATATTAACAATTTTATTATATTTGTATTGTAAAGCAAAAATAAAACAATTTGTGCTAGTTTTTGGAAGTTCGAAATTAAGTTCGAATTTTCGAACATCACTAAAAATTGCCAAATTTCAACTTTTTGGGTTATAAAATATGATTTTTGTTATGCTGTTTGAATTTGCAATTCGAAATTAATAACATTTTTTTTATAATTTAAAAACTTCTATGTTCGAAAATCAGAAATCTTGGAAAATTATAAAATTATATTAAAAATTTTATTATATTTGTATTGTTAGGCACAAATAAAACACTTTGTGCAGGTTTTTGTATGTTCGAAATTAAGTACGAATTTTCGAATATGGCTAAAATTTAAGAAATTTCACTTTTTATTAATATAATATCGATTTTTGTTAATTATTTTTAATAGTTATTTCAACACCAACAACATTTTCTTATTATCTTGAAAATTTCTATGTTCGAAAATAAAAATAACGTACAAAAATTCTATTATTTTCCATTTAGGGACTCAAAAAATATCACAGCATGATTTATCACTGTCTCTATTTTTCTTTTCATTTCAATTTCAAAATTATTGTTTTAAAATTAATCATCTGTTTCAAATTTTTGTCTTAATAGATTAATGACACTTTTAGCTAATGGCCCACAGTATGTTTAGAGCAAAAAAAGCTTTCACAAATTATTGTTTCTGAATCATAATTTATCATCACATGACTTTCGAAAGTTCAAAGAACTTTATGACTCTAGGAAATTTGTTGTTTTCTTTCAGTTAATTTCTAATATGTAGTAGAAAAAAAAAACTCAAATACAAAGATCACAACATAATCATTCATAAAAAAACTAAACTCTTTGATTTAAATCAGTGATATTTTTTAACAACCCTTTCTACCTACCTCCCTCCCTTCCACATAAACAAAAACAACGCTAACATTTCACTACACAATCTATTTTTAAAACAATATGCTACTTTTTTTTTGCCTATTTTAAACAGCAAACAACAATAACAACACTCTCATTGCTAAAGCAGAGAAGTAGACAACAAAACAAACAAACAAAAAAAACTGATTAAAATTAATATAATAAAAACATTATCTAACCAATGAGAAATCATTTTGAATATAAAAAATGTGAAACATGCAAAATTAACAACAACAACAACAAATACACTCGTACTATTTTAATTTAAAGAGGGTGTTTAAATAAACACTCTTTTTTATATTTCGCAATACTCAGCAAAATTACAAAGCTTAAAAGCTGCCAGATTAGTTGAGAGATATAAAAAAATCAGTAAAAAAAATAAAAATCCAAAAAATTAAGCAAAATAATTAAATAAAAATTAAAAAAATTTTACTTTTTTTATAAAAAAAAACGTATGTCTTATAAATCATAAATTAACCCATCTGGCACCATTGTTACAATCATGTTGTTGCTATTTTTGTTTTAAATATTGCAACAAAACAACAGAGCCGGAGAAAAACTGTATATGGGAACAGACAGAGAGTGTGAGTTTTAATACTCTTAAAACTCACAAGAGCATTTCTTAAGAAAACCATGCAAAAAAATTAACGTTAAACAACAACAACATTGTAGTGAGGACCAATAAAATAACAATAACAACAACCGCAACAACAAGTATTAAGTATAGAAAAAGTGTTAACAACCATTAAATTTATAGAAAAAACGCTGGAAATATTTTAAAATACGAAAATTCAAAGGTATTTACAAAATTTTCATTACAATTACATTTGTAATAGCTGTTTAACAGGAAAATAATAAAATCTATTATTTCCAAAGACATTTTGATAATCGATTAAAGAATTTTCAAGGGAAAAATAAAAATTTGTATTAATGATGTTATAATTATCAAGTTTTATAACCAAAAAATTAGAAATTTAACAATTTTTAACAAAATTTGGAATTTCCTTTAACAAAAATAATATTTTTGTCTCAACTTAATATCAAAGAAAAAAAAATTCAAGTTTTTGTAATTTTCAAACAAAGAATTATTCAAAATAATTCAAAAATTTTACTAAAATAATAATTACTATTAAAAGTATTTTACAAAAATTAGGTTTTATAACTAATTATGTAAATTTAAATTTATTAATTAATTTCGCATTTCATAAAACTAACACCAAATCTTCTATTGTTAATCTTTCACATGTATGACGATAAAATTCAGACATTTCCTCAGTTTTTTTGATTTTCGAATAAAGAGTTTTTCAATGTAATTGCAAATTTTTACAGTTTTTGTAATAATTATTTAATAAAAGTAAGAGAAATCTAAATTTCTGTTCAAAAAAATCGAAAGATAACTTTTTTTAAAATTTTCGAAAATTCTTAGTTAGTTGTGAATTGTTAAAAACTAACACAATATGTTCTATTGTGACATTCTTACAAGAAATTAGTAAATTTTTAAGTAAATTGTAATATTTTCCTTAGTTTTTTTAATTTCGAACATGGAATTTTGATAGAAAAATCCACAAATTTTATTTTTTTTGTATAAATTATTAAATATCTATTTTTAAAACTAAAAAAATTCAAAATTTTTTTAAATTTTAAAAATTTGCGAAAATTCGAACTTAATTTCGAATTCCTAAAAACTAACTAAAAATTATCTATTGTTAATCCTTAATAGAAAAATATAGAAATTTTACATGTAACGTAACATTTTCCTATGTTTTTTTGATTTTCAAACAAAGAATTTTTTAAAAACCCCTGAAAAATGCTAACATTTTTAATTCCAAACTAAAAAATGCTTGTTCAAAAGTCAGAACTTTCATGAAAATATTATGAAATTGTTTAATTTTCATATTATAGAACAATAGTAAATAATTTTGCAATGCTTTCAACTTAAAATTTTTAGAATCTTTAATTTTTTATACAAAAACTATGAAATTTTTAAGGTTTCTTCAAAAATTTCAAATCTGAGTGTCCCCAAACTCCTGTTTTCTCTCCTCATTATTATGAGAAACAATAAAAAATTTATAATTTTGAAATTATACAGCAGTAACTGAACATTTTACAGAAAACTTGAAAATTAATAAAAAACTTAGAAATCTTCGAATCTTGATCAAACCTTGAAATTGTTGTTTTTTATGAAAAATTTCCATACAGAAAATTCTAGCTTTATGTCGAATTTTCGCATTCTGGTTCAAAATGTTTTATTTTGTAATTAATTTTTTTTAGATTTTTAGCTTTTAATTGATAATCCTTTAAAAATTTCAGGTTTGAAAAATCAAAAATCTCTTAAAATAAAGAAATTCCTGGAAAATATTATTTAAAACAAATATTTGGTTTATTTCTTATTATTAAACACCTTAAGGAAGAATTGAATTTAATTTAAAATTTTCGTTTCGAATTAAATTTTGTATTTTTTAGCTTTAAATTGTTTAAATTTGTAATTTTCCTTAAAATATTTCAGTTTTAAAAAATCTAAAATCTCCTAAAATGAAGAAATTCCCTGAAAATGTTATTTCAAAAAAAATATTTGGTTATTTCAGCTTTAAATTTTTCAAATTTGTAATTTTCGTTAAATAATTTCAGTTTTAAAAAATCAAAAAATCTCTTAAAATGCAAAAATCCTGGAAAATATTATTTAGGAACAATATTTTGTTTATTTCTTTTTGTTAAACAGTAGGGAAGAATTGAATTTAATTTCAAATTTTCGTTTAAAATTAAATTGTGAATATTTCAGCTTTAAATTTTTCAAATTTGTAATTTTCCTTAAAAAATTTCAGTTTTAAAAAATCAAAAATCTCTTAAAATGCTGAAATCCCTGGAAAATATTTTTTAGAAAAAATATTTTGTTTAGTGAAGATTTGAATTTAAATTAAAAATTTTAGTTTCAAATAAAATTGTGTATTTTTTAGCATTAAATCGTTTAAATTTGTAATATTCTTTTTAAAATTTCGATTTCAAAAAAATTAAATTCTTTAAAAAGGAGAAATTAAAATAAAATTTTAAACTTTTTTATTTTAAAGCAAAATTAATTTTTTAGAAAAAATATTTTGTTTATTTTGAATTTAATTTAAATTAAAAATTTTCGTTTCGGTTTAAATTGTGAATTTTTCAGCTTTTAATTGTTAAAATTTGTAATTTGCCTTTAAAAATTTCGATTCCAAAAAAATTAAATTCTTTAAAAAGGAGAAATTAAAATAAAATTTTAAACTTTTTTTATTTTAAAGCAAAATTAATTTTTTAGAAAAAATATTTTGTTTATTTTGAATTTAATATAAATTTAAATTTTCGGTTCGGTTTAAATTGTGAATATTTTAGCTTTAACTTGTTAAAATTTTTAATTTTCCTTAAAAAATTTCCAGTTTGAAAAACTAAAATTCTTTACAAAATAGAAATTAAAATACAATTTTATGATTTTCTTTATTTTAAAGTAAAATCAATTTTTTGTTTAGGAAATTATGTTTAAAATTTTAAAATTAAATTTTTTGATTTAAAGCAAAATAATTTTTTGTTTACGAAATAAAGTTTGAACTCTTTCAAATTAAAACAAAATTTTAATATTTGGTTTTTATTTTAAAGCAAAATTAATTTTTTAGGATTTTTTTGTTTAGGAAATTTTGTGTATTAGAATTTTTCTAATTCTAGCTATTTTTAGTTTATTTTTTGTTTAAGAAATTATGTTTAACCCTTTAAATTTTGGCTCTACAAGTTATATTTTTGTTTAAAAAATTAAATTTAAAAAAAAAACTGTTTAATAATACCATTTCCTATTAATATTTACCAATTTTTAGCAAAATTTGTGAAAATTTTCCATTTAGTGCTTAAAAACGCTGCAATTTGCACACAAAAAATTGCTCAATTAGCCATTTCTACTATCCGGTCTAATGACATAAACCGGTGTATGTTGTTGTTGTTGGTGTTATTGTTTTTCCTGCTCTGCAGCAGCAGCTCTTTACACTCAGCTGCAGCAGCATTTCACGTAGTAGTGTGGCGTAGTACCTAGTTAATGTATGGGTATCTCGACTAAAGAGTATAAATGAACAATTTAGTTTAGTTTAGTACGTCACGTTTTGCGGTTGTTTTTTTCTACCCCGTCTAAAAAGGCACTCACACTCAAAAAATAAAAAAAAAGAAAACAAAACGGACAAAAAATTAAATAAATATTAAATTGTTGTTTTTTTGCGTTTTATAACACATGCACCTACATACAAACCCACAACAACCAAGTGTAAAAAAAGAAAGTGAAAGAAAAAAGAATAATTGAAAGAGAGCTAGAAATTATATTTGAAATACAAAAGAAAAATAAGATAATTTATTTAATATAAATTGAGCAAACTACTTTATACAATTGAATATAAATTAAATAAAGTGTTAATATTGTTGGCAAAACAAAAAATAAATCGAAAAATATGTAAAATATTTTTGCAAAACCTGTAATAAAATACAAACTACAGAGAGCAAATTGAAATACCATTTTTACCGTTATAGAGTAAAGAAAAAAAAACAAAATAAATAAAACACAATTACGGAAAAAACAGAATTCTTTTTAAAAACGAAAACATAGCAAACCGCCAACATTGAAAATAAAATTAAAATATTAAAAAACGTCGTCGTCGTCGTGCGCATTTAACGTAATCATCAAAAAATACTAACAACAACAACAACGTACTTACGTACATACATATTCTAAAATAACAACAATAGTAATAATAATAAGTATTAAAATACAGCAAAAACAGCCAACATTGCTTTACTGTAGAACCCACTAATAGCAACAACAACAACAAGTACACAACATCACTGGCAAACAAACAAAATAATACAAAACCAACAACAAACACAACACATAGTTGCAATCGTTATTTTTCCATACATTTTTTTCTGTATTATTATTAGTGTTGTTGTTGTTGGCGCTCAACAACAAGCCGAGTTTGTGTGTGTTCTATTCGGTTTTGTTCACACTACTTCTACTACTGGTGAGAGCGAGAGAATGTGTGAGAATAAAGTAAATGGTGGGCCCATTTATTTTTGTTGTTTATTTAGTGGAGTGGTGGCGTCTTTAGGCTTCGTTTGTTTTATTTGATTTTTTTTATTTATTTTTTTCTTTCCGTCTGTTTGTTGTTGTTGCTGTTATTGTTCTACTACAACTTTGCTTATAGTAGTAAATGGTTATATCTCGTGGGGATTCCAAAATCTTCGCCACAAATCGGCAAAGGGCATCATAAATAATTTAAGATTTCGTTATTATTGTTACAAAAATTTCTTTGCTTATAGAATAATTAGTAAACAAATAGGCAAAAATTAGAATTTATTTTGAAAACATTAGAGAAAATGAAAAGTCATCTTCAAAATACCAAAAAAAAACGTTTAGGAAATATCATCAAGCTAAAGTAATTACTAGGAAATTAATGAAATTTTAAAGAAAATTCATGAAATTTTAAAGAATTTAATAAATATTTAACAAAAATTTTGATAAATTAAAGAAAAATAAAGAAAGTTTTATAGAGAAATTATTAAGGAAAGACGAATTTGTGGTATATAAATCAGAAATTGCAATTTTTGTATAAACTTGGGAACAAAATCGATAAAATTTTTTTCAAAATTTAGTAAATTGAACAAATATTAATCAAATTTGTATAAAATATAGAAAAATAAAGAAAGTTTTATAGAGAAATCATAAAGGAAAGATGAAATTGTCGGTATAAATCAGAAATTGCAATTTTGTTTTAAACTTTGGAACAAAATAGATCAATATTGATTCAAAAACATTATTTTTGTTATAAACAAGGAGTTTTTTAATACAAAATTTAAATAATTAAAACATTTTAATAGAATTTTGATTAATTTATTAAATATTTAATACAGTTTTTACAAAAAATGGAATATTGAAACAATTTAAACATTTTAATAGAATTTTGCTTAATTTAATAAATATTTAAAACAGTTTTCATAAAATATGAAAAAAATAAAGAAAGTTTTATAGAGAAATCATAAAGGAAAGATGAAATTGTCGGTATAAATCAAAAATTGCAATTTTGTTATAAACTTTGGATTAAATTTGATAAATTTTGGTTCAAAAACAGGAGAACAATGGGGTTTCTAATACAATATTGAAACAATTTAAAAATTTTAATAGAATTTTGGTAAATTTAATAAATATTTAAAACAGTTTTCATAAAATATGGAAAAAAATAAAGAAAGTTTTTTACAGAAATCATGTAGGAATGACTATATAGCTGGGAAAGTGTATTTTTTTAAACAAAATTTCATAGGAAAATCAGAAAATTAACAAAATCTGGTTCAAAAAGTGTATTTTAGTTACAAATAGTGCTATTTTCAATACGATTTTAGTAAATTAATTAAATATTTACTGAAATTTGTATTAGATATAGAAAAATATTGAAATTTATAAAGAGAACTCATATAGGAAGGACCATATAGCAGAGACTTGCGCCGAATGGCTGTAAGCCGGCTGAGCCGAGCCGTCGATAAATTTTAAAAGCCGCCGCCGCCGAAAATTTGTTCGGCTTAAAAATAGCCGCTGTTTTGAAAAAAGTTCAATAGTAATTTCATAAAATTTTTGGAATTTTACTTTTTAAATTTTTAGTTATTTAGAATTTGAGTAGTTATTCTTTAGTCGGCTTTGAGCAGCCGCCGCCGTGAATTTTAGTCGGCGCAGGTCTCTGCCATATATTTCTGAAATTTTTGTTAAAATTTTTTGATTTTTTTTTAAACAAAATTTATAAAAATTCATAGGAAATCAAACAAGGATCATACCAATATCAAGACCTGTTTCAAAAAGTGTTTTTGAGTTACAAAAAATGCACTTTTTAATACAAAATTGATAAAATTTTATTAGAATTTTAGAAAATTGAATAAATATTTAAAAAATTTTTTATAAAATATAAAATTGTTTATATAGAACTCATGTAAGAAAGACTATAGCTCTGACAGTGTATTTTTGTTAAAATTTTTGGATTTTTTAAACAAAATTTATAAAATTTCAAAGGAAAATCAAACAAGAATCATTTAAATAACAAAACCTGGCTCAAAAGTATAGTTTTTCATAAATCTAGAGATTTTTTTAAATAAATTTGATAAAATCTAAAAATTTTATAAAAAAAATCATTAAAATTTGCTCAAAATTTGTATTTTTATTAAAAACATGGGATTTTTTTAAAACAAAATTAATAAAATTTTTGATTTTTCTTTAAAAATGTCATGTTAGAAAGACTTAACCATAGATAAATACAAATAGATCAGAAACTCTGCTGTCATTGACCTAACTCAGTTGTCAGAAACCTTTGAATGATAAGAATAAATTTATAATTTTGAAATTTATCTGCAATAATGAAAGTTTATTGCTAAATAGGCAAGAATTTTCCAAAAATTTAAA
Source organism: Calliphora vicina (assembly GCF_958450345.1). NCBI lineage: Eukaryota > Metazoa > Arthropoda > Insecta > Diptera > Calliphoridae > Calliphora > Calliphora vicina. The sequence goes on along the minus strand of NC_088783.1, from coordinate 110,886,393 downwards.
TTTCTTGTTCCTTTTGAATAAAAATTTAACTCTATTATACAGTTTTCACTGATTTATCAAGACCCAGCTTGAAAAATTGTTATTAATTTTGGAGTTTGGAAATAATTTCAAAGAATTTGCAATGATTTTCCTTATTTTTTTCTAAAATAAAGCGAATTTTAGCTGATTTTCTTTAAATCTTTAGATTTTTCTAAAATATAAAGAATTTTACCGCCTTTCTATTTCTTTTATTGCCGTCTCCACCTAACAAAATCCCCTGTCTATACTTGACACATATTTATCACAACAATTAATGACATTTGTTGTCAAATCAAAGTTGTTTAAGCAAAAGCAGTAACAATTTTGTCATAATGAAGCAATAATATTAATAAATGGGGACTATACCTGATCATTTTTTATATTGACAAACATTTTGACGTTTGTCATGACACAAATTTATCGTTAGCTATTAATTTTTAGTTTCAAACACTTGTGGCTTAATTTTCCTTAAAATCTCTTAAAAAACCTCGTATTTTTTCTTAAAAATTAGGAATTTTGCATTGAAATAACTGATAAATTCATAATTAACAACATGGCGGCTCTCATTCTATAGTATTTTAGAGTTTAATTGGCTTAATTATACAAAAATTGTGCTAAAATTATAAAATTTTATTTAAATATAAATGAAAATCACTTGAATTTTATTAAATTTTATAAAAAGATCTATTAAACTTCCATTTCAAGCACTATTTGTTTAATTTTCTTAATAATTTCTTTAAAAATGTCGGTTTTTTTCTAAGAAAAACTTTTAAAATGATAAAATATTTGTTAAATATAAAAGAAAATCACTTGAACTGCATTAAGATTTGTAAAAGTTTCCATTTCAAAAACTTTTTGTTTCATATTCCTTAATAATTTCTTTAAAAATCTAGGTTTTTCTACGAAACGTCAGCTTTGTTTAATTTTCCTTCATTATTTCTTTGAAAATCTCGGTTTTTCCAAGAAAAACTCATAAAATATTAAAATTTTTGTTAAATAAAAAAGAAAATCACTTGAATTTTATTAAAATTTATAAAAGTATGTATAAAGTTTCCATTTCAAACACTTTTTGTTTCATATTCCGTTAAAAATTCCAAGAAAAACTATTAATTTCCTAGAACCCTCAGTTTTGCTGTTAAATAACCGCTAAATTCATGTTAAACCATACGGTGGCTCTCATTCCATTGTTGTTATTGTAGGGAAGAAATATGGCAGCATTCTAATAACAACAAATTTGTTTAATTTTGCTTTGAAGAACAAGAAGAAGAAGAATTTTGCTTTGATATAAAAAATTGTGATGTTTTATTAAAAAATTAAAGGAATTTGGATAAAATATGAAAGAAATAATAAAAAATATTACATATTTCATAAGTTTACACAATTCTCTATAAAAATATGTTACAAAATGCCAGTTTTACATGATGAGGCGTAATGTTGTCTTTAATAATAAAAAAATTTGTTTTAATTTGTTTAAAATAATAAAAATTGAATTAAATTTTAGGGAATTATTATAGTTACACAGTGTTTAATTAGTTTTATATTTAATTTTGTGCACTTTCATAAAAAACTTGGTTTTAATTTGTTTAAAATCCTTAAATTTAATTAAAATTCATTGAGTTTGTTTAGAAGAGTTTAATTTGTTTAATATTTAGCACAAATATAACAAATTTTCATAGAATTATTAGTTAAAATTGCATCCTTTAGGTTTTTATTTGTGATTTTGTTTTATTTTTATTTAAATTTATGTTTATTTTAGAGCTAGCTGTGTTTGCTAATGAAAATTGTGTTTATTTTTCCCTAAATTACGAAATTTATTGAAAATATTCAATCATCTTCCCTAATTTGTAATTTTCTTTGCTCTTTTCTAACTAAATCAGGCTCCCCTTCCCCTTTGTAATGTTTTTAGTTATTTACTTTCTTTCTGCACCCATTTACTCTCACTCTCTCTCTTTCTTTCTCACACTGTAGCAATTTCTTTTTCTTCTTGTACAATTGTCATTATTATTGTATTTATTTTCTCTTTACTTTGTTTTTTTTTACTGCCATAATGGTCGTTGTTGTTATTGTTGTTTTTTACAGTGTGTGTTTAAAATGTTTCCCTAAGTTGTTTACCCCTGTCTAAGTTTGTATAGTTGACCTAGTTTTTTTTTTTTTTTTTGTATTTTTTCACATTTTAATATTATTAAGTGCTTCTTGGTGTTGTTTTTTTTATTATTATTATTTTACTATTGTGTTAATCAATTTAGCGCTTTTTACTAGTTTTGCCATTTCTGCTCTTCTAAATAAATATTATTTATTGTAACTTCAATTAAGTGTGACCAAACACACAGGCCTACTTTTATAGCAAAGAAAAATACATAAAATAAACGTGATGATAATTTTTTAATGAAATAGTAATTTATAAATTAGCTTTCCTGTTATAAACGGAAGTTAAAAAGGAAAGGAAATTAAAAAAAAACACACAAACTAAAGAAACTATTACAGAAATTTTGATTAAATAAAATAAGAGAAAGAAAACATTTAATTTTAATAAAAGAAATTCTATAATTTTTAATTGTTACTTGCAAAACAGAAGAAGTTAGCACAAAATGCAAATTATAACAGGATCAACTGAAAGATTGTTATTAAAAAAAACTTATTTAACTCTTTAACTCAATTGAAAAAGCAATTTTATTTAAAAAAACTTAAAGCAAACAGGAATTTTAATCAAATAATTATTGTTAAGGAAAACTAAAATATTTTTACTTTAATAAATGGAAAAACTGTTAATTGATAGAAGTTCCTTTAAAAAATAAATTTTCGTTAAGTTTTATAAAGCGATATTTATAAGAAATATTAAAAGATTTCAATAGCGGCTTAAGTAAGCTAAACAATTATAAGAAAATGATCCCATAAATGCTTAAGTTTTAGACAAAACTGTTTCGTTAAGTTTTTTAAATTAACAAAAATTAAAATTTTTTCTCGATTTCAATAAAAGCTAATATTTGATTAAAGAAAATGATAAACAAAAATTTTAAATATTTTATTTTCGACAAAAAAAAGTTTCGTTAGGTTTTGTATTTAACAAAAATTTTATTTTTATTCCTGATTTCAATAAAAGCTAATGTTTTATTAATGAAAATAATAAAAAAAGATTACAAAAATTTTTTGTTTCGCAAAAAAAAGTTTCGTTAAGTTTTTTAAATTAACAAAAATGAAGATTTTTTCTTGATTTGTATTATATGTTGCTCGTTAAAGATCAATATATGAAAAGTTTTTTTCAAATATTTTTGGTTTCGAAAATAAAATTTCGTTAAGTTTTTTAAATTAACAAAATTGAAAATTTGTTCCTGATTTCAATAAAAGCTGATGTTTTATTAATGAAAATAATAAAAATATTATTCAAATATTTTTGGTTTCAAAAAAAAAGTTTCGTTAAGTTTTTTAAATTAACAAAAATGAAAATTTGTTGCTGATTTCAATAAAAACTGATCTTTGCTTAATGAAAATAGTAAAATTTTTATTCAAATATTTTTGGTTTCGAAAAAAAGTTTCATTAAGTTTTTTAAATTAACAAAAATTAAATTTGTTTCTTGATTTCAATAAAAGCTGATGTTTGATTAATGAAAATAGTAAAATTTTTATTCAAATATTGTTGGTTTCGAAAATAAAGTTTCGTTAAGTTTTAAAAATTAACAAAAATTAAAATTTGTTCCTGATTTCAATAAAAGCTGATGTTTTATTAATGAAAATAATAAAAATATTTTTCAAACATTTTTGGTTTCGAAAAAAAGTTTCGTTAAGTTTTTTAAATTAACAAAATTGAAAATTTGTTCTTGATTTCAATAAAAACTGATGTTTTATTAATGAAAATAATAAAAATATTTTTCAAATATTTTTGGTTTCGACAAAAAAAGTTTCGTTAAGTTTTTTAAATTAACAAAATTGAAAATTTGTTCCTGATTTCAATAAAAGCTAATGTTTTATTAATGAAAATAATAAAAATATTTTTCAAATATTTTTGGTTTCGAAAATAAAGTTTCGTTAAGTTTTTTAAATTAACAAAATTGAAAATTTTTTGCTGATTTCAACAAAAGCTGATGTTTTATTAATGAAAATAATAAAAATATTTTTCAAATATTTTTGGTTTAGAAAAAAAAGTTTCGTTAAGTTTTTTAAATTAACAAAAATTAAAAATTTGTCTCAATTTAAATAATATGTTAGCTACTAAACACGAATATTTGAGAAGTTTTTTTCAAAACTTTACTGTTCAGAAAATATAGTTTCGTTAAGTTTTTTAAATTAACGAAAATTAAAAATTTGTCTCCATTTAAATAATATGTTAGCTACTAAACACGAATATTTGAAAAGTTTTCTTCAAATCTTTTCTGTCTAGAAAATAAAGTTTCGTTAAGTTTTTTTAAATTAACGAAAATTAAATGTTTCCCTCTATTTCAATAATATGTTACATACTAAACACGAATATTGCAAAAGTTTTTTTCAAATATTTTCTGTTTAGAAGAAAAAGTTTCGTTAAGTTTTTTAAATTAACAAAAATTAAAAATTTGTCTCAATTTAAATAATATGTTAGATCCTAAACACGAATATTTGAGAAGTTTGTTTTAAAACTTTTCTGTTCAGAAAATAAAGTTTCGTTAAGTTTTTTATATGATGGAAATTTCAAAATGACTTTTTAGTTCTAATAGTTTTGTCTAAAAGATATAAAAAATAAACATTCTTTAAGTTTCAAAAATTGTAGAAAATAAAGAAATTTCTTAAAAAAATTGTATTGTGCCTTGGAATCCCCTTGATATAACCAAAAATCTTGTTTAAAAACGACAAAAATTGTATTAAAATTTCTCTTTAAATAAACAGCCAACATTTACTGTATAAAAGAGAAAACCAGAAACTTTAAAAGAGCAAAACAAAAACGATCCAAATAATAAAAGAGTAAACAAAACAATTTGTATTTGATGCAAAGAGTGTTTAATCAAAAAGAAAATTAAGAGAAAAGTGCCAAATTTTTGTTAACTTTTCCAATATATCTATTAAAAAAAAAGTGTAAATATTGTTAAATTCTATTATAATTTATTTAAAAAAAATCAAATATTTTTATAAAAAAAAAGTTTGTTAAACAAACATTTTTATAAGATTTTTTTAAACACTGCTTGCTACTTGCTGAAAAAAACCTACAACTAAACATTGTTTATAAACATTTTGTTGTTGTAAAAAATTATACTATTAATTAAATAAGAAAATCTACAAAATGGCACGTTATCAACAACGGTGAGTTTTGTTTAAAATAATTTCTAAGTTTATTTAGAAAAAACATTGGCATATTCTCTCTTAAATATTATAGCAGTTCTCTTTTTGTTTTATAGGTATTTATCATTTAATATTTGTTGTTTAGTTTAGCCTCATTTTTGTTTAACAAATAGATAATTTATTTCATTTGTTTGCGAAAATTTCTTGTCTCTGTTTAATAATTTTTTTTTTAACAATTACTCACATTTTGTGTTTGATAGAAGAAATATGTATTTCCTTAATTGAATTTTAAAAGCTGAATTTGTCAAAATCATTGTTGTTGCCTTCTTGTTGTTGTTGTGTGTTATTTTTATCAATAAAAAATTCTTGGAATACAGAAATATTTAATCAAATATGTATAACATGGTAGTAATTTCATAATTTACAAAAAATATTAAGTAAATAATAAAGAAAAAGCAAAACAATTTTAAAATATTCGAAATCCCCAATATTTTTTTCAAAATTCCCTTTAAATTTTTGATTAAAACAAAGCTAACTTAAAAATTATTGAAAATTTCCAACAAAAAATTACATTTTTATGAATTTCATTGAAAAAAATTGAATTCCCAAGAAAATTTTAAAAATACCCAAAATTCCCCAGAAATATTTTTGTTATTAAATAACATAAAAGCTGTAAAAATAACTGTAACATAACAAAAAATTAAAATTTTAATGAAATTTATTAAAAAATCTAAATTCCCAAAAACTTTTTTTAAATATTCAAAATTTCCAAAAAATAATTATTAATAGAAAAACTATAAAAAACTCATGAAAATTAGAAATTAACAAAAAATATCAAAATTTAACAAAAAAATTTAATTCCCAAAAACTTTTTTGAAATCCCCTGTATAAAATTTTGACCCAAAAATATGGCCACCTTTAAAATTATTGAAAATTTTGTACAAAAATTGAATTTATATCAATTTTTTGTGAAAAAAAAAATAATTCCCAAGAACTTTTTTAAAATCCCCAGAATCTCCCCGTGAACATATTTTAAATACACAAAATTTCCAAAAATAATTATTAATGGAAAGACTATAAAAAACTCAATAAAAATAAAAAATTAAAAAAAAATATCAAAATTTGAATTCCCAAAAACTTTTTTAAAATCCCCTGTATAAAATTTTGAACCAAAAATATGGCCACCTTAAAAATTATTGAAAATTTTGTACAAAAATTGAATTTATATCAATTTTTTGTGAAAAAAAAATAATTCCCAAGAACTTTTTTAAAATCCCCAGAATCCCCCCATGAACATATTTTAAATACACAAAATTTCCAAAAACAAATTATTAATGGAAAGACTATAAAAAACTCAATAAAAATAAAAAAAGTATCAAAATTTGAATTCCCAAAAACTTTATTGAAATCCCCACTATCAAATTTTTGACCCAAAAATATGGCCACCTTTAAAATTATTGAAAATTTAATACAAAAATTGAATTTATATCAATTTTGTGTAAAAAAAATTTAATTCCCAATAACTTTTTTAAAATCCCCAGAATTCCCAAAGTGAAATTTTTACATTGAAAATGCTTAAATGTATGATTTAATTAAGTAGAAAGTAAAATAATTCTGTTTTCATCATGAAAATTTAAAAATCAAGAATTCCCAAACAAAATTCCAAAATACCCAAAATTACCAGAAATAATTTTTTAGCCAAAATTTTGAAAAAAGTACTAGAATATTCAATTTTAATGAAATCTAACAACAAATTTGAATTCCCTAAAACTTTCTTTTTATATTTTATGTAAAAAAAATTTAATTCCCCAGAAATTTTTAAAATCCCCAGAATTCCCAAAGTGAAATTTTTACATTGAAAATTTTTAAATTTATGATTTAATTTGGTAGAAAGTAAAATAATTCTGTTTTCATTATGAAAATTTAAAAATCAAGAATTCCTAAACAAAATTTCAAAATAGCCAAAATTCCCAAAAAGCAATTTTTTATATTAAAAATGACAAAATGTTAGAATTTTATAGAAAGAAAGTTACAACAATACATTTTTCATTAAGAATTGTTTAGATAATACTTTTTTTCTTGGAATAACTTAAAAATCATGAATTCCCAAAATGAATTTCAAAATCCCCAAAATTTCCAAAAGCTGATTTTTGGTTTAAAATGTTTTAAAAGTAAGATTTACATAAAAAAAAATAAGTAAACTTAAAAATTTTGAATTCCTAAAAAAAATTTAAATACCCAAAATCCCAAAATCAATATTTTTGCTTAAAATGACTTAATTATAAGATTTTTATAGAAAAAACTATAAAATAAAATATGTTTACTTAGGAAAATCTAAAAATTAAGCATTCCCAAAATGAATTTCAAAATACCCAAAATTTCCAAAAGCTAAATTTGCTGAGAAACGCTAAATGAAGCTTAAAAATCGCTGAGAAAATTTTTTTTAATTGAAAAATTTGTTAAAATTGTAAAAAATTAAACAAGTTTAGTTTATTTACAAAATTTTTTTTTTATTTGGTATCAATATCACAAATATTTCCTTAAATACATATTTTTCTGTCTTGCGAGTGTTTATTTTTGTTCATATTTAACCCAGTTTTTAAAGCCTACAACAACTGCATTTGTAAAAAAAACCTAGTTTTATGTACCAGTATTTTTCCGCTGATTATGCGAGAAAAATTGTTTTCAAGTCGTTGGCTGTTGTTTATTTCCATAAATAATTTTTTGAAACACACTTTGAACACAATAAACGGCTGGGGAAAACGAAAGGTTTCAAAAAGAAAAACAAAAAATAATGAAAATAACTGAAATTTCAAAATTTTTTTTTTAAATTTTATTATTTTTGCTGAAATTTATAAAATTTGTGATTTTTCAGAGAGCTTGTTTTCTTGGTTAGTGGTGTAAATGTAGCTTTTTCATAGTGTTTACAAAAAAAAACACTTAAAGGCTTATAAGACATTTGTAAACGTGTTTTATTTTATGTTTTCTGTTCAAAAACTGTCTTAGTTTTCTTAAGTCTAGAGCTGACTGTCTAACAGACATTAATAATAGACAACAAAATGTGTGGCATATTTTCAATTTCCTTCTAGACCACCCCACCCCTCATTTATAGATTCCATTTATTTAACTGCTGGCATTTGTAGATCATAAACATGGCATTTTATTTAGAAACAAATAAAGCATACATACAAAATTTTGCTGTAATTTAAAACCATGTTTTTTAGTGCTAAGAAATCGGCGATTTTGCAAAAAGTGTGTTGTTCAGAATTTGCTGATTTAACAGGAATTTTTTGAAATTTGTTTAAGAAAAATTTTAATTTTTTGGGTTTATGGAACAAAATATACATTTTTATTACAAGATTTTATGAAATTTTGTTTAAATTCCTATTCATTCTAGAGTTTTTTTCATTAACCACGTGTTTCCCTATTGATAATTTGTAATTTTATTGTGTTTACTTTGGTAAACATTAAAAACTGATAGCTTAACATCAATATAATACAGTTATTATTTTGATTTACAAAACAACAACAACAACAACTAATAAACCTACCCAACATTACACCCATACTTACACATACAGTAATTATAAATAACTGTTACATTTAGTAAATGTAAATAATGAGATACCTCTCTTTCGCTCACTCTCTCTATCCTTTGCTTTGTTTTCCTCTTTTCCTCTAGTTGTAAACAATGCTGCATAGTTGTGTTTAATGGTAATATTTTTCTATTAAAATAGTATTTTTTTCTGGTTTTCATATTTAAATGCGTAAATATTTTACTTTTAATGTGGAAAAGAGATGGCTTTATATTTAATAGTATTGTTGTACTAAATACAGTGTGTTAAAAAGAGTTGCTATATTTAAACTGAACATAATTCAACATATTTCTGTTTTTTTTATATATATTTACTTTAAAAAGATAACGTAAAATATTAAGCTGTTTGAAAAACAAAAACAACAAAGTGTAAACCATATAAAAAATGCATTTTATACAGAAAAAAAAATTGTGTTTTTTTTTTGTTGAAATTTTTTCATTCATAAAAACGTTTGGGGGTTTTTTTTTAGATTTTTTTATGTTTTACTTTTTGCGATAAGATTTTACTACACAGTTTTTTTTTTTTTTTTAAAAAAAGAAACATTATCTGTAAAAGAGGAAAGAAAATAAAGATGTGGTGGAATTGTACAGGCTGTGAGAAACATATTTTTTAGGAAAAAGAAAAATTTATTTTTAAAATAAATAACAAATTAACGTAATAAATTATTTGTTATAAGACTTAAAAATCAAAAATTCCCAAATATTTTTTTTAAATACCCAAAATTTCCAATAAATATTTTTTACCTAAAATCAGCTTAAATGTAAAATTTGAAGCACAAAACTATAAAATAATAATAAATTCTTTAAAAAATAAGAATTCCCAAAATAAATTTTGAAATACCCAAAATTTCCAAAAGCTAATTTTAAGCTTAAAACTGCTTAAATGAGGGATTTCAATAAGAAAAGAAAAAATATTTATTTTTTTCATAGAAAAAGTTGAAAAAAAAAGAATTCCCAAAATAAATTTCAAAATACCCAAAATTTCCAATTAATATTTTTACATTAAAATGCTTAAATTTATGATTTTAATAGGAAAATGTTGAAATAAAACTTTATTTTTTGAAAGAAATCATAAAAATCCAGAATTCCCAAAATAAATTTCAAAATATCCAAAATTTCCAATTAATAATTTTACACCAAAATGCTTAAATTTATGATTTTAAACTTTATTTTTGAAAGAAATCATAAAAATCAAAAATTCCCAAAATAAATTTTAAAATACCCAAAATTTCCTATAAATAATTTTACACCAAAATGCTTAAATTTATGATTTTAATAGGAAATTGTTAAAATAAAACTTTATTTTTGAAAGAAATCATAAAAATCCAGAATTCCCAAAATAAATTTCAAAATACCCAAAATTTCCAATAAATAATTTTTGCTTATAATGCTTAAATTTATGATTATAATAGGAAAATGTTGAAATAAAACTTTATTTTTGAAAGAAATCATAAAAATCAAGAATTCCCAAAATAAATTTCAAAATACCCAAAATTTCCAATAAATAATTTTTGCTTAAAAATGCTTAAATTTATGATTTTAATAGGAAAAAGTTAATTAGAATTCACAAAAATGTTGCAGAAGCTAATTTTTTGCTTAAAAAAGACTTAAAAACTATAATATAATGAATTCCCAAAATAAATTTGAAAATACCCAAAAATTCCAAAAGCTAATTTTGGTTATAAAAATGCTTAAATGTAAAATTTCAATAAGGAAATGAAAAATATTTCTGTTTTCATGGAAAAAAATAAAAAAAAATACTTTTTTAATGAAAAAAAACTTAAAAATCTAGAAATCCCATTTTTTTTTTAAATACCCAAAATTTCGAAAATCCAATTTATGTTTAAAAATATTAGATTTCAATAAGAAAACAAAAAATAAAACTTTTTCTGAAAAAATTAAAAAAAAATCATGAATTCCCAAAATAAATTTCAAAATACCCAAAACATCCAAATGCTTAAATAGGGTTTAACAACTTTTAAATCTAAGTTTTTAATAAGTAAAACAAAAAATATTGTCTTTTTTCCTAAAAAATCTTAAAAATCAAGAATTCCCAAACAAAATTTTAAAATACCCAAAACTTCCAAACCCTAATTTCTAGCTTAAAAGCTATTTAATTTGAGCAATCATAAAATTATTATTGATTTTGTGGAAAAACTAAAAAAAATATGAATTCCCAAAAATTTTTTGAAAATACCCAAAATGCCCAAAAGCTATTTTTGGGTTTAAAAACGTTTAAATATAAAAGTTTAATATTAAAACCAAAAATCTATAAATTTTCCTAAAGAAAAATTTAAAAATCAAGAATTCCCAAACAAAATTTCAAAATACCCAAAATATCCAAAGACGAATTTCTACCTAAAAGCTATTTAATTTAAGTTTTTAATAAGCAAACTTAAAATTATTATTAATTTTGTGGAAAAACTAAAAAAAAATATGAATTCCCAAACTTTTTTTGAAAATACCCAAAATGTCCAAAAGCTATTTTTGGGCTTTAAAACGTTTAAATATAAAAGTTTAATATGAAAATCCAAAATATATAAATTTTCCTAAAAAAAATCTAAAAATCAAGAATTCCCAAACAAAATTTCAAAATACCCAAAACCTGCAAACACTAATTTCAATCCAAAAAGCTATTTAATTTAAGTTTTTAATAAGCAAACATAAAATTATTATTGATTTTGTGGAAAAACTAAAAAAAATATGAATTCCCAAAATTTTTTGGAAAATATCCAAAATCTACAAAAGCTTTTTTTGGGTTTAAAAACCTTTAAATATTAAAGTTAATATAAAAAGCAAAAATATATAAATTTTCCTAAAAAAAATCTCAAAAATCAAGAATTCCCAAACAAAATTTCAAAATACCCAAAACCTCCAAACAGTAATTTCAAGCTAAAAAGCTATTTAATTTGAGCAATTATAAAATTATTATTGATTTTGTGGAAAAACTAAAAAAAATATGAATTCCCAAACATTTTTTGAAAATACCCAAAATCTACAAAAGCTATTTTTGGGTTTAAAAACGTTTAAATATAAGAGTTAAATAAAAAAAACAAAAATATTTAAGTTTTCAAAAAAAAAAAATTACAAATTCCCAAACTAAATTTCAGAATATCCAAAAATTTTCAAAATGTCAATAAAATATTTTAAATAAAAGACTATTTTGTTTACTTTAATCACAAGATAGTTTTTGTTTTAATGAAATTATCAAGAAAATTTTAGAAAATATGTAAAATAATAATTTTATTCATGTCACATCATGAACTACTTCACAATTTCAAGACAAAAAATTTATTGTTAAAAAACTGTCCTTAAATTTTATTGCTAACTGTATTTGATTCATATTTAATACCCTGTAGTAAATCACTATCTAAACAAATCTAAAAACCTCAATAACATTTTTATATGTAGGTATAAGGTTTATGATTTTTCAAGGAAAATCAATTACGCATTACATTAAATTCAATTCTGGTGTATTTTCATACACATCCGCATGTAAATAAAATGTAATAAAACATAAAACTTGCAAAAACAAACACATAAACAGCAGGTTAATGGTTTTGTTTTTGTTGTTTCATTAAAAATATCAAAGAGTAAGAGAAAAACAACAACAAAAAAAACGGAAGGAGTACAAATAGTTTAGTGTCTGGGTTACAAAACTATAAAGGGTCGATGACGCCAACAAGAGGAGCAACAAGAAGACGAGAAGTATGAAAATCTGCATAAATAAATAACAAAAACTACAAAAACAACAACAACAATCACACACATACAAAAAAAAAACAAACGCAGAAAAGTCATTCACAAAAAGTCAACAACACCCAACGAAAACTAAAAAAAATAAAGCAAAAAATATAAACAGTCAAAAGTAAGCAATAAATGCACACACTGTGAAATGAAACAAAAATACAGAAGAAAAAAAGAAAACCAAACATCATGATGAGGTTAGAAAATAAAAATAATCAAAACAAAACCAAAAGAAAACAACAAAACAGCTAGCAAACAATTCAATTGAAAAGGGCAAAGCAGCAACAAAACAAATCTTTGTAAATAACAAAAAAAAAAACAGCAGCAACAGCAATAACAACAACAAACATTAACGATAAAGTACAAAGTGCAATATAGGGGAGGCATGCATGCACTTTATAAACAACAAAAACTATATTTTAAGCCTGTTGCTTTAAACAACAAAAACAACAACAATTTAATTTATAAGAAAGTAACCGCCATTATTAAAATCACCTTAAAATAACAACAATAAAAGAAATCTTTGTTATTAATCCTTTTTTTTCTCCATATAAAGAAAGCGCCATTTGTTTTGTTTTTGTTGCTGGCAAATAAATGCAAAATGTAGCAATAACAACAACAATTAAATACTCTCAGCATCTCTTTGTTAATATGGCGGGGTGTGAGGTAGCAGATTAAGTGATGCCACATTGTTTAGAAGCTAATAATAACGGTTTAAGGCAAAAATTAAACAAATGCTGGTAAATTAAAGGAAAAAACTGAAATTTTTATTATTTTTTTATTGATTAATAAGGTTTTGAGATTTATAAAGCCTTTAAAGCTTTATAAATCTTTAAATTAACAAATTTACTAAAGTAAAAATCTTTTATTTGATAAAATAAAATTTAAATCAAAGTTTTTTTGAGACACTTTTGGTATTTACTCTAGATTTTTTTGGGGTATTGTTGAAAATAGGAAAAAAAACTAGAATTGAGGTTACTAAGGCTAATAATATCTTATTTTTTCAAGAATACTTTCACAGATAACTTAAGAAATGGAAACTTATTTTACAAAATGGCGGAATATCCAAATATGAAGATTTAAATTATGTTAGCAAATTAATTGTAATTAAACTAATTGCTATAATATCCTTCTCTACTAAAAATTAAATCATTTTCTTCAGTTTTCTTTTGAATATCTCCAAAAATTATCAAAGAAATTTAGACCTAAGAATGCTAGTCATTAAATAAGTCTAAAGTCCCTGGTTTTCAGAGATCTATTTAATTTTTTGAGGAAATTTCATGGAAATCTAACATAATTGAATTGATTTCGAAGCAATAGCATGTAATCTTCGATCATTTGTTCTCTTTTGAGGAAATTTCATGCAACTCTAGCAGAATTGAATTGATTTCGAAACAAGAATAATTTTATTAAGTCGTGGGTGAAATTCACCCCCCCCCCAAAACCATAAAATTTTAATATAAAAAAGGAAAAAAAAATATTTTTTTTTTTTATTAAACCGGGACATCCACTCCCCCATAATGTTTAACCTGGATCCGTGCCTGTATTAGGTACCATTTTTCCCTAGAAAACGTATTTGTTACGATTTCAACATAATATCAGGCCCACATTTCCAATATGGTCTTCATTAAAGTCTTTTCAAAGTCTCTAGACTTTGTAAATCATCCTAGGAAAGGAAATTCTGGTTCGCTGCTCTTTCTAGCAAAGGAAAGCAATAAATTTCTTCATTTCAAAATGTCACATTTCCAATATGGTCTTCATTACAATCTTTCGAAAGTCTCAATCCTTTGTAAATCTTCCTAGGAAAGGAAAGTCGCGTTCGCTACTAGCAAAGGAAAGCAATAAATTTCTTCATTTCAAAATGTCACATTTCCAATATGGTCTTCAAACCAATATTTCGAGAGTCTTAAGCCTTTGTAAATCATCCCAGGAAAGGATAGTCGCGTTCGCTACTCTTTCTAGCAAAGGAAAGCAATAAATTTCTTCATTTCAAAATGTCACATTTTCAATATGGTCTTCATTACAATCTTTCGAAAGTCTCCAGCCTTTGTAAATCATGCTAGGAAAGGAAAGTCGCGTTCGTTACTCTGTCTAGCAAAGGAAAGCAATAAATTTCTTCATTCCAAAATGTCACATTTCCAATATAATGTTCATTACAATCTTTCGAAAGTCTCAGCCTTTGTAAATCATCCTAGGAAAGGAGAGTCACGTTCTCTACTCTTTCTAGCAAAGGAAAACAATAAATTTCTTCATTCCAAAATTACACATTTCCAATATGGTCTTCATTACAATCTTTCGAGAGTCTCAAGCCTTTGTAAATCATCCTAGGAAGGGAAAGTCACGTTCTCTACTCTTTCTAGCAAAGGAAAGCAATAAATTTCTTCATTTCAAAATGTCACATTTCCAATATGATCTTCATTACAATCTTTCGAAAGTCTCTAGCCTTTTTAAATCATGCTAAGAAAAGGAAAGTCGCGTTCGCTACTCTTTCTAGCAAAGGAAAGCAATAAATTTCTTCATTTCAAAATGTCACATTTCCAATATGATCTTCATTACAATCTTTCGAAAGACTCTAGACTTTGTAAATCATCATAGGAAAGGAAAGTCACGTTCTCTACTCTTTCTAGCAAAGGAAAGCAATAAATTTCTTCCTTTTTAAAATGTCACATTTCCAATATGGTCTTCATTACAATCTTTCGCAAGACTCAGCCATTGTAAATCATCTTAGAAAAGGAAAGTCTCGTTCACTACTCTTTCTAGCAAAGGAAAACAATAAATTTGTTGTGACAGATGTTGCATTTAAGTGCTTCCAACTATGTACTTTGATCTTAAATCGTTTCTCCTTGGAATTTTCTTGAAAATCTAGCATATAAACAGGAAATGAAACCGGAGTAGGCCGCTATTTTCAATTCTAATAGAAACAAATATTCGTTTATTTCCATTTGTCTTAAATCGATTCTCCTTGGAGAATTTCTAGGTATTTTCTTGCATAAGCACAGGAATTATAGTCAAGATACTGATTTTAACGAAAAAGTATTTTATAAGAAACTGGAAGAATATCTTTCATCTCCTTTGATCGTAAATCGTTCCTCCTTGGAAATCTTCGAGGAAATCCTGTTTATATCTAGAATATCTTGCATATAAACAGGAAATGAAGCCGGAATAGGCCTCTTTTTCAATTCTAGTAGAAAAATCGTTTCTCCTTGGAAAATTTCTGGAAATTTCCTTGCATAAGTACAGGAATTATAGTCAGAAGATACTGGTTTTAAACCCGAAACAAACTGGAAGTGTAGCTTTCAACTCCTCTTTATCCTAAATCGCTCCTCCTTGGAAAGCTTCGGGGAAATATGCAAGATTTACTAGATATAAACAGGAAATGAAGCCGGATTAGGCCGTTATTTTCAATTGTAGTAGAAAAATCGTTTCTCCGTGGAAAATTTCTAGGATTTTTCTTGCATAAAAACAGAAAATATTCCTCCAAAATAATCTTTTACAAGATATCTGAGAACGTTCTTCCCATTCCTTTGATCTTAATTCGTTTCTTTCGAAACTGGAAGAGTAGCATTCAACTCCTATGATTTAAAAGAGCTGCTCCTTGGAAAGCTTCAGGGAAATCTTGTCAGAATAGAATAAATGAAGGCTAAATATGAGAGACAACAATACTAGAGACAGTTTATTGTCTACTTCCACAAAAAATAGTCTTTTGTAGGATAGCTGAGATCATTCTTCCCAATCCTTTGATCTTAATTCGTTTCTTGGATTTTTTTTTTTTGGAAAATCTTGTATAATTCAGGAAATGAAGTCAGAAGAGGCAGCTTTTCATTGCTTACAACAAAATGGAGAGATAGATTTCGACTCCTTTGATTTTAAATACCAAATCCTGGCTTGGTTTTTAAGAAATTTTGAGAATAGAGAGAATGATGAATGAATATTTGGATCTTCTAATACAGGAGAGAGTCAGAAGAGGCTGCTTTTCATTCAATTTAATGTCTGTTTCCTCAGAATTAATATTTTACAAGATATCTGAGAACATTCTCCCATTCTCTTGATCTGAATTTGCAACTTGGAATTTTTTTTGGAAAATCTTGGTCATTAAGTCAGAATTGGCTGCTTTTCATTGCTTACAACAAACTGGAGAGATAGATTTCGACTCCTTTGATTTTAAATACCAAATCCTTGCAAGGTTTTTAAGAAATTTTGAGAATAGAGAGAATGAAAGCCTGCTAGCAGCATCATCCACTGAATAGTTGGATCTTTCAACGATCCTCTTCTTTTATTTCTCTTTCTTTCTTCTTTTAGTTTCTTCCAAGAAACAAATTGAACAGCTTCTTTCAAACCTTTGATGACCTGATAGCAGCATCATCCACTGAATAATTGGATCTTCCTTCCATCCTGCTAGCAGCCTCATCCAATGGTTGGTTCTTCCATATATCCTAGGATCATCATCCTTTAGTTTCTTCCATGAAAGAAATTGAATAGCTTCTTTCAAATCTTAGATTTGCTTAAAATATAAAAGAAACTCCTAGAAAGTGTCATCAGGATCAGAGGAGAGCTTTACAGCAGATGTTTTATTTAAGGAATTGAGTAAATTGTGGCATATCTTCAGCTTAGATTTGTTCGAAAAGGCTGTTATAACTTTCATTTAGGATCATTCATTGAATTACGGGATCATCCATCGATGCTGGTATCCTCAGTCATTCGTTTCTTCCATTACATGAATGGAATAGCTTGTTTCAAACCATAGATTTGGTTCAAATATGAAAAAAATTCCTATAAGGTGGCATCAGGATCATCCACTGAATCATAGGATAGCCTTACATAGGGTAGCCTCAGCTTAGATTTGTTCGAAAGGCGCCTGTAACTTTCATTTCGGATCATTTATTGAATTACTGGATCATCCATTGATGTTAGTATCCTCATCCATTCGTTACTTCCATTAAATGAATGTAATAGCTTCTTTCAAACCATAGATTTTGTTCAAATATGATAGAAACTCCTATAACATTATTTCAAGATCATCTACTGAATCACAGGATAGCCTGGAAGGATCCTAAGATCATCATCATTTTAGCTTTACCATGAAAGGAATTGAATTGCTTTCTTTCAAACTTTAGATTTGTTAGTCTCCTCTATGTTTGGAGTATTTCCTTGAAAGGATTCGTTTGTTTACTAGAAGTTCCAATATCAAAGAATCTCCTCTAACTGGCGAGTTCTTCCTTGAGAGGATTCCTAGTGTTACTATCCCAATTTGGAAGAATCTCCTCTAACTTTGGAGTTCTTGAAAGGATTTGTAGTGTTTCTATCCCAATTATGATAAAATTGGAAATGTTTGTGTTCACGAAAAGTTCAAATATCAAAGAATCTCCTCTATGTTTGGTGTTCTTCCTTGAAAGGATTCGTAGTGTTTCTATCCCAAATATGTTAAATTTGGAAATGTTTGTGTTCACTAGAAGTTCAAATATCAAAGAATCTCCTCTATGTTTGGAGTTCTTCCTTCAAAGGATTCGTAGAGTTTATAACCCAAATATGTTAAATTTGGAAATGTTTGTGTTCACTAGAAGTTCAAATATCAAAGAATCTCCTTTGGAGTTCTTCCAAAGTTAGAGGAGAGGATGATCAATTTGGAAATGTTTGTGTTCATGTGGAGTTTTGGTTAAGAGTTCTTTGGTGAGAGGAAACTCTTATGAAAAGCTTCTGGCAAATTCATGGAATTCATTTTTGATTTGAAGGAGATCTCCTAAACGTTGATGGTACCTCTTTGGAAAATTTCTTCAATCCTGAATTTAATCGATTCCAGGAAAGGAATTAAAATTTCTTCAATTCTGAATTTTATCGATTCCAGGAAATGTATTAAAGGTTTCTAATGTTAAAGAAAGCAATCTGTATTACTTTTCGTAATTGTTTCCTTAACCTAAGAGTTTTCTTTTTTAATGAAATTCCAAGAAACTTTACAAATTTCCTGATTTTTTTCAATTTCCTCAACAAAATTCCTGGCTATTTCCTTTAATTCTTTATACAAACTTCTAAATCATTAAGCCAACCAGCCACCTTATAGAATAAAGGCCATTGCAACAATAATTTACAATATTTTTTGGACCTGCGCAGATGTTGTTGCCAAGAAAAACAAAAGGATGCAGTTTATGAGATGGAATGCATTTGGCTGTCGCTGGAAATTGCATTGTTAGCAAAACAACTGATAAAATGCAATTAAGTATATTGAGGTAACGCCTACTTTGTGCACAAACTCATCATCCAGCAGCATGCTGCTGTTCTTCCACCACCATTTCAGCCAAAGCAATTTCCTAATTTATTTTAGAGCATACAAAACTCTAATATGTTTGAATGAATGAATGAATGGCAGACAAATTTCTTAGAATTTCTCTTTTAAAATCTTTTAAAAGTCATGCCTTTAAAACAATGTTTTCTAACCGTTACTTTTTTTTTAAAAAAAAAAG